>NW_027142448.1:1052808-1355213 GCF_026170545.1 Melanerpes formicivorus | reverse complement strand
ACAGGCTGGGGTCAGAGTGGCTGAGAGCTCCCAAACAGAGAGGGACCTGGGGGTGCTGATTGACAGCCACCTGAATATGAGCCAGCAGTGTGCCCAGGTGGCCAAGAAGACCAATGGCATCCTGGCCTGCATCAGGAATAGTGTGGCCAGCAGGAGCAGGGAAGTCATTGTGCCCTGTACTCTGCATTGGTTAGGCCACACCTTGAGTCCTGTGTCCAGTTCTGGGCCCCTCAGTTTAAGAAGGACATTGAGAGACTTGAAGGTGTCCAGAGAAGGGCAACAAGGCTGGGGAGAGGCCTTGAGCACAGCCCTGTGAGGAGAGGCTGAGGGAGCTGGGGTTGTTTAGCCTGGAGAAGAGGAGGCTCAGGGGAGACCTCATTGCCCTCTACAACTACCTGAAGGGAGGTTGTAGCCAGGAAGGGGTTGGTCTCTTCTCCCAGGCAAGCAGCACCAGAACAAGAGGACACAGTCTCAAGCTGTGCCAGGGGGAGGTTTAGGCTGGAGGTGAGGAGAAAGTTCTTCCCTGAAAGAGTTGTTCACCATTGGAATGTGCTGCCCAGGGAGGTGGTGGAGTCCCCATGCCTGGAGGTGTTGAAGAGGGGATTGGATGTGGCACTTGGTGCCATGGTCTAGTCATGAGGTCTGTGGGTGACAGGTTGGACTGGATGATCCTCAAGGTCTCTTCCAACCTTGGTGATACTGTGGTGCTGTGGTACTGTGAATACTCACGTGTCTGCTGCCTTATATGGAGTCTGGTCCACCCGCAGCCACTGACTATTTTCATAAGCAGTTAAGCCTATGTAGTATTTTGCTTCATAGTCCTTAGTAGATATTCCTTTTGCCACACTGGAGAGGAACTCCTGGAAAAAAACCATGATGTCTATGAGGGGCAGGACTGAGCAGAGGGAGGCAGGAGGAATGCCCAACAGGTGGGGCTGGGGGCAGAAGGGATGCAGAAAAAGGATGTCCCCTCGCTTGCAGCAAAAGCAGGGGCTCTGAGTCCCCTCCAAGGCAGGGCTCTGTGTCTCTGCCTGCTGTGTCCTTCCCTCAGCCCTGCACATACCTGCTCTGCTTTGCTGTTGATCACCACCAGGTGGGCACCCATCCCGGTGCAGTTCTGCTCGCTCTCAGCCCAGGACATCTTATCAGAGGATAGATAATAGCACTTCTCTTGAAAGGGTCTCCAGCCATCTGGGCAGCACGTCCACTTCTCCCCTGTGGACGAGGAAAAAGATACATTCCTGCTTTTCAACAAGATGCTCTCTCTCTTCCATCTCTGTGAGCTCAGTGCAGAGTCCCAGGGTTTAGGGTGATGAGGGGACTGGAGAATCTCTCTGGTGAGGAGAGGCTGAGAGACGTGGGACTCTAAGTAATACAGCATTTTCTTCCCTCAGTCCTCCAGCTTCCTTCAAACAACCCAGCTCTATCTGACACTCCAGCCTCAAGGGCTGACTGGCACAAGAATGAATTTTTGGTGAGGTTCTTAGTGTTGTTTATAAGAGTCTTATCATCACTCACTGTTTCCTGCAGATGCACTGGGAACACAGCACCACTCTGGAGCATTCTGGAGCAGAGTCTGGCACTGGCCATAGTTTCCATGAAGGAAAACCACTGGGAAGAGAGGAAAGAGAAGGAAAGTGCTAATGTCACCCTTTTCTCCTCCTTCAAGGGCAACCTGTGCTATCCACCACCCTCTGGCTGAGAACCCCCTGAGAGACTGACACATTAGCAAGCTCTGAAATGTGCATTGATCAAGAAGATGAGAAACAGCAGGCCACTTCTCCCCCTTGTCCATTCCTCCTTTGAAGAGGCATTGATCAGGTGAGCTCTTCTCACCTATTTTGGCTGAGAGACTGATTTTCCCAGCTGACATCCTTTGAGGATGGGGTCAGGAAAGGGTCAAAAAAGTCCTGGGATAAGCTTTCTAAAGGTGGGATGTTAATGTTACATTCACTCAGTCTTCCCAGGTATGGCAGATTTAGAGCAGCACTTTTACCAGGAAGGGGTAGAACTGCTGAGTGCTGAGGCCTCACTCAAGGGAGTTAAGCAGCAGCACAGAAGAGTGGTTCAGGACAGTACAAGCACAGGATTTCTGTTGCAGTCAGTGCAGGCAGTGTGGGTGGGATGCATCTGAGGCATTTTGATGAATTCTGCTCCCAGCCTGCTAAAATATGGATGGCCTGGCCCGAGTATTTCCAAGGACATCACTCTGGCTCCTTGGCTGCACCACTATTACATGCAGCACTGAGAGACCAGGTTGGGAGAGCCAACATCCAAACAGCCAGACCTTGAGGAACCTACTCAGATGCCCTCTAACACCAGAGAGACTTCTCAGCTCTTGGTGAGAGGGGAGAAACTGGCTGGTGACTTCCTGGACTGGCTTTATTCAGCCAGATGGGAAATGGAGAGGACAAGTGAGAAGGCCCTGTCAGGGGATGAACCTTAGCTGTGGAAGGAACCCTGCTAAGAGGGCAGAGGCAGGAGAGGGACAGCAGAAATGGCTGTTTGAGTGAAGGACATTTGCATGCTGGCAGAGAGAGAAGCACAGTAGAAAACTGCTCCTTTCACCACAGGGGAATTAAAGGACCCTGCAACCCACCAAGGCAGATGGTTACAAAGGCAGTTTTGATGGCAAGGACAAAACCAAGGAAGAACCAGGGGGTCAGCCAGGACCAGCTCCTCTCTTCTGTTGGGCCTGAAAAACACAAGGCAAGAGTAGGAATCCCCCAGCCCACAGCTGGGGGTACCTGTACCCCTGCAACCTCCTGGGACCCATTTTCCAAGGACTGGGGAGCCCAACAGATGCTGTAACCAGGTCCTGCTGCTCATCATTAGAAGTGGGTCATACCACAGGGTAGGACAAGAGAAGGGCTGCCCTGGCATTGCTCTTTTGTTTCACTTTTTATCACAAGCCCTGGCTGTACTCTTCCTAAACCACACTCTTTCTTTCTTCATCCTGTCACGCCCATTTTCTCCTCAACACATCTTCCTTGTCCTCAGACCTCCCTCTTTGCCTCTCTTTAGAGCCTCTTTCTTTCAGTTAGCTTTATTTTGGCTCTAACCCCCAAGCCCTTTTATGTGACAGGATATGGTCACTCAAAGGAATGGTTGTCCAGATCAGTGTTTCAGAGGCAGGCACATACAGGCTCCCACACAGAGAATGGGCACTCTGAAGCTCTTGGAAGAGCCCTCTCTTGGTTCTCCTTTGAGACAGCAGAGATAGTATCATAGTATCACAGTATCAGTCAGAGTTGGAAGGGACCACAAGGATCATCTAGTTCCAACCCCCCTGCCATGGGCAGGGACACCCCACACTACATCAGCCTGGCCACAGCCTCATCCAGCCTGGCCTTAAACACCTCCAGGGACAACCCATTCCAGGGCTTCATCACTCTCATGGGGAAGAACTTCCTCCTCACCTCCAGCCTCAATCTCCCACCTCCAGCTTCATTCCATTCCCCCTAGTCCTATCACTCCCTGATAGGAGCAGTGACTTCTGCTCAGCTTGGTGCCGATTGCTTTGGCTGGTTTATGGCAGCAGGATAGCACTCCTCAGCCCCATCATTTACAGCAAAGACACTGAAGGGGGTAGCACACCACAGTCTGCCTGGACTTTCATTCACCCTGACTCTGGGAAACAGGTCCTGCTCCTAGCCCAGGCACTCCCTAGTTCCCTCATCTGCTGCTTTGATCTTGTCCTAAGCCCTTTCCCCTGGTATGAGGCCAGCCACTGTATAATGATCGTTGTCTACCCCAACCCTGAACTTCCCCTCACCTCCCACTTCTTTTAAGAGAGGACAGAAACAAAGGGTTTGTGGTTACCTGCAGCTCCATGCCTGACTGTCCCTCGGCAGCTCATTATCTCTGCTACCGTATCACTCTTCTCCAAGAATTCACATTTCCACTGTGGCCACAAGTGCAGCCTTCCTGCTGCACAGCAGGCTGCACTAGGACAATTCCCTCCCTAATGAGGAGCCTCTACAGTCTCCAAGGAAGCTGTGTCTTGGGTGTTGCCCACAGCACATGGAGATGGGGAAATTTTTAGCATTTCCCTGCCAGAACATTTCACAAGATGTTTGTTGCAACACAGAAAGTCATAGAGGCAAAAGAAAACAGAGGAAGAGGAGCATCATTCCAGGTCAGACCACCTCCCTTTGCACATACTCATGCAGCTTCCCAGGACACTCCACTGCTCTTACCTCTCTGGTGTTTGTTCTCATGGCAACAGGATGCTCCAGGGTGGAGTCACCACCCCTGGAGGTACTCAAAAACATGTAGACATGGCACTTTGGGACATGGCTCAATGGACATGGTGGTGTTGGATTGGCAGCTGTGCTTGGTGATCTTAGAGCTGTCTTTTCCAGCCTCTCGTGGTGAGTACATGGATGGGGCACTTGGTGCCATGGTTTAGTTGATTAGATGGTGCTGGGTGATAGGTTGGACTTGATGATCTCAAAGGTCTTTTCCAACCTGGTTAATTCTCTTCTCTTCTCTTCTCTTCTCTTCTCTTCTCTTCTCTTCTCTTCTCTTCTCTTCTCTTCTCTTCTCTTCTCTTCTCTTCTCTTCTCTTCTCTTCTCTTCTCTTCTCTTCTCTTCTCTTCTCTTCTCTTCTCTTCTCTTCTCTTCTCTTCTCTTCTCTTCTCTTCTCTTCTCTTCTCTTCCCTTCTCTTCTCTTCCCTTCCCTTCCCTTCCCTTCCCTTCCCTTCCCTTCCCTTCCCTTCCCTTCCCTTCCCTTCCCTTCCCTTCCCTTCCCTTCCCTTCCCTTCCCTTCCCTTCCCTTCCCTTCCCTTCCCTTCCCTTCCCTTCCCTTCCCTTCCCTTCCCTTCCCTTCCCTTCCCTTCCCTTCCCTTCCTCCCTTCCCCTTCCCTTCCCTTCCCTTCCCTTCCCTTCCCTTCCTTCCCTTCCCTTCCCTTCCCTTCCCCTTCCCTTCATTTGCTGGAAAAGTACCAAACCCACTCAGAACATCCTGCAAAAGGGAGTCAAAAAATGGCAGGAAGGTTTTCTGTGCCCAAGTCTGGGCAAGTCCCCATGTGAAGCCTGAGCCCAGTCACACAATGCATGAAAAAGAACTTGTCAACACTGGCTTCAATTAATTATTCAGGAGCAGAGGATAAAGCTTTGAATGAAGAGCTGCACATGAGCTGTCATTATGGAGCTGGAGGTCACAGGGGATCGCTGGATGGTGCGAGAATCCCAGATCCTCAAGTTTTACTTGGTCATTGCAAAAAGGTACAACCATGTGTGATGGCTCCAGCACTGCTCAAGGGGACTTGGTTCAAAACCTGAAGGATAATGTATCCCTAAGGATAAAAGGGCTGGGGTCAGAGTGGCTGAGAGCTGCCAAACAGAGAGGGACCTGGGGGTGCTGATTGACAGCCGCCTAAACATGAGCCAGCAGTGTGCCCAGGTAGCCAAGAAGGCCAAGGGCATCCTGGCCTGCATCAGGAACTGTGTGGCCAGCAGGAGCAGGGAAGTCATTGTGCCCTGTGCTCTGCATTGGTTAGGCCACACCTTGAGTCCTGTGTCCAGTTCTGGGCCCCTCAGTTTAGGAAGGACATTGAGAGACTTGAAGGTGTCCAGAGAAGGGCAACAAGGCTGGGGAGAGGCCTTGAGCACAGCCCTGTGAGGAGAGGCTGAGGGAGCTGGGGTTGCTTAGCCTGGAGAAGAGGAGGCTCAGGGGAGACCTCATTGCTCTCTACAACTACCTGAAGGGAGGTTGTAGCTGAGTGGGAGTTGGTCTCTTCTCTCAGGCCACCAGCACCAGAACAAGAGGACACAGTCTCAAGCTGCACCAGGGGAGGTTTAGACTCAAGGTGAGGAGACAGTGCTTCACAGAGAGAGTCATTGGCCATTGGAATGTGCTGCCCAGGGAGGTGGTGGAGTTCCCATCCCTGGAGGTGTTCAAGAGGGGATTGGATGTGGCACTTGGTGCCATGGTCTAGTCATGAGGTCTGTGGTGACAGGTTGGACTCGATGATCTTTGAGGTCTCTTCCAACCTCGGTGATTCTGTGATACTGATACTGGAGAAATGCCCACTGGATCTCATTGCACTCTGAATGGACTGGGGTGGGTGTGCAGCCTTTGCTCTCCCATGTTGCATCATCTGGTTTCTGCCTGTGAAGAGGCATGCACAGATGCCCTGAGTAAGGAATGGAATAGTCAGCACAGTAGCACAAGCCTATCAGTTGAAGTCCCCAAAAAGCAGGGCACAAACTTGGTTGCAAATGAGGACAAGCCTAAGTTTTATGTAGGAAACTTCCCCTGAGCACATTTTTTCATACACACAGCCTGCATGCAGAGTTGTATCCCCCCACAGCTCTGTTGCATTGGTCCATGTCTGTGTGTGCTGATAGTGCTGTCGAAGGCATGAGCACCAGCTGCTGGGTCCACAGCACAGCCAGGGGTTCTCCAGCGGTGTTTGAGGAAGTTCCTAGCTGTCATGCTGGAGAATAGAACTGAGTTGCACCACAGAAGAGCAGGAATGAGACTGCTTTGTATTTGTTCTGCCTGTAGAGATACTTGCTTTTGCACCTGTGAAGGGACTTTGATCAGCATAGAGAGTCCAGAGAAGGACAATGAAGCTGGTGAAGGACTTGGAGAGCAGATGTTGTGAGGAGTGGCTGAAGGAACTGGGGGTTGTTTAGTCTGGAGAAAAGAAGGCTGAGGGGAGAACTTCTTGCTCTCGACAACTCCCTGAAAGGAGGCCATGAAAATGGTCAGGGGTTGAAATACCTCTGCTACAAAGACAGAGCTGGGGTTGTTCAGCCTGGAGAAGGCTCTGGGGAGGACCTGATAGCAGCCTTCCTGTACCTGAAGGGGGCCCACAGAAGGATGGAGAGAGACTGTTTACAAAGCCCTGCAGTGATAGGATGAGGGGCAATGGCTTTAAACTGGAGAAGAGCAGATTTAGGAGCAAGTTCTTTACCATAAGGGTGGTAGAACACTGGAACAGGTTGCCCAGGGAGGTATTTGGGGGCCCCATCCCTGGAGGTATTCAAGGTGAGGTTCGAGAGAGCTTTGGACAACCTGACCTAGTTGAGGATGCCCCCTGCTTACTGCACAGGGGGTTGGACTGGGATGACCTTTGGAGGGTCTTTTCAGCCCAGGCCATTCTATGATTCTATGGTTCTATGACTATGAGGTTGTAGTGAGGTGGGTGTTAGTCTCTTCTCCCTAGTGACAAGTGATAGGATGAGAGGAAATGGCCTTAAGTTGCACCAGGGGAGGTTTAGGCTGGATAGCAGAAGCGGCTTGTTGACTGAAAGGATCCTCAAACAGCAGACCAGGCTCCCCAGGGAGGTGGCTGAATCCCTAGAGGTGCCTTGAAAAAGCAGAGATGTGGTGCTGAAAGGCATGGTTTAGCACCAGCCTTGGTAAAGTTACATAGAGGTTGGATGCAATGATCTTAAAGGTCTTTAATGATTCTAGAGAGGGTGCAAAAGTGTCAGAAGGAAAGTGTGCTCAGTTGATGTGGTTGTGTGCTCAGTTGTTGTGTGTGTTCTAATCAGGATTGATCCATGCAGTTTATGGGTTTTGCTCATGATGTGATTCACTGATGAAACATGACTTGTCTGTTCAGGAGCAGTATCAGCAATCCAACAAAGCACAGTCCCAGACACAAAATATTAACAAGTACCTACAAAATGCCTAAATGCCATATGATGTAACTACTTCCTAAAAGCTCTAGCCCCCTCACACATGTGCATTCACGTGGTTACTTTTGCAACCCCCTTCTCCCACTGCTGCTACAGGAAGTGCAGGCTGCAAGAGCACATCCTCTTTGCTGGCAGCAGGAGTTCCCCTGCTCTCACAGGCTGGAGGTGCAGTGTTGTGAGCATCCATGCCACTTCCTACAGTCTGCTGACCCACAGGCCAGTGAGGAAGCACAGGGCCACATATGCACACTGGAGTTATGGCTCAGAACACAGAATCATAGAATTGGTTTGGTTGGAAAGGCCTCTAAGATCATGGATCCAACCATTGGCCTGACATCACCATGGGCACTGAGCCATGTCTACATGTTCTTGAACACCTCCAGGGATGGTGTCCATCTGGGAACCATTGTAAATAGATTTTTTTTAATGGTAGTAACTTATTTTCTCTTTCCTGCTTGATAAACACCAGCAGCATGCTTGGGGAGAGCACACATCCCAGTCTCCAGGCTGGTGACACATGGGTGTGATGGGTGACCACTGGATGGATACAGAACTGCCTTGATGGCTGCACCCAAAGAGTGGCTGTCAATGGCTCCATGTCCCAGGGGAGGCCAGGGACAAGCAGAGTCCCTCAGGGATCAGTCCTGGGACCAGGCTTGTTCAACATCTTTGTGGGTACCAGGGACAGTGGCATTGAGTGCACCCTCAGCAGATTTGCTGATGACACCAAGCTGTGTGGTGCAGCAGACAGCTGGAGGGAAGGGATCCATCCAGAGGGAGCTGGGCAGGCTGGAGAGGTGGGCACAAGCCAACCTCAGGAGGTTCAACAAGACCAAGGGCAGGGTCCTGCAGCTGGGTGGAGGCAATCCCAGGCACAAATGCAGGCTGGGCAGGGACTGGCTGGAAAGCAGCCCTGAGGAGAGAGCCTTGGGGGTGCTGGGGGAGGAGAAGCTCACCAGGAGCACTCAGTGTGCACTTGCAGCCCAGAAAGCCAATCAGATCCTGGGCTGCAGCAGGAGAAGTGTGGCCAGCAGGGCAAGGGAGGTGATTCTCCCCCTCTGCTCAGCTCTGCTGAGACCCCACCTGGAGTACTGCCTCCAGTTCTGGAGCCCCTATTGCAAGAGGGATGTGGAGGTGCTGGAAGGTGTCCAGAGAAGGGCCAGGAGGATGAGCAGAGGGCTGGAGCACCTCTCCTGTGAGGACAGACTGAAGGAGTTGGGGCTGTTCAGTCTGGAGAAGAGAAGGCTCCCAGGTGACCTCATTGTGGCCTTCCAGTATCTGAAGGGGGCTCCAGGAAGGCTGGGGAGGGACTGCTCAGGATCTCAGGGAGTGATAGGACTAGGGGGAATGGAATGAAGCTGGAGGTGGGGAGATTGAGGCTGGAGGTGAGGAGGAAGTTCTTCCCCATGAGAGTGGTGAAGCCCTGGAATGGGTTGTCCAGGGGGGTGGTTGGGGCTCTGTCCCTGGAGGTGTTTAAGGCCAGGCTGGATGAGGCTGTGGCCAGGCTGATGTAGTGTGGGGTGTCCCTGCCCATGGCAGGGGGGCTGGAACTGGATGATCCTTGTGGTCCCTTCCAACCCTGACTGATACTGTGATACTGTGATACGATGATACATCGATGACCTCAGTTTTCCTGGACATCCTTCTGCAGTTCTGTAAGTAAAGAGTCTCAGCTGTCTTCTACCTGCACCAGCCATTGAGATCTTCATAAGTGAGCCCTGCAGTACAGAAAAGAGCCAACATGCATGGCATGGATACAGGCCAGATCAATGGGACATGAGCTCAGGAAAAGATGGCAGTTACATGGTGTCTAAATCACAGAATCAATCACAGAATTGTTTCAGTTGGAAGTGGCCTTTAAGATCATTGAATCCAACCTTCCTCTCAAGACCACCATGTCCTGGAATGCCATGGGTCTTAAAATGTTTTATTTCTGCCCTTTTTTTGCTCACCAGTTTGCCAAAGTCTGAGCAAAAGCAGGCAGAGCAGAATAGGTTATTTCATCCCACCATTCAAAAACAAAAGCCCCAAGAGGAGGGAAAGCCAATAACCAGCCAGAGAGCAGAAATAGCCATGAAAGCTTGAGAAGGATAAGCCAAGAGGTCAAGAAAGAAGCTGGGAGGATGAGTGATCTGGAAAACAGCAATTAACTATAGTCAGAGAAGATTAAACCCCTGAAAGGAAGACACAGACATTTACACCACAGAACAGAAATCCAACAAGGAAATGGAACCTGGGCCATTCTCAGTGGGGTCCTGAGCAGTGACAAGGACAAGATGTTAGACATGTCAGGAGGAATGGCCCTACCCTACCTGGAGCCCCTGGCAGAAGAGCTCCTGGGGACACTCAAGGCTGACCCCCAGGATTTTGAAGTTGAGGATACAGAGGACCTGAGGCCAACTGCACTCCAACTGTAAAAGAGATATTGGCAGCATATGGAGGAGTTGAAGTAGAATAGAATAGAATAGAATAGAATAGAATAGAATAGAATAGAATAGAATAGAATAGAATAGAATAGAATAGAATAGAATAGAAAAGAAAAAAAGAAAATAAAAGAAAATAAAAGAAAATAAAAGAAAATAAAAGAAAAGAAAAGAAAAGGAAAGAAAAGGAAAAGAAAGGAAAAGAAAAGAAAAGAAAAGAAAAGAAAAGAAAAGAAAAGAAAAGAAAAGAAAAGAAAAGAAAAGAAAAGAAAAGAAAAGAAAAGAAAAGAAAAGAAAAGAAAAGAAAAGAAAAGAAAAGAAAAGAAAAGAAAAGAAAAGAAAAGAAAAGAAAAGAAAAGAAAAGAAAAGAAAAGAAAAGAAAAGAAAAGAAAAGAAAAGAAAAGAAAAGAAAAGAAAAGAAAAGACAAGACCAGGTTGGAAGAGACCTTCAAGATCATGGTGTTCAACCTATCCCCCAACACCACCTAATCAACTAACCCATGGCACCAAGCACGCAATCAAGTCTCCTCCTGAACACCTCCACGGATGGTGACTCCACCACCTCCCCAGGCAGCACATTCCAATGGGCAATCACTCTCTCTGTGTAGAACTTCTTCCTAACATCCAGCCTAAACCTCCCCTGGCACAGCCTGAGACTGTGTCCTCTTGTTCTGGTGCTGGCTGCCTGGGAGAAGAGACCAACCTCTGCCTGTCTACAACCCCCCTTCAGGTAGTTGTAGAGAGCAAGAAGGTCTCCCCTGTGTCTCCTCTTCTCCAGGCTGAGCAACCCCAGCTCCCTCAGCCTCTCCTCACAGGGCTGTGTTCCAAACCCCTCACCAACTTTGTTGCCCTTCTCTGGACACCTTCCAGCATCTCAACCTCCTTCCTAAACTGAGGAGCCCAGAACTGGACACAGGACTCAAGGTGTGGCCTAACCAGTGCAGTGTACAGGGGCAGAATGACCTCCCTGCTCCTGCTGGCCACACTGTTCCTGATGCAGGCCAGGATGCCATTGGCCCTCTTGGCTGCCTGGGCACACTGCAGGCTCATGTTCAGCCTACCATCAGCCAGCACCCCCAGGTCCCTCTCTACCTGGTTGCTCTCAGCCACTCTGACCCCAGCCTGTAGCACTGCCTGGGGTTGCTGTGGCCAATGTTCAGAACCTGGCACTTGGATGTGTTCAATCTCCTGCCCTTGGCCTCTGCCCATCTGCCCAGCCTGTCCAGGTCCCTCTGCAAGACTGCCAGTTGTGAGCTGGTGTCCTGGGTTAACAGCCTGCTCTCACAAGCCCCTCTCCCCCCACGCAGATGGGAGGGAAAGTAACATAAACCCCCTCTCTGTTGAGATAAGGGATTTAATGAAAGGTGCAGCAAAAAGCAGAAGCAGAAGCCAAAGCCAGCAACACCAACACCCCCGGACCTGGAGCCAGCCCAGTGGAAAGGACACATGCCCCCAGCCTGGAAACTGAGGGCATCAACCAGAGAGGAAGCCTCTCCTGTTGCAAGCTGAACTTCAAGCCCCATGATACTTTGCTCCAGCCAGCACTTTCATTTTGAAGCTGGTATTACAGCAGCATGGTATTGAATATCAGCAGCAGGTTGTACTCAGCCCACGACACAGGTGTATGAAATCAGTCTGCAGAGGTGTGAAACAGCCAGCTGGCTTTAGATAACGCTGAGAGGAAGAAGCAGTCAGTGCTCTGTCTCTAGGCTGACTCATGGATGGTGGTGAACACTCTGGGGAGGTGGCTATAGCAGTTGAAGCAAAGCAACTGGCAGTGCAGAAGTGAGCCCATCTGGGCAGGTGAGCTGTGGCAAGATGTGGCTGCTCAGGTACAGAACCTGATGGTGGTGACAGTACGGCACGTGTGTGCCCCTATGCCTAACATTCCAGGCACTGGAGAATGTCAGAGAACTATAGAATCACCAAGGTTGGGAAAGACCTCAAAGATCATCAAGTCCAAGCTGTCACCACAGACCTCATGACTAGACCATGGCACCAAGTGCCACATCCAATCCCCTCTTGAACACCTCCAGGGATGGGGACTCCACCACCTCCCTGGGCAGCACATTCCAATGGCTAACAACTCTCTCTGGGAAGAACTTTCTCCTCACCTCCAGCCTAAACTTCCCCTGGCACAGCTTGAGACTGTGTCCTCTTGTTCTGGTGCTGGTTGCCTGGGAGAAGAGACCAACCCCTTCCTGGCTACGACCTCCCTTCAGGTAGTTGTAGAGCAATGAGGTCTCCCCTGAGCTAAACCTGTCAAAAGAATGAGCAGGTGGCTCAAGCTGCCAAGACTGAAGTAGCTCAGGTGGATTTGGACTGCAACAGAAGAGTTAAATACTTACAGCTTGGTGGGCACATGGCACCTCAGGTCATTGAGGAAAAGATGCAACATGCTTGAGCTTGAGGGCTGGCCTTAACCATGGAGACTGTTGCACAGGTAACCCATGAATGTGAAACACCTGCTGCAGTCAAGCAGCTGAAATGCAAGCATGGGGAAGCCTGGCAGGCTGACCACAGCACACTGCCACACACTCACCATGGCAAGTGCCATGAGCTCACCATGGTGGAAGCAATCACTGAATAACTGCAGACATAGCCATTGGGCTTTGGGCAACCTGATCTAGTTGAGGATGCTCCTGCTCACTGCAGATGGGGTTGGACTAGATGACCTGTGGAGGTCCTTTCCAACCCAGACCATTCTATGGTAAAGACCCCAGAGTGCACACAAAGGATCTATTAGGGAAGGCAGTTTTGGTTAGTCCTGCTTCAGGCAAAAGCAAAGTTATCTATGGGGTTGCTTTTGCTTAAGGACTTTGGTGCACCTGGTAGATGATGTGGGAGGATGGAGAAGTCTGATGTGTAGCTCAAGGAGATTTTGTTTGGGGTAAGAACTTGGTTTATGTGTTACTACATTAGTATTATCGTTACTCCTGCTGTTTCTTCTCTCTTGGTGCTGTTCTGCTGAGCTCTGCTTAGCTCAGCTCACAGGGTTTGGCCTTTTTTGTTTGCTGATTTTTTTTCCCCCTCATGATTCTCCTTCCCATCCAATGGGGTGGGGGTGGCAGGTCAGTGAGCAAGCAGGTGTGTGGAGCTCACT
This sequence comes from Melanerpes formicivorus, assembly GCF_026170545.1. Lineage (NCBI taxonomy): Eukaryota > Metazoa > Chordata > Aves > Piciformes > Picidae > Melanerpes > Melanerpes formicivorus. Next base: position 1,342,031 of record NW_027142448.1, on the reverse strand, counting down.
TTCTGACTGGGGCACCATTGTGTGGTTCTTTGATTACACAAAACACCCACAGCTTAGAGAAGGGAAGCGAGAGAGACGCAGCACAGAGCCTTCTTCATTGGTCTAACACTGTATTTTCTCTTCTCTAAGAATTAAGTATTTATTCAGCAGAACTGGTGCAACTAGAGGACATTCTCTGTGGGACTCAGCAAAGAGCAGACATCTCTGCTCAAGGACACAAAGGAAATTGCAGCTCTGAACATTTGTCTTCCATTCCGCTCTCTTCTTCCTGGAGAAGTCGACATCTCTTCAGCCAGTGACTGCTGAACCCACTCAGAGAGAAGAGAACCCAAGAGCCCAGGACCTGTTTTGATTACCTTGTGCCTCCATGTGTTCCCTGAGCTATTACATGCACTGATGATGCTGGACACAGGGTAACATGACTTCCAGTTGCATCATTCCACCCAGCAGAGCAAAGAGGCCCTGTACCCCACCCAGCACAGCTCTGCACTGTTCCCTGCACACTGCTCATCAGGATGAGAGCATCTCCATCAAACAGTAACTGCTGCAGCTTCACAGATTCGATGATGACTCCAGCATTTCACATTATTCCAGTTGTTGGGTGGCTCTGATAACCTGTGCATGACAACACAGTCTTCACCATACGTATGGCTTGGTTCACCCTTCCTCCAGAACCTGGAACAGAGACAGGCATTAGTCTTCAGTGCACCCTGGAGAGTGCTGCTGGAAAAGGCCTCAGCAGGATGCAAGGCTTGCAGGAGAGAGAGAGAAATTCCAGATGCTAATTTATGAACAGACACAATACTGCTCCTCCTGTGCTGGTAACCCCCTGGCACCAGCCTCATGTGGAACCCTGCCTTCTTCCTGCAGCCAGGCAGAGTCCTTCTCAGTATTGCTTGGGCAAGCTGCCCACCACTGCTCACTCCATGTGTTTCACACTCAGCAAAGGCATCTTTCTGCCTCCAGGGCAAGTTCATCCTCCACAAGAAGACACAGCAAGAGCTGTGCTCCATCTCTTTCACAGCATCACAGCACTGGCCATGCCCATGCATATATCTGCATGGCAGGGGCACTATGGAGGTCAGACCCAGTTGGACATCTCTGAAGGATTCTTCCTGCTGGCAAGACACAGCTTGCTCTGTGCCTACAGCACTGATGGCCATGTCACAGGTAGATAATGACTGGTGCAAGGATGGGGCACTGAGAACCTCAGCCCATTGTGAACACAGCCCTCTGCTGCTCCATGACTGACCTCTCACCAGAGGCCTCTCCAGTCTCATGCACCAGCAGACACCCTTACCTCTCCTGTACTTTCTTGCACTACCTCCAAAGGTTCTCCATTTGAGGATACTCACGCTGCTGTCTCATTAAATGGAGTCTGGTCCACCCAGTGCCACTCTTCCTGCTCCTGTGCTTTCAGACCAATGTAGTAGTTCTCTCCTTTTCTAAATTTTTGCAGCTCCTTAGAGAGGAAATTCTGGAAATCAAAGAGAGTGCAATGTCCATGAGGTGCAGGACTAAGCAGAGGGAGGCAGCAGGGGTTCCACGTGGGGTGGGGCTGGTGACAGAGGGAAGCTGGTACTGAAGGGATGCAGAAAAGACATGTCATAGAATTGTTTTGGTTGGGAAAGACCTCTAAGAGCGACCTAAGACCACCATGGACATTAGACCATGTCCCCAGATGCCATGTCCACACATTTTTGGCAGACTCCCAGGGATGGTGACTCCCATCACCTCCTTGGGCAACCTGTTCCAGTGCCTGACCTCTCAAATCTTTCCTAATATCCAATCTAGACCTCCCATGGTACAACTGGAGGGCATTTCCTCTTGTCCCATCACTTGTTGCTAGGGAAAAGAGGCTGACCCCCACCTCACTACAACCTCCTTTAGGTAGTTGTAGAGAGCAAGGAGGTCTCTGCTCAGCCTCCTCTTCTACAGACTAAATAATCAGCCACTCCTCATACAACTTGCTCACTACACCCTTCACCAGCCTCATTGCCCTACTCTGGACATCTTTCCTGTAGTGAGGGGCTCAGAACTGAACACAGTGTTCCAGGTGTGGGTGGCCTCACCAGTGCTTAGTACAGGGGCACTGCCACTTCCCTACTCCTGCTGGCCATACTGTTCCTGATACAGGCCAGGATGCTGCTGGCCACCTGGGCACACTGCTGGCTCATGTTCAGTCAGCTGTCACCCAGCACCCCCAGGTCCTATTCTGCCAGGCAACTTTCTGGCCACTCTGTCCCAAGCCTGGAGCATTGCATGGGGTTGTTGTGACCCAAGGACAGGATCTGGCACTTGGCTTTGTCAAACATCATACTACTGACCTCAGTTTATCAATCCAGCCTGTCCAGATCCCTTTGCAGAGCCTTCCTACTCTCACACAGATCAACACACTCACCCAACTTAATGTCATCTGCACCCTTGTTGAGGGTGCACTCAATCCCCTCATCAGGGTCACTGATAAAGATAATAAAGAGAACTGGCCCCAGGACTGAGCCTGAAGAACACCAGTAGTGACCCTCTGCCAACTGGATGTATGTCCATTCACCACCACCCTTCTTCTCCTGTCTCCTCCCTTGCAGCACAAGCAGGGGCTCTGAGTCCCCTCCGAGGCAGGGCTCTGTGTCTCTGCCTGCTGTGTCCTTCTCTCAGCCCTGCACATACCTGCTCTGCTTTGCTGTTGATCACCACCAGGTGGGCACCCATCCCGGTGCAGTTCTGCTCACTCTCAGCCCAGGAGAGTGGATCAGGGGAGAGGTAATAGCAGCTTTCCTGAAAGAGTTTCCAGTCCCTCGGGCAGCACCTCCAGCCTAGCCCTGTGTGGGAAGAGACCACACCGATGAATGCTGGTAAGAAGAGAGCTGCCCATGCCAAGGGTGATGCTCAGGTTCCCCTTTCCCTCAAAGGAAGTGCTTGAAAAAGCAGTAGAGGTGTTTCTTCCCATTGCTTTGGGGTATGAGCAGTGAGCTCTGAGCACACAAACCAGTGGTGGTTTTGTAACAAGATCTCAGGTCTTGACAAAGTTCTTTTGGTGACTTAGTTTGACTTCTCTTTGCACAGTTTCCTTCGAGCCTTTAGCCCAAGGGAACAGGAGATACTGCTGCTTTGCCTGACTAGAGGGAAATGTAACCTTTCCTGTGCCACCTGATGTTATCCCTTTTGTTTTGTCAGTGCTCACAGCCACCCAGCCCTCTAGGACACCATTAACATGGCCCTCTCCTCCCTCTAAGCTGATAGCAGGGAATCCTTCCCACCTCTGGAGTCTGCCTCTCAGGAGTCTGCTCCCACTCTTACTTGCTGTCAGAGCAGACCCCAGCATTCGCTGTCCCCATCCTAAGGACCTCCTGTGGCCTTGCCAGCACTACTGACCTTTGCTTTGTGGCAGTGCTGACGTGCATCGCCACTCCATGGCTCTCTGCTGCAGGGCTGTGGGCTGGTCACCGCTGTCACTGCCAGGGCAGAGGGAAGCAGCTGGAAAGGGAGAAGAAAGGCAGCAGAGAGAGACCTTCCTCTTGGCTCCTCACATCATAGTATCATAGTATCATAGTATCACAGTATCAGTCAGGGTTGGAAGGGACCACAAGGATCAGCTAGTTCCAACCCCCCTGCCATGGCCAGGGACACCCCACACTAGATCAGCCTGGCCACAGCCTCAGCCAGCCTGGCCTTAAACACCTCCAGGGACAGGGCCTCAACCACCTCCCTGCACAACCCATTCCAGGGCTTCACCACTCTCATGGTAATCTCCACAAACTCTCTGTGCAAGAATAACTTTTTAATGAATTATTTGAGCATCCTGCAGTTAATGCTAAAAGGTGAGAGGTCTGCACCATGCAGCTGATGCTGGAGATGCCAGCACTCTGAAAATTTTTTTCCACTAGATCACAAAGTGTGTCCCATCACCATAGAATAGAATAGAATAGAATAGAATAGAATAGAATAGAATAGAATAGAATAGAATAGAATAGAATAGAATAGACCAGGATGGAAGAGACCTTCAAGATCATCGTGTCCAACCCTTCAACCAATCCAACACCACCTAAACAACTAACCCATGGCACCAAGCACCCTGGCAAGTCTCTTCCTGAACACCTCCAGTGATGGTGACTCCACCACCTCCCTGGGCAGCCCATTCCAATGGGCAATCACTCTCTCTGTGTAGAACTCCTTCTTACCCTCCAACCTAAACCTTCCTTGGTGCAGCCTGAGACTGTGTCCTCTTGTTCTGGTGCTGGCTGCCTGGGAGAAGAGACCAACCTCTGCCTGTCTACAACCTCCCTTCAGATAGTTGTAGAGAGCAATGAGATCACCTCTGAGCCTCCTCTTCTCCAGGCTAAGCAACCCCAGCTCCCTCAGCCTCTCCTCACAGGGCTGTGTTCCAACCTTAGAGAGCCCAAGTGCAGACTCAGCTCTCTGGTGCTCTTATCCCCATTTTATTCACCCTTTGCTGAATATAATAAAGTTCTTTTTGTGTGGTATGGAGGTAGAGGATTGTTCCACTGTTCCAAAGAGGCCATGCAAGGTGGGGACACACAGTCTGGGAACACTGAAAAGACCCAGGGTAAACAGGTGAAGATTTGGAGGATGTATGCAGGCAAGCTCCATGTAGAAGGACCTGGGAGTCCTGGTGGACAGTAAGTTATCCATGGGACAGCAATGTGCCCTTGTGGCCAAGAAGGCCTATGGTATTCTGAGGTGTATTGAGAAGAGTGTGGCCAGCAGGATGAGGGAGATTCTCCTCCCCCTCTACTCTGCCCTAGTGAGACCATGTCTAGAGTGTTGTGTCCAGTTCTGGGCTCCTAAGTTCAACAGATACAGGGAAATGCTGGCAAGAGTCCACTGGAGGGCTACAAGGGTGATTAAGGCTACAGAACATCCTTACGAGGAAAGGCTGAGAGACCTGAGGCTGTTTAGCCTGGAGAGGGCTGAGAGGGGATCTCATTCATGTTTACAAACATCTGAAGGGTGGCTGTCAGGAAGAAGGAGCCAGTCTTGTTTCAGTGGTGCCCTGTGGCAGGACCGGGGACAAGAGGCACAAATTGCAAGGCACAACATTCTACTGCAACCTGAGGAAAAGCTTCTTTACTATGAAGGTAATGGAGAGCTGGACCATGCTCCTCAGAGGGCTTGTGAGGCCTCTTCCTCTAGAGACTTTCAAAACCCACCTGGACATGTTTCTGTGTGGCCTGTCCAAGGTGAGCCTGCTTTGGCAGTGGCTTGGAGGTCCCTTCCAACCCCTGCCATTCTAAGATTCTATATACAAAGTCAGGGCAGAAAAGCCCAGGACCTTACAGAAAGCCCAAACAACCCTGAAGTGCTGAAGATTGTCATGCTTCAAGTAGGGTGACTAGAGACCTCCAAAGGCCCCATTTCACCCAACCTTTCCCATTATTCTAAGACAGAGGATGGATACAACAGACCCATCTAGCATAATGCTGTGGTTGTCTTAGCTGCCACACACCAGTTGGCCAAAACACGTGGTTTGGCTGGGCCTACAAGAGAGAACTTTGTGTCATGTCACAACTCTACCCTCAAATCCCCAATGTTTAAGCAGCCAGCAAATAGTCTGCTCCTCAACATATCTTTCCAATGCTCCACATTCAGGTTTTCTGAGCCCAAATATTGGTGCTTACATCTTTTCTCATGACAAAATCCTTTCTGAGTAAAAGTTGCCTCCTGGTTAAGAAGATATGGCACTCTGGGCTCTGATTTCTCTGCTTTACTCCCAGCACTTCCCCCAGACCTCTCTGCTACAACCAGCTTGCACATACTCACCCAGGAGAGCAATAGCAAGGGCAAGGCACACCAAGAAGAGCAGCAGTGAGATCAGCCACGGGAGCCATGCTGGGTACTTCTGAGGATGGTGCTCACACTTCTTTGTCTTGGGAGGTACTGAAAGTGAAGGAACACACCAAACACTGCACCACAGTCTACCATGCTTCAGTAAGCCCAAGTGAGTAAGTGGGGTAAAGAGACAGCAGGACTCAGTGCAAGACAGAAGTAAAGAAGTTTGAGGCGAGTCTGTTACTAATAATAAGCTTTAGAGAGAGACCTCTTCCATTGGTCAGCAGGGAACTCCCCAGTCTGCCATGTGTGTCTGTCAGCCAAGCCTAGTAGGCAAGGCTTCCAGAAACCTGCTGCTTGGGCAATCCCTCTGACTGCTTCCCAAAGCCTGGGGGCCCAAAGCATCATTTTTTGTTATCAGAAGAGAAAACATTCATAGACCCAGATCTCTCCAGCCAAACTGTTCTTCTAGCTAGAGCTTTGGTCTGCAGTGAAAACAAGGACCTGGATCATAATCTAGAGTCCAGTTCCCTACTTTGCCCAATCCATTTCACCAGTCTAAATGATTTTGTGGTGTGCTGCACGTCCACAGGCTTGTGCTGAGTCAGCCCTGTGCATCCCACACTCGCAGGCAGGCGGCACAGCTCGCACTGCCAGTATGCATGCAGCTCACCAGTGTGGCTGAAGCACAGAAGTGCACACTCAGTGGGTTAATGCTTGCAGGGTGTCCAGCAGGGTCACAGCACAACAGACCTGCTGAGCATATGCTGGTTATTCAGCATGGAAATCCAACATCTTCTAGGCATGTGCAACAAGTGTGGTGCCACACAGATGCCAGTGTTTCTACCTGGGAAACCCTGGCTGGAACTGCAGGAAGTGTAACTGCACTGTGGTGTAAAACTGTGGTGGGTTAAGGTCTTTTTCTGAAAACAAAAGAACAAAGCAGGGGGGAGGGCTTGTGGGTACTTTACCCTCCCTGCAGGGCATTTCCCCCTGGGAAAGCTGAGTCTGTTCCACTCCCCCCTCCCTGCCCAGCTAGGGTATAAAAAGCAGGACATCATAGCTGTTGGCTCTCCTTTTGGCTCCTGCCTCTGCTGGATGAGAGCTACTGCAGCTGCCCTCCTGCTCCTCAGCCACGTGGCCGGACCTGATCCTTCTCCCTGCTGCCTCTGCACCTCCTCAGAGAAAGACTGGTTTTGTATTGTTCTTTTCTGTCCCCCTCCCATCCACTCTTGTTCCTTGCCCTTGTGAACTTTTCCTGTTATTGTCATACATATATATATAGTTTAAAGAAAAATTCTTTGCCTCTCTACTTCCAAGCTGACCCCAGATTGTTGTTTAGTGGATTTGCTCCTTACCCCTTTTTCTTTCCTTCTCTGTTTGGAGGGAGGAGGTGGGGGGGATTGGGGAAGAGATTCTCAGTCTTTTCCCCATTTGGGCTTTTAACTCCCAGTTAAGGCTCAAACCACTACAAAAACACACCCTGGTAGCCTCTGCCATCTCCTGCCACAGATCATATGTTGTTTGATTAGCTGTTGCCTTCTCCTTCCCATCTTCCAGTGAGTGCCAATTTTGGTAGCTCTTGAGCCCACCTGGAAGGGGCTGCTAAACGCCATTGCCAACAAGGAGCCTGCATGGACAGAGAAACTACTCAGAAGTACAACAGAGCAGCAAGACTCCTTCAGGCTTTCAATCATTTTCAACCATAACTCTTGTCCTAGCAGCATATCATGAGGCTGAGACATTACCACTGTGTGCAAGAGTCTTGCTACCAGCAATGCATCCTCCTGGCCAAGGCAGCCAACAGTGTTCCCAGATGCATTAAGAAGAGTGTGGCCAGCATGCTGAAGGAGGTTCTCCTCCCCATCTACTCTGCCCTGATGAGGCCATGGCTGGAGTATTGCTCATTGTGCATGGCTCTGGGCTCCCCAGTTCAAGAGAGACAGGGAACTGCTGGACAGAGTCTGATGGGGAGCCTTAAAGGTGATGAGGGGACTAAAGCATCTCTCTAAGGAGGACAAGCTGAGAGACCTGGGGCTATTCAGTCTGGAGGAGACTGAGAGGAGATCTTATCAATGCTTATCAATGTCTAGAGGATGTCAAGAGGATGGGCTCTTTTCAGTGGTGTCCAGACATAGGACAAGGGAAAAGAGGCACAAAGTAGAATATTGGAGGTTTCACTTAAACATAACAGAAAGCTTCTGCACTTTGAGGGTAATAAAGGACTGGACCAGGCTGCCCAGAGAGATAGTGGAGTCTCCTTCCCTGGAGACTTTCAAAACCCACCTGGACATTGCAGTCCTGTGCAACCTGCTCTAAGCCAACCTGCTTTAGCAGGGGGGTTGGACTAAGCTATCTGTGGAGGTCCCTTCCAGACTTTGATCCTGTGGTTCTGTGATACTGGCCACTACTCTGACTTCCAAATACAAGTTACAACTAATGTGTGATTGCTGGGGCAGGTGTGCCCAAAGACAGCCCCTGAGCACACACCCAGGTTTACAGCATGTGCCTGGCATCAGCAGCTCATGCAAACATGCCTGGATCAGATCTCCTTGGAAAAGTTCAGTTGAAACAAAATGGGGAACCTCACCATGGTGTAGGTGCTAGCTACACCCAGAAGCAACTAACCCTGCTGCATTTAAACCAGTGGGCTTTCAAGTCAGCCAGCAGCATGTACATTCATTATTTCCATGACTCATGCCTCAGAGCAGACAAGGGATAACCTGGAGCTGATTCCTGCTCTCTTTGTGATTGCAAAACCAAGATGAACCTGTAGATAGGCAAGTTAATATCCTTAGCAGCACTAACCCTTGATTCATGTGTTCATCCATCATAGTATCACAGTCTCACAGTATTACCAAGGTTGGAAGAGACCTCAAAGATCATCAAGTCCAACCTGGCACCACAGACCTCATGACTAGACCATGGCACCAAGTGCCACATCCAATCCCCTCTTGAACACCTCCAGGGATGGGGACTCCACCACCTCCCTGGGCAGCACATTCCAATGGCTAACAACTCTCTCTGGGAAGAACTTTCTCCTCACCTCCAGCCTAAACCTCCCCTGGCACAGCTTGAGACTGTGTCCTCTTGTTCTGGTACTGGTTGCCTGGGAGAAGAGACCAACCCCTTCCTGGCTACAACCTCCCTTCAGGTAGTTGTAGAGAGCAATGAGGTCTCCCCTGAGCCTCCTCTTCTCCAGGCTAAGCAACCCCAGCTCCCTCAGCCTCTCCTCACAGGGCTGTGCTCAAGGCCTCTCCCCAGCCTTGTTGCCCTTCTCTGGACACCTTCAAGTCTCTCAATGTCCTTCCTAAACTGAGGGGCCCAGAACTGGACACAGGACTCAAGGTGTGGCCTAACCAGTGCAGAGTACAGGGCACAATGACTTCCCTGCTCCTGCTGGCCACACTGTTCCTGATGCAGGCCAGGATGCCATTGGCCCTCTTGGCCACCTGGGCACACTGCTGGCTCATGTTTAGGCAGCTGTCAACCAGCACCCCCAGGTCCCTCTCTGCCTGGCAGCTCTCAGCCACTCTGCCACCAGCCTGTAGCTCTGCATGGGGTTGCTGTGGCCAAAGTGCAGCCCCTGGCACTTGGACTTGTTGAATGCCATCCTGTTGGCCTCTGCCCATCTGTCCAGTCGGTCAAGGTCCCTCTGCAGAGCCCTTCTGTCCTCTCACTGACCAACATCTGCTCCTAACTTGGTGTCATCTGCAAATCTATGTGCATATACCTTCATCCTTCTGGACCTGCTGCTCTGGAGAGTCCTGTGGAGAGTGGAAGCAATGAGCCAGACATGGAATATCTCTGTGTGCTCCTGCTTGTGGCATAATGACTGCTGAATCCCTCCTGACCAGATCATGCCTTTAATTTGGGCAAGCCCTAGTAAAGACAGCATTTTACAACTGTGACTTTTAATGGCAATGAAAAAATTGTTCCTTTGGTGTGCTAATGATTTTTTAGAAGTGGTAGACACTCCTCACAGAAATTAATCTTCCTCCAGGTCTTAGATAATTCTTTTTCTGTGTATTTTAGGGTGGTTTGTTGTGTTTTTTTTCTCAAGCCAATTCTTCCTTTTAACTTTTGGGCCTCTTTTCTCTAAAGAGCAGTTTCTCAGTTACCCAAGGACATTGGAGCAGTAGGTTTCTGCAGCCAGTGCCACCTCTCACAAAGCTGCAGAGGGCAACTGACTGCTCAGCTGTAAGGAGACACAGTTGTTCTCTACTCCTGCTCTCTTCACCAGCAGGAATCTGCAGTCTCATAGCCTCACTCTCTCAGAGGTCAGAGCAACAGCAAGCAGGAATTGGCTTTATTTGCTGACATAGCTGTCACCCATGTGTGAGAGACTACAAGTTCGTCTCTCTTGGTGTGATTCAACAAAGATAAAATCACTTGCTGCTTGCGCAGACAATAGCTGACAGAGCCACTGGAACGACTCTTGGAAGATGCAAAGATAACATTGCTCACTGGGCCACAGCTGGCCTACAACAATGACCCAGCCATTCATGCCTTCAGGACGAGACAATCTCCGCCCATCAAGTACCCTGGAAAGGGTAGACCTAAGGATTATTTCCTGCCCCTGGAATTCCTGAGGGACAATACTTGGACACATACTAAAAACTGTATAAAAGACTGGAGCCACTACTGGCTAGGAGGAGAAGAAAAACACAGAAGGAAAATGTGGGGGACTGTGTCTCCCGGGCTGGATGATTAAAGGAGGAGAAAAATGGAGAAGGAAAACACAGGAGACGGAGCATGCTGCTGAGAAGGGAAAGCCGGGACAAGGCTGCTCCAGAGAAAAGAGGCTGCCCAGAGGGCCACAGCTCTTCTCCAGCCAAAGCCTCAGCACCCTTTCTCTACAGACCCAGGCTGCCCAGAGGACCACAGCTCTTCTCCAGCAAAAGCCTCAGCACCATTTCTCTACAGACCCAGGCTGCCCACAGGACCACAGCTCTTCTCCAGCCAAAGCCTCAGCAGCCTTTCTCTACAGACCCAGGCTGCCCAGAGGACCACAGCTCTTCTCCAGCCAAAGCCTCAGCACCCTTTCTCTACAGACCCAGGCTGCCCAGACGACCACAGCTCTTCTCCAGCCAGAGCCTCAGCACTGTTTCTCTACAGACCCAGGCTGCCCAGAGGACCACAGCTCTTCTCCAGCCAGAGCCTCAGCACCGTTCCTGTACCAACCCAACATCTCCTGCAGCACCTTTCCTCCCCAGACTCAAACTGTCTTGGGGGGGTGAGGGGTGTGGTAATACAATTCCTTTCCTCTTCTCTCTCTCTTCTCTCTCTCCCTCTCTATTTTCTCCCTCTCCCCTTCTTATGGCCACTTTATTTATGTAATCAATAGTCTAGCTGTTGATATTTTGGCCTCGTTTGTGCCTCTTGTTTCACATCCTGGGAATATTCATAAGAACTGTGTCTCCAGACCAAGACACCATGTTTGAGGAGGCATCTACTAGCTCTATTTTATGAGGCTGAGCACCCACCCTGGACCCTCTACCAGTCATCACTGTTGGTGTTGCAATCAGGAGACTAAGGGAGGTCAAATACTTTCCCTAATGCTCACTTGAAACCGATTGTTTGTGCTCCCATTAGTCACCTTGTCCATGCTGCAACACAAGCCATCTAAAGGTTGCCACCTCTTCTTTTGTAGACCTCCCTTGACTCTCTTACTTCAAAGCTCCTCCAGTCTCCTGCTCATTTAGTGGCAGACAACTCCTTATTCTCATTTGTCAAGACCAAGTATAGGAACAAGAGCCACAGAAGGAACAAATCTGTTCCCTGCTCATCAGTTCCCCTCCTCCCAGTCACCTTGCCCTGGGTAAGTCATTCACTGCTTACCTTTGACCTCTGCAGCCGGGGATGCCTTCTGGAACTTCACCTCGGCATAGGTGACTTCTGATGCCATTTAACCACTGGATGATCAGCTCCCTCTCCTTAGCTTTGCCACCTAATATGTCCCCCGTTCCAGAGGGAGACATCAAGAAGTTACTGAACCTTTTCTGTCTGCTTATTCATCCCCTGTGTACCAAAGAAGGCTGCGCTGGAAGCGCTGGCAAACTCCTGAGGTCTCAGCAATGCTCTGATCAAATCTTCAGTTTCCCAGCCCTGGCACTACGAAAGCCTCTGAGGGAGGAAAGAAAAATGAGAAGCTAACAACTGAAAAGGAAGTTGCAGCTCTTCTTCCTCATATCATATTTTACATGTTTCCTTTCTTAAACCTCTTGGGTTTTGTCCTTTTTAAACTCTTCTCCCCTCATCTTCCTGCTGTCTGTCAGTAATGTCACCATTGCTCTTTGGTTTGCAAATGTCCTGGCTCTGAGCCCAGTTTAACCCCCAGCACTGCCCAGCACTGCCCAGCACTGCCCAATGCAAAACGCATTCTGCCCTCGCGTGCCTCATGTGACTGCACTTGCCACATCACGTAGCTCATGCCATGTCTCATCCTGTGAAGACAGACCCAGTCAGCACTAGAACAAATCTCAGACAGGGAACTGTTCCTGTGTGAGACTGAGAACTTGCAGCCTTAGGCAAAGGAATAAAAATATCAGAAGTTTGGTGTATCCCAGAAGAAAAACAGAAGGATGAAGGCAGGGACAGGGAGGAGAACAAGCAAAGCAGAATTAAATGGTGGTTTGAGAAGTTATTGCTGAAAGCACACACAGAGTGATACCTTTCTATCAAACCCTGATTCATAACTGCAGAAGCTCAGAGCAGTGCTTGGTTCAGGGGCTGAGGCTCCATTTCTGAGACTGAAAAGGACTGGTTTATATTGCTTGCTCCAACTGTGCCCTCTTGTTCTGGTGCTGCTTGCCTGGGAGGAGAGACCAACCCCCAGCTGGCTACAACCTCCCTTCAGGGAGTTGGAGAGAGCAAGAAGGTCTCCCCTGAGCCTCCTCTTCTCCAGGCTAAGCAACCCCAGCTCCCTCAGCCCCTCCCCACCTTTGTTGCCCTTCTCTGGACACCTTCCAGCATCTCAACATCTTTCCTAAACTGAGGGGCCCAGAACTGGATACAGGACTCAAGGTGTGGCCTAACCAGTGCTGAGCACAGGGCACAATGACTTCCCTGCTCCTGCTGGCCACACTGTTCCTGATTGGCCATTGGAATGTGCTGCCCAGGGAGGTGGTGGAGTCGCCATCACTGGAGGTGTTTAGGAAGAGCCTGGATGAGGCACTTGGTGCCATGGTTTAGTTGATCAGATGGTGTTGGGTGATGGGTTGGACTTGATGACCTCAAGGGTCTCTTCCAACCTGGTTTATTCTATTCTATTCTATTCTATTCTATTCTATTCTATTCTATTCTATTCTATTCTATTCTATTCTATCATTCAATTCCCTTTTCTGCTTCCTGGTAAAGGTCTCTGATATTAGCTGGGACAGATGAAGACAAGGGAAATGGCCACTGAGATACATTATGAATCAGACTTCTGAGAAGAAATGCCAATGAGTCAGAGTAGCCTGGAGAAAGACTGAGAAGGGTTAAATCAGCTGACAGGATCAGAAATCACAGGATGGGTTGGGTAGGACCTTTAAAGTTCGTAGAATCAATCACAGAGTCATTGAATATCAAATTGGAAGGGACCTCAAGGACCACAGAATCATACAATGGTCTGGGTTAGAATGGCTCTTAAAGATCATCTCCTTACAACCCACTGACATGGATAAGGACACCTCCTACTAGACCAGGATGCTGAAGGCCTCTTCCAACCTGGCTTTGAACACTTCCAGGGCTGAGGTCTCCACAACTTCTCTGAAGAACCTGTTCCAGTGCCTCACCAATCTCATGGAGAATTTCCTCCTAATATCTAATCTAAATTTAGCTTCTCCTATTGTGAAGCCATTATCCCTTGTCCTGTCACTACATGCCAATGTCCCTCTCCAGCTCTCCTGTAGCTGCCTTCAACTACTGGAAAGCTGCTGTAAGGTTTTCCTGAAGCCTCCTCTTCTCCAGGCTGAACAACCCCAGGTCTCTCAGTTTGTCTTCATAGGAGAGGTACTCCAGCCCTCTGACCATCTTCATGTCCTCCTCTGGACATACTCTTACAGTTCCATGTCCTTCTGGTGTTGGGGCCCCAGAGCAGGGTAGAGTACTTTGGTGGGGTCTCACAAGAGTGGAGAAGAGAGGGAGAATCCCACCCCTGTACCTGCTGGCCATGCTTCTGTTGATGAAGCCCAGGATTTGGTTTGCTTGCTGGGCAGCAAGTGCACAATACTGGCTCATATTGCCCAAGGAGGTGGTTGGGGCCCCATCCCTGGGGATATTGAAGGTGAGGCTCAACAGGGCTCTGGGAAACCTGATCTAGTTGAGGATGTCCCTGCTTACTGCAGAGGGGGTTGGACTAGATGACCTTTGGAGGTTCCTTCCAACCCAGACCATTCTATGATTCTATGTTGAGTTTCTCATCAACTAGCATCCCCAAGTCCTCCTCAGAAGTGCTTTTGATCAATTCTCTGCATTTGGGTGTGGGACCTTGTTTCTCTCCTAGGGATTAAGGTCATGATGGGCATGCCTTGTTCAACATCTTTGTGGGTGCCATGGACAGTGGCACTGAGTGCACCCTCAGCAGGTTTGCTGATGGCACCAAGCTGTGTGGTGCAGCAGACAGCTGGAGGGAAGGGATCCATCCAGAGGGACCTGGACAGGCTGGAGAGGTGGGCACAAGCCAACCTCAGGAGGTTCAACAAGACCAAGGGCAGGGTCCTGCAGCTGGGTGGAGGCAATCCCAGGCACAAATGCAGGCTGGGCAGGGACTGGCTGGAAAGCAGCCCTGAGGAGAGAGCCTTGGGGGTGCTGGGGGAGGAGAAGCTCACCAGGAGCTCTCAGTGTGCACTTGCAGCCCGGAAAGCCAATCAGATCCTGGGCTGCAGCAGGAGAAGTGTGGCCAGCAGGGCAAGGGAGGTGATTCTTCCCCTCTGCTCAGCTCTGCTGAGACCCCACCTGGAGTACTGCCTCCAGTTCTGGAGCCCCTATTCCAAGAGGGATGTGGAGGTGCTGGAAGGTGTCCAGAGAAGGGCCAGGAGGATGAGCAGAGGGCTGGAGCACCTCTCCTGTGAGGACAGACTGAAGGAGTTGGGGCTGTTCAGTCTGGAGAAGAGAAGGCTCCCAAGTGACCTCATTGTGGCCTTCCAGGATCTGAAGGGGGCTCCAGGAAGGCTGGGGAGGGACTGCTCAGGATCTCAGGGAGTGATAGGACTAGGGGGAATGGAATGAAGCTGGAGGTGGGGAGATTGAGGCTGGAGGTGAGGAGGAAGTTCTTCCCCATGAGAGTGGTGAAGCCCTGGAATGGGTTGTCCAGGGAGGTGGTTGGGGCCCTGTCCCTGGAGGTGTTTAAGGCCAGGCTGGATGAGGCTGTGGCCAGGCTGATGTAGTGTGGGGTGTCCCTGCCCATGGCAGGGGGGTTGGAACTAGATGATCCTTGTGGTCCCTTCCAACCCTGACTGATACTGTGATACTATGATACTATGATAAGGGGCAGTGCAGAGCCCTTGTAGCCAAGAGAAACACATGGAAAGGCACTGAAGCATAGGGAATGGTGCCCCAAGGCAAGACATGAAGCAGTTAGTGAGGGATGGCAGGATTAGTTCTTCAGAAGAGAAAAGGTGTGTTTATTTCCCCCAATTAACAAATTATCCAAGCAAAGCCAGCAGATGATGACACACTGGGATGCATTACCTCACAGCCTGGTTTACTGCCACTGGTGGGAGTGCCACACCTGCAGCCCTTCCTCTCTTGGGTCTGAGCTGCAAGTCTCAGATCTTGGAGATCTGATGCTGCAGTTACTTGACACAACTGCACATCTGATTCCAACCCTGGCTCAGACCCAAGTCCTGTTCAGACCCAGTGGCCTGTTTCAGGGGCTGGGTTGTGAAGTTTAGCTTCTTGGAGCGGACATGTAACGTGCATGAAAAAGCTGTGGCTGCACAATACCTCCCCAGAGAGGCAATCCTTCATACTTCATTGTCTCTTCTGTCCAAGACTGCACAGATCTTAACAGCCTTGAATCTGCTTTGGCTACACCCCTGCCCAGGGAGGTGAATGCACCTCAGCTCCCTCTTTTGAAGGAGGCATGGTGGTACTGGGGAGCAAGGCACAAGAATGGAAAACAGCCACAGTCCCCGGGGAAGCATGGGGGCTCGCAGGTAATGCCCCCCAGACCCATGCTCCCACTCTAGGGCCACTCTTACTGACCTCAAACTCTCTCCCTCCGCATCCTCGTGTCCTCTTCATGAACACAAGGGGAACGCATTGAAGCCTTGTGAGAGGGTTTGGGCAGAGCTGCACCGGTTCGGCTGTCCCAGCAGATGGCACTGAACGGCAGCACGATGCTGCCAGCCCCTCCCCTTGGCCTCATCCTGCAGCTCTCTCAAGCTGCTCCACTTCTCAGGGTTGTATTTATCAGCAGTGCTGTAAATGGCCTTTGCTGACCCTTACCCTGTGCCCTACAACCAAGAAGGCCCTGAAAGCCATTTGCAACCTCCCTGCCCATCAGACACTATGCTCTCCCTGGCCAGCAGCAAGGCAAGGGACATTACCTGCTCCAAAGCAGCACAGTTATCCTATCCAGTCAAGAAGGAACAAAGCAAAAGCCACCTGGAAACGACCATAGAAAGCTGTGTTAGACCCTGGGAGTGCAGTCAACCCAGCTGGATACTCTGTGACAGTCTCACAGTATCACCAAGGTTGGAAGAGACCTCAGGATCATCGAATCCAAGCTGTCACCACAGACCTCATGACTAGACCATGGCACCAAGTGCCACATCCAATCCCCTCTTGAACACCTCCAGGGATGGGGACTCCACCACCTCCCTGGGCAGCACATTCCAATGGCCAATTACTCAGTGAAGAGCTTTCTCCTCATCTCCAGCCTAAACTTGCCCTGGCACAGCTTGAGACTGTGTCCTCTTGTTCTGTTGCTGGGTGCCTGAGAGAAGAGACCAACTCCCACCCAGCTACAACCTCCCTTCAGGGAGTTGCAGAGAGCAATGAGGTCTCCCCTGAGCTTCCTCCTCTCCAGGCTAAACAATCCCAGTCACTGAAAGAAGCTGATGAAATACCTGGAGTATTGTGTCCAGCTGTGGGTGGTGAGGCCACAGGTGGAGTATTGTGCATGGTTCTGGGCTCCCCAGGTCAAGAGAGACAGAAAATGACTCGAGACAGTTCAATGGAGAGCCATGAAGATGATGAAGGAACTAAAGCAGCTCTCTGATGAGGAGAGGCAGAGAGACCTGGGGCTGTTTGGCCTGGAGAAGACTGAAAAGAGAACTTATCACTGCCTAAAGGGTGGAGGTCAAGAGGATGGGGCTGGGTGCTTTTCAGTGGTGCCCAGTGATAGGACAAGGGGCAACAAGCACAAAGTACAACACAGGAGGTTTCACTTAAACATAACAAAAAACTTCCCTTTGAGGGTAGCAGAGCACTGGACCAGGCTGCCCAGAGACATCCACAAGCAGGGCTGGTTGGATGAGCCAGGGAATGCCAGGCCTGTCAGCCTGACCTCAGTGCCAGGCAAGATCATGGAACAGGTCATCCTGAGTGCAATCACACAGCACTCACAGGATGGCCAAGGGATCAGGCCTAGCCAGCATGGATTTAGGAAGGGCAGGTCCTGCCTGACCAACCTGATCTCCTTCTATGATCAGCTGACTGCCTGGTGGCTGTGGGGCAGGCTGTGGATGTGGTCTGCCTGGACCTCAGCAAGGCCTTTGACACCGTCCCCCACAGCAAACTGCTGGCCAAGCTGTCAGCCCCTGGCTTGGACAGCAGCACTCTGAGCTGGGTTAGGAACTGGCTGGAGGCTGAGCCCAGAGAGTGGTGGTGAATGGTGCCACAGCCAGCTGGCAGCCAGGCACCAGTGGTGTGCCCCAGGGATCAGTGCTGGGCCCCATCCTCTTTAACATCTTCATTGATGATCTGGATGAGGGGATGGAGTCAGTCATCAGCAAGTTTGCAGATGACACCAAGCTGGGGGCAGGAGTTGATCTGCTGGAGGGTAGAGAGGCTCTGCAGAGGGACCTGGACAGGCTGGACAGATGGGCAGAGGCCAAGGGCAGGAGATTGAACACATCCAAGTGCTGGGTTCTGCACATTGGCCACAACAACCCCAGGCAGTGCTACAGGCTGGGGTCAGAGTGGCTGAGAGCAACCAGGTAGAGAGGGACCTGAGGGTGCTGGGTGAGAGTAGGTTGAAGATGAGCCAGCAGTGTGCCCAGGCAGCCAAGAGGGCCAATGGCATCCTGGCCTGCATCAGGAACAGTGTGGCCAGCAGGAGCAGGGAGGTCATTCTGCCCCTGTGCTCAGCACTGGTTAGGCCACACCTTGAGTCCTGTGTCCAGTTCTGGGCCCCTCAGTTTAGGAAGGAGGTTGAGTTGCTGGAAGGTGTCCAGAGAAGGGCAACAAAGCTGGGGAGGGGTTTGGAACACAGCCCTGTGAGGAGAGGCTGAGGGAGCTGGGGTTGCTTAGCCTGGAGAAGAGGAGGCTCAGGGGTGACCTTATTGCTCTCTACAACTACCTGAAGGGAGGTTGTAGACAGGCAGAGCTTGGTCTCTTCTCCCAGGCAGCCAGCACCAGAACAAGAGGACACAGTCTCAGGCTGTGCCAGGGGAGGTTTAGGTTGGATGTTGGGAAGAAATTCTTCCCAGAGAGAGTGATTGCCCATTGGAATGTGCTGCCTGAGGAGGTGGTGGAGTCACCATCCCTGGAGGTGCTCAGGAGGAGACTTGATGGGGTGCTTGGTGCCATGGGTTAGTTGATTAGGTGGTGTTGGATTGGTTGATGGGTTGGACACGATGATCTTGAAGGTCTCTTCCAACCTGGTCTATTTTCTTTTCTATTCTATTCTATTCTATTCTATTCTATTCTGGAGTTTTCCTCTCTGGAAGTTTTCAAACCCCACCAGGATGTGCTCCTATGCAACCTGCTCTAAGCAAACCTGCTTCAGCAAAGGACTAAATGATCTCTGGGGGTCCCTTTCAACCCCTCCCAGTCTGTGATTCTGTAATGTTTTAGTTACTGTTGTTTCTTTTCTCTTGGTGCTGTTCTGTTAAACTTTCCTTAGCTTAACTCACAGGGGTTTACCTTTTTCTCCCCATTCTCCTTCCCATGGGTGGTTGGGGAGGGGCTGAGGAGGAGTGAGCAAGTGGCTGAGTAGTCTTAGCAGCTGTCTGGTCCTAAACCAAGGTGCACCCTTTCCTTTAGTTTAGATGCTGCTGGGGACACCTCCAGCTGCCTGTTCTGCTCCATGGCTTATTCCATGCCCAGGTCCTGCCCTTGCCCCCATCTCTCACAGGCACAACCTGCACCTGCCCAGGTGAGGTGACCATAAGCAGGCAGCCCAGCAGTCAGCATGGCTCTGGCTAGCAGATGCCAGCTGTCATCTCTTTTCAGAGAATACTTCTATGGTTTTAGCCAGGGCCCAGGTGATGTTTGCCAGCATTGCTCCTACTCCCAGATGCCAGGGGGCCAGCAGGACCATGCAGATGGTGGTGGAGCCCAGGGATGGCATGAAGTCCCCTATAAGCAAACCATTTGACAGCGTCTCCCACAGAATCCTCCTGGAGAAACTGGCTCCTCATAGCCTGGAGAGGTGGACACTCCACTGGGTAAAAACCTGGCTGGAAGGCTAGGCTCAGTGAGTGGTGCTGAACAGAGCTAAATTCAGTTTGCAACTGGTCAGAGGTGGTGTTCCCCAGGGCTCAATTTTGAGGCTTTGACTGTCTTTATCAATGGTTTGGATGAGGGAATCGAGTACACCCCCAGTAAGTTTGCAGATGGCACAATGCTGGGAGGGAGTGTTGATCTGCTTGAGGGTAGGAAGGCTCTACCAAGGGACCTGGAGAGGCTGGGTCAGTGGGCCAAGGCCAATCGTAGGAGATTCAACAAGGCCAAATGTCCTGCAACTGGGTCACAACAACCCCATGCAACACTACAGGCTTGAGGAAGAGTAGCTGGAAAACTGTCCAGCACAGAAAGACCTGAGGATGCTGATGAGCAGCTGGCTGAACATGAAGCAGCATGTGCCCAGGTGGCCAAGAAAGCCAACAATATGCTGGCTTGTATCAGGACCAGTGTGACCAGCAGGACCAGGGAAGTGATTGCCCCCATGGACTCAGCACTAGTGAGGCCACACCTCGATACTGTGCTCAGGTTTGGGGCCCTCACTACAAGAGGAACATTGAGGTGTAGGAGCATGTCCAGAGAAGGGCAATGAAACTGGTGAAAGGTCTGGAGAGCAACTCTTGTGAGAAGTAGCTGAGGGAACTGAGGTTGTTTAGTCTGGAGAAAAGGAGCTTGAGGGGAGACCTTCTCCCTCTCCACAACTCCCTAAGTATGTAACCAAGCTGTAGTTAGGTGAGTGTTGGTCGCTTGTCCTTCTAAGAACAATTGTCAGGAGGAGTGGAAATGGCCTCAAGTTGCACCAGGGGAGGTTTACATTTGATATTAGAAGAAACTGCTTCACTGAAAGGGTTCTCAATAACTGGGATAGGCTCCTTGGGGAGGTGGTGAATCCCCATCGCCTGAGGTGTTTCAAAGAGGCAGAGCTGTGGTGCTGAGGGACATGGTTTGGCACCAGCCTTGGTAGAGCTAGAGAATGGTTGGACTTAAAGGTCTTTTCCACCTGGCAGCAGATGGCAGTACATGGCCATGGGTGAGACTGAACTTACAGGCCCTGGTGGCAAGTGTCACCAACCCAGGGATGCCACACCTCTTCAGTATCCCTATAAACACAAGACTCAGCACAACGGCTGCATGCTACAGGCAGCTCCTTCCTTCAGGGAATGTCTGTTCAGACTGCTTCAGCAATTAAAAAGGCAGTCCCCAAGCAGGCCAGCTGCCTCTGCCCCAGCATGCAGGAGCTGCCATCCTACAGTTCTGGGAAAGGGAAAGCAGGCCCTTGCTGGTTGCCTGGCCAGCCTGCCACAAACAAGTGAGTCAAGAAGTTCACAGCAGTGAAAACTAGCAAAACATTGCTCCGGGCAGAAGCCACTACATGCATCTGGCTGATCTTCCTGTACTCAGTGGAAGCACAGAATTAGAGTGGTAGGGGCTGAAAAGGACAGCTGGGGGTCATTAGTCCAACCCCCCTGCTAAAGCAGGTTTGCCTGGAGCAGATTGCACAGGAATGCATACAGGCAGGTTTTTAAAGTCTCCAGAGGAGGCTCCACAACCTCTCTGGGAAGCCAGTTCCAGTGCTCTGCCACCCTCAAAGGGAAGGCTTTGTTCCTTCTGCTCAGTGGAAACCTCCTGTGTTCTGCTCTATACCCATTGCACATTGTATCATAGTATCATAGTACCACAGTATCAGTCAGGGTTGGAAGGGACCACAAGGATCATCTAGTTCCAGCCCCCCTGCCATGGGCAGGGACACCCCACACTACGTCAGCCTGGCCACAGCCTCATCCAGCCTGGCCTTAAACACCCCCAGGGACAGGGCCCCAACCACCTCCCTGGACAACCCATTCCAGAGCTTCACCACTCTCATGGGGAAGAACTTCCTCCTCACCTCCACCCTCAATCTCCCCACCTCCAGCTTCATTCCATTCCCCCTAGTCCTATCACTCCCTGAGATCCTGAGCAGTCCCTCCCCAGCCTTCCTGTAGCCCCCTTCAGATCCTGGAAGGCCACAATGAGGTCACCTGGGAGCCTTCTCTTCTCCAGACTGAACAGCCCCAACTCCTTCAGTCTGTCCTCACAGGAGAGGTGCTCCAGCCCTCTGCTCATCCTCCTGACCCTTCTCTGGACACCTTCCAGCACCTCCAGATCCCTCTTGCAATAGGGGCTCCAGAACTGGAGGCAGGACTCCAGGTGGGGTCTCAGCAGAGCTGAGCAGAGGGGGAGAATCACCTCCCTTGCCCTGCTGGCCACACTTCTCCTGCTGCAGCCCAGGATCTGATTGGCTTTCTGGGCTGCAAGTGCACACTGAGAGCTCCTGGTGAGCTTCTCCTCCCCCAGCACCCCCAAGGCTCTCTCCTCAGGGCTGCTTTCCAGCCAGTCCCTGCCCAGCCTGCATTTGTGCCTGGGATTGCCTCCACCCAGCTGCAGGACCCTGCCCTTGGTCTTGTTGAAGCTCCTGAGGTTGGCTTGTGCCCACCTCTCCAGCCTGTCCAGGTCCCTCTGGATGGCCTCCCTTCCCTCCAGCTGTCTGCTGCACCACACAGCTTGGTGTGCTATCACTGGGCACCACGGGAAAGATCCCAACCCCATCCACTTGGCCTCCACCCTGTAGATATTGGCAAGATCCCCTCTCAGTCTTCTCCAGAATACACAGCCTCAGGTATCTTAGCCTCTCCTCATCAGAGAGATGCTTTAGTGCCCTCATTATCTCTGTGGGCTTCCATGGCACTCTCTTCAGTAATTCCCTGTGTCTCTTGCACTAAGGGGTCCAGAACTTGACAGAATATTCCAGCTGTAGCCTCACCAGCACAGAGCTGGTGACCTGCTACTCATGCCCTCAATACACTGCAGGAGACCACTGGCCTTCTTGGCACATTGCTGGCTCACAGTATCACCAAGGTTGGAAGAGACCTCAAAGATCATCAAGTCCAACCTGGCACCACAGACCTCATGGCTAGACCATGGCTCCAAGTGCCACATCCAATCCCCTCTTGAACACCTCCAGGGATGGGGACTCCACCACCTCCCTGGGCAGCACATTCCAATGGCTAACAACTCTCTCTGGGAAGAACTTTCTCCTCACCTCCAGCCTAAACCTCCCCTGGCACAGCCTGAGACTGTGTCCTCTTGTTCTGGTGCTGCTTGCCTGGGAGAAGAGACCAACCCCCTCCTGGCTACAACCTCCCTGCAGGGAGTTGTAGAGAGCAATGAGGTCTCCCCTGAGCCTCCTCTTCTCCAGGCTAAACAACCCCAGCTCCCTCAGCCTCTCCTCACAGGGCTGTGCTCAAGGCCTCTCCCCAGCCTTGTTGCCCTTCTCTGGACACCTTCAAGTCTCTCAATGTCCTTCCTAAACTGAGGAGCCCAGAACTGGACACAGGACTCAAGGTGTGGCCTAACCAGTGCTGAGCACAGGGCACAATGACTTCCCTGCTCCTGCTGGCCACGCTGTTCCTAATGCAGGCCAGGATGCCATTGGCCTTCTTGGCCCCCTGGCACACTGCTGGCTCATGTTCAGCTGCTGTCACCCCGTACCCCCAGGTCCCTCTCTGCCTGGCTGGTCTCAGCCACTCTGACCCCAGCCTGTAGCTCTGCCTGGGGTTGCTGTGGCCAAAGTGCAGCACCTGGCACTTGGACTTGTTGAATGCCATCCTGTTGGCCTCTGCCCATCTGTCCAGTCGGTCAAGGTCCCTCTGCAGAGCCCTTCTGCCCTCTACCACACACTACAGCCAGGCCTTCTTCTGCATGCCTACTTCTTGGTCCAGATCCTGAGCCTGTTCACTCCAGAAGTTGCTCCTGTGCAGTCTGCAGAGCATCATGCACTTGCAGAAGGGTAAGTAGGCTACTAGGTCCTTGCTGGAGATACAAAGCCCTTCAATCCACTGGGCTTCATAAGCAACAACAAGTTGACAACTTAGAAGACTTATGACACTTTTCCCCCATGTTACTAGTTTAATTACCATTTGCACCAGTACATCTTATGCTTTATATACAGATAGCTTTAATTTTTGCTTCTTCAGCTCTTCAAATACATAATATATTCATTAGACTAAGACAATACAGAAGAGGCTCCTACTTAGTTGTTAATTGGTGCCATGAGCTTTCTCGGTTTGGGGAAGTGACAGGCAGTTGAAATGACAGGACCTCACAGGGATCTGAGCAAAGAAAACAGAAAGGCAACCAGCAAGTCTGGGACTTTGCTAGCTGAGTACAGCCACCCACAAACCCAGAGGAGGCAGGAGACTGCAGAAGTGAGGATGAAGGCAGGGAGACACCAGGGGAGCCAAGGGATCAGGGTTAAAATGACTAAAAATACATCCAAGAGCAGTCTGGTCCCCACTTCCACAAGTGGAACTGCAGCAGCTTTAGAACTATTTTCAAGAATTTCTCTTCCCACAGGGATGGTCTAAGTGAAACTTTGTCTCTAAATGCCCTCAGTGTAGAAAGGAGCACTTCCTGCAAGTACAAGGTGCATACAGCAAACTTTTAAAAGCCTCACCAGGAAATCTTTGCCCAAAGGGAAAAAATTTGCTTGCACAGCTGTGCTAGCAGAGCGTGTCCCACTCCCCAAAGTGTACATGCTGGTTGAGTGTTCACAACAGAAGGAAACCTTCCAGTGTTCTGGAAGCCTAGTGTTCTACTAACTGGGTACAGCTCTAGAAGAGTCACTGAGACCACCTTCCTAGCTTCCTCTTCTCATCAGCTATCACAGAGGGCAGCCAGCA
The DNA here is from genome assembly GCF_026170545.1 of Melanerpes formicivorus. Taxonomy (NCBI): domain Eukaryota; kingdom Metazoa; phylum Chordata; class Aves; order Piciformes; family Picidae; genus Melanerpes; species Melanerpes formicivorus. Next base: position 1,317,909 of record NW_027142448.1, on the reverse strand, counting down.
TGGTGAGCTTTCCAGCCTGCCCATTAGCTTTGCTCAGAGCAATCAGCAGGCTTACACCCCAGGTGCCATCCACAATTGCTGAAGATGCTAGTGTCTAGATTGAAGGGTGTTAGGGACTCTCCCAAAGAGAGGAGCAGAGAGCAAGGGCCTTTCACACCTTTCTAACCCCCCAAACCACAAGGGAAAGAGAGTGGGTTTGAAGTGCATTAAAAAAGGCAAGAAAAAAGCCAATCCAAGTTCAGGCAGCCAGGTCACATCCCTGTGCTGCTTTTCTGTGCCTTAGGAGAAGAGCCTCAAGAAGTGGCACAGGTGGGAGAGTGTTGCTGCCATAGCTGAAGGCTGGGCCTGCTATACATTTCTTGCCCAAATGCTAAGTGTGAGCTGGAAAGAGGCAGGAGGCTGTTCCTTCACCAGAGAGTAATTCACTGTCCCACCACAGTCCTTACTGTGCCATGGACATGCAATACTTGCAGCAGTGCCAAGGCACAGTACAGGGCTCAGGATAGTGAGAGAGGAAGTGTTGAGTGGTGGGACTGCCTGGCTGCCATCCAGTGCCTTACCTACCACAACGCAGCAACACACTTGCCTTTTGGTAAAACCATTTCCAGTTAAAACAACAACAGTGAGGACTTGGGTGTTGGGTGGGAGGGAGAAAGGAGTGAAAACAGACAAGCTCCTCCAATGAACCTACAAGCCAAACAAGAAGCCTCATGATGGGGTCCCCAGCTGCAGCAAAAGGGCAGCAGGTCTAACTCTAGCAATTGCATAACTCCTCCCACAACGCACAGGAACCTCCAGCGCCATCAGGAGTTGAACCAAAGAGGAGGAGAGTAGTGCATGCATGGGGAGGTTCCCTCCTCACCAGAGAGATAATTAATCAGAGGGTTTTGTACAAGACAAGCCCTGTCTCATTACAGCTCCTGTCTACAAGCTGCAGCCAAAAGCAGCTCTCCTCAGTCCTGCAGGCCGAGCCGCGGAGATCGGAGTCGCCATTGAAAGCAGCTGCAAAAAGCAGGGAATGGAAAGGACAAGGGACCCAGAACAGCTAAGCAGCTTCCTCCTGTACACACCTGCTTCAGGATTCCTGCTTCCCCTGTGTGGAAAGACTCAGAAAAAGAGCTAGGGTGTACCATGTAGCAACCAAGTGGGTAGAAGAGACGAGGCTACCTCTCTCCTCCTTGCCCATCTTGTGAGGAGTCACTATGCTCTCTTTAGGGTCAGTGGTTTCACTGTGGGGTCATAAATAACAACTTTTAACTGAAGTGAAGATCTGGTTGAAGGAGGAAGGATTGTCCCAGTTTGGTTCTGATTGAAGACTAGAGAGGTTTGTGCCCCATTTGATTGCCTCTAGAGCGTCTCAGTAATCACTTTGTCCCATTCCGCCGCGGTCACCATTCAGAACTGCACCCAGTTGGACTGCTGAGGAGCCTGATTTGGAACAGCACTGAAAGAAAGAAAGAAAGAACCACCAAAAGGAGCAGGTTTAATAAGGCTTCTGAGCTTACAGCTTCCCAGTGCCTGTGAGGACACCACCATTCTCAGGTGCAGTTGCCTTCCCCCCACGCTTTACCTGGACGCAGTGCTGAAGTCTCCCCAGAGGTCTGTGGGAGCTGCTGCTGGTGCCTTTGATGCAGAGGCAGGAGCCTCCAAGTCTAATAGAATATCTAAGGCAGAAAGAAAACATGAAATAGATAGTAATAATTACAAAATCATAGAATCAATAAGGTTGGAAAAGACCTCAGAGATCATCAAGTCCAAGCTGTCACCCAACACCTCAGGACTAACTAAACCATGGCTCCAAGTGCCACATCCAATCCCCTCTTCAACACCTCCAGGGATGGGGACTCCACCACCTCCCTGGGCAGCACATCCCAATGGCCAATCTCTCTTGCTGGGAAGAACTTTCTCCTCACCAAAATCAATCAAGCTCATCAAGAAGAAAAAGTCACAGGCACTGAAATGGTCACCACTCACAAACTGCTGGGTGCAGGGCCACAGAAACCTTGCACACACTCCAGCAGGAGGCAGTCAGACCTTTAAAGCAGCTTCTCTTGCTGAATGTGCACAGAGTGCCCAGCTCACAGTTCTTCATTCAAGAACTATTCAGCTCTGGTAGATCTGTGGTGTTTTACTTCTCCCAAGCACATTTGAAGCTCAAAACCAGCCCAAGCTCAGCAAGAGTAAACAGGTGCCCAAGAGGCATCACCTCCACAGCACAAAGCATGCACTGGAGCCCCTTCAGCCCTGTGCAGAAGTTTCTTCTTGTTCTGATCTGTACACAGCACTGCTAAAGACTCTGCCTTCACAGGAGTATCACCAGCTCTCATGACACTCCTGTACAGTTACACTGAGTACAGCATCTGGAACAGCTCAGCAACCTCTTCATTACAGAGTTACAGAAAGGTCTGGGCTGGAAGGAACCTTTAAAGGTCATTTAGTCCATCCCCTTTGCCATGGGCAGAGACACCTCCCAACATCACATTGCTCAAAGCCCTGTCCAATCTGGCTGTCAGTACTTCCAGCAGAAGGGACATCCACAGCTTCTCTGACCAGCCTGTTCCAGGGTCTCACCACCCTCATCACAAAACAATTCTTCCTTATAGCCAATCTAAATCTATCCTCTTGCAGTGTAAACCTTTGCCTTGTCCTGTCACCCTGGTAGAGAGGCTTCCATCTTTCCCACAAGCCCTCTTTAACTCCTGAAAGGCCACAATAAGGTTCCTTTTCTTCTCCAGGCTGAACAACCCCAACTCTCTCAGGCTTCTTTCACAGATGAGATGTTCCAGCCCTTTGTTTTTTGTGGCCTGCTCCATGGCCTTCTTGTACCAGGGACAGCAGAGCACTCCAGGAGGGAGCTCCAGGCTTAAGTAAAAGGAGAGGACCTCCCTCAACCTGCTGGCCAGGCTCATTTTGGTACAGCCCATGATATGATTTGGTTTCTGGGCTGCAAGCACACAGTGCTGGCTTATAGCCAACTTTTCTTCCACCAGGATTCCTAAGTGCCTGTCTGCAGGGCTGCTCTCAATTCATTCATCCCCTGGTGTGCACTGATACTGATGATAGCCTCACCACAGGTGAAGGATCTTGAACTTGGCCTTGTTGAACCTCACATATATAGCAACATATTTGCTCTCTCTGTATTTATATAGAATCATATGCAGACATTAAAACTAATCCAGCACCCCTGCAACACCACTGCTCTTTGAACATCTTTCTGGTGCCCATACTAAAGCTTCCTCTCTCTCCCTCTGTTCAAAGCCACCCAGGGAGTGTGTGTCCTGTATGTTTCAACAACCACCCCATCTGCCTTTATCTTCTTGCCAGGGACTGTGCAGTACTTTTCTGGACACTCTACACAGCTCTGCCAGTGCCCTTAGGACACACAACTTCAGAAAAATCCAACTCTAAGTCTCCCCCTAGCTTGGCTTAATCAAGACACTTAGTTTCTCCTTTTGGAAGGACAGGAGCTAAAAACTGTGCCCTCCTCAAAAGAACAAGGGGGTGTTATTAAACAAGCATGAAGATCAAGAGGCATCTGGAGGTACTGGAAGGTGTCCAGAGAAGGGCCAGGAGGAGGAGCAGAGGGCTGGAGCACCTCTCCTGTGAGGACAGACTGAAGGAGTTGGGGCTGTTCAGTCTGCAGAAGAGAAGGCTCCCAGGTGACCTCATTGTGGCCTTCCAGGATCTGAAGGGAGCCTACAGGAAGGCTGGGGAGGGACTGCTCAGGATCTCAGGCAGTGATAGGACTAGGGGGAATGGAATGAAGCTGGAGGTGGGGAGATTGAGGCTGGAGGTGAGGAGGAAGTTCTTCCCCATTAGAGTGGTGAAGCCCTGGAGTGGGTTGTTCAGGGAGGTGGTTGAGGCCCTGTCCCCTGGAGGTGTTTAAGGCCAGGCTGGCTGAGGCTGTGGCCAGGCTGATGTAGTGTGGGGTGTCCCTGCCCATGGCAGGGGGGGTTGGAACTAGATGATCCTTGTGGTCCCTTCCAACCCTGACTGATACTATGACACTATGATCATTGGGTCAAAGAGAGCAAAGTCATCAGGACACACATCTCACAGAGCACTACTGACACCAGATTGGCTCCTGGTTCCTGAAAGCAGGCCTCAATCCTCTCTGTGTACCTAGTAGCACCTGCCTGTTTGCCCTGAGCCAGTGTTTACCTGCATTGCTCATGTTACTGGATTTCAGCACTGGTGGTGGTGTGACATGGTTGGCAATGGCTGTGGAGGAAGGGGGAGGTATAGGAGGGACTACAACTTTGCCTCCTGGTGGGGGTGGCAGCAGGCTCAGGCCACCTGATCCAGATGCACGGGGCTTGGCTGCTCCTCCTTTCTTTGTCGTCATATTCTGTATGAAAAGAAAGGAGAAGTGAGGAAGAGTCTTTATGGGCATAGCAGAGAAAGAAGCAGGGTAAACTGGGATGCTTACCCCAATGTTCAGTTTGATGGTTTGCCCCTCCTTAAACCCTAAGTCTAACTTAGGACGTGTGTCAGCTTCCTGGGACTCCTTGGAGATCTCAGTCTCCTGCTTTACCCACCTGAAAAGAAGAAAGGAAGATGTAAGACCCCGTGGCAAAAGGGAAGAGGGCTTCAGAAAAATGCATGGCTCCAACCCACCAAACAACTACCTTGCCTTGTCAAGCCCTCTACCTCCACACTCCCACTGCAGTACAGCAAAAAGCTGGAACACCACAAACCCAAGACACTGTCTAACCCTGCACCTGTGGCATCACAGCTCAGGGATCTGGCCCTGCAGGTCCCTCAGTTTCCATGGCAGTTGGCAGCACGCTCAAGTGTCCTTGATGGAGCCCAAGGAAGCCTGTGCTAAATGCACAGGGACCAGCACCTGCCATGTTCCACAGGCCAGAGGAAAAAGCACGTCAGAAAAGCACAACTCACTTGAAGTGATCCTGCAAAGAGACGTTGAAGTCAAAGGCATCACCGCGATCCGTGAAGCCAATGCCTATAAAAGCACTTCGCCCTAGCAAGGAGACAGGAGGAGTCATTGGAGGTGCCCTGCAAACGGACCCCTCTGCTCATTCACTCCAAAATCCTTCTGCTTCTCCTCAACCACTCCATACCACCTCCTTGACACATCTGCAGCTCACTGGGCCTAGCCTTCAGCACCCACTCTCCTTCACACTTGGCACTCTCAAAAGGGAGCGCTCCTTCCCAGCCCCTGGGCTACGCAAGGTGAAGAACCCTCCTCTGCTAGCTTTGCCTTCCTGCCCCTGCAGTCACACTACTCAGACTGCCCAGCACTCCCCACACCATTCCAGTTCACCTAGCCTATACCCAGCTCCTCCTGCACCTCGACCAGCCGGCAGGCAGAGGCTGGCTCCACTCACCGGTCCCATCCTGAATGCGGATGACAAAGTAGCGGCTGGAATCCGTCACGGTCTCGACTGCGATGCCAGGGTACTGATCGATAGGAGCCTGGGCAAAGAGCTCTCCTGCAGACAGAGTCAGGTGTTCAGAAGGGCAGGCTGGTGCCGGAGCGCGGCACCGGAGCGGCAGGCACAGGCAGAGCCCTCCCGAGCCACAGCCCTGCCCTCACCTGAGACCTTGTCCTCCAGTTTGATGTAGGCGGTCTTGCCTTTCGAGGTGACGCGCAGCCGCCCTGTCCAGTCGGGATGGTCCAGCTTCCAGTCAGATGCCCTGAAACAACCCCAAACAAAGAGAGGAGAGGAAACTCTTCACTTCTGCCCAACCATCTCAGCAGCAGCCTCTGCCCCTGAGCTTCAACACCTGCAGCTGCCTTTATTCCCTTCCTCTCCTTAAACAATATATGGTGGCCAGGCACCAGGGGTGTGCCCCAGGGATCAGTGCTGGGCCCTGTGCTCTTTAACATCTTCATTGATGATCTGGATGAGGGCACTGAGTCCATCATCAGTAAATGTGCAGATGACACCAAGCTGGGGGCAGGAGTTGATCTGCTGGAGGGTAGAGAGGCTCTGCAGAGGGACCTGGACAGGCTGGACAGATGGGCAGAGTCCAAGGGCAGGAGACTGAACACATCCAAGTGCCAGGTTCTGCACATTGGCCACAGCAACCCCAGGCAGAGCTACAGGCTGGGGTCAGAGTGGCTGAGAGCTGCCAAACAGAGAGGGACCTGGGGGTGCTGGTTGATGGTAGGCTGAACATGAGCCTGCAGTGTGCCCAGGCAGCCAAGAGGGCCAATGGCATCCTGGTCTGCATCAGGAAGAGTGTGGCCAGCAGGAGCAGGGAGGTCATTCTGCCCCTGTACACTGCACTGGTTAGGCCACACCTTGAGTCCTGTGTCCAGTTCTGGGCCCCTCAGTTTAGGAAGGAGGTTGACTTGCTGGAAGGTGTCCAGAGAAGGACAACAAAGGTGGGGAGGGGTCTGGAGCACAGCCCTGTGAGGAGAGGCTGAGGGAGCTGGGGTTGCTTAGCCTGGAGAGGAGGAGGCTCAGGAGTGACCTTCTTGCTCTCTACAACTACCTGAAGGGAGGTTGTAGCCAGGCAGAGGTTGGTCTCTTCTCCCAGGCAAGCAGCACCAGAACAAGAGGACACAGTCTCAGGCTGTGCCAGGGGAGGTTTAGGTTGGATGTTAGGAAGAAGTTCTACACAGAGAGAGTGATTGCCCATTGGAATGTGTGGCCGGTTGACGTTGCCCCCTTAAGAAAGGGAACATGGTGGACGGAAGTTGGCAAACGGAAGGAATAGTCTAAACTAATTTCATTGGACGAGTGGGAGGAAGCACTTCTGAGCTGGGACTATACTGGACATTTCCAGCACTTCTCAGTCAGTCTTGCTTCCGCCTCTTCTTCAGGCAACAGCTTTCTGTCCTGGGCTTCCTGCCAAGGCTTCGGCCTTGAGGCCGATAAGATACCAGGCCTGTATATTAACTCCTTTCCAATTAACACAAAACTGCTTTTAACTTCTTTCTTTCGCTCTCTCTCTTTTCTATCCCACTCTGGGGAAAGGGGGGGGGAAGAGAGGGGAGAGCGGAGGTGGGGGACCCCTCTCTGCCGAGGGGGGCACTCTCATTTCTGTGTTACTCTGTTGTATATCTTTGTATATATTGTAGATATTGTAAATTTGTAAATAATCCCCTGCAAACCCTACATTGCTTTGTAAATATAGCTCCACTGCTTTGCTAATTCAGCTTGCGAGTTTTTTTTCCTTTCCCTTCAATTTTTTTTTTCCCTTTTACTTTACAAGGGGGAAGGGAGGAGGCTTCTCAGCCTTATCCTTCCAAACCCACCACATTTTTTTTATTGGCGCCCAACGTGGGGCAGATAATTAGTTTAATTTATTATTTGATTGATTTAGTGTTTTCCAGCTGAATTAGCAAACATGAAGGTATTGTGGTTTGTGGAGCGATTATTCTTTTCAATTTTTGGGGCTCTGGTTTACAGGTATTGTTTGGGTTTGATTCTGGATTACCTGGGTAAATATTTGGTGCGGACAATTTATATGTGGGTTATGTATAAAGTTAAATTATGGTATGGAAAATGTATTAATTTATTATGGCCAGTGAGATACAGGAATGTTACCTCCACCACTCTCCCAATTGAGATAAAGGGTTTTAAGATTCCGCCTGAGGAGACAGTAACTTTAGGTGAGGCCTGGGATCCAAAGGTGATTTATGTGATGTGTATAAATCTGTTGCTGGTGATGGTAATTGCATATTTACTGTTCTCTCTGCGGCGAGAGAGAAAGATATCCAGGGCGTGTTTTGTTATTAAAACTAGATCAAAAAGAAAACGCCGTGGCTCTCGATCAGTCCCAGAGTCATCTAGTGATGAGGACTGTGGAGAACCCGTGTCAGTCAAAAAGAAGGCTAAAAAGTTAATTGGTAAGGCAGCTCTAAATGACTTTGCTGATTCTAGCAAGCAGCCAAGGGCATCGGCTGGTATCAACATGGCGCCTACTCCTTCTCCCACTCCTTCTCCTTCTTCTTCTCTGTCGGCCATTAACGGAGCAACGTCACTTCCACCCACTCCCTCAGTGGGACCGGAAGTCACTGCCCCAGCAGCTGATTTATCTCAGGACCTGTCAGCTTCCATTAAGGTGGCTGTAAATTCAAACACAGCTCCAGTTAAGGTGGCTCCTTTAAAGACTAGAGCTGGAAAGGGCAAAGATGGAGAAGAAGAGGAGGAGACTGATCCTGGTGAGGGGCCCTCTACTCTAAAAGATCCTGCTCAGGAGGAAGAGAAGGTTTGTTTTAAAGATCTAGCTAACCTAGTGAGATCAAAGCAGGATAGAGATGAAGCTAGGAAAGCAGCTGGCAAAGGTGGTTCTCAGCTTAAAGAGATCCTTAGGAGGATGACAGCAGGATTTTATGGGCAAAGAATTCAGGGAGATGAAGATGAAGATGATATTACGGACTGTTCGTCACCAAGGGAGGAATTGCGTAATGTCCGTAAAGATTTCACCAGGGCAGATAAGGAACCAGTTCTAGCTTGGCTTAGTAGGTGTTATGATACAGGTGCTTCAGCTCTAACAGTTGGAGACAAGTCAGCAGCTCAATTAGGAACTCTCTCAAGGGACAATGGAATAGATAGACATCTAGGCGAAGCTCTCGGTAAGGTTAATCTGTGGATACGCCTTTTAATAGCGGTTGCCCTGAGATACCCTTCCCGAGATGATCTTCCCTGGAATCCTAAACCCTGGACTACCATAGATGAGGGAATTAAGCGCTTGAGAGAATTTGCTGTTAGAGAGCTACTCTATGGTGAACATGAAACTCTGAATCCTGATGACATTCCTGTGGGTATTGGTCTTGCTAAAAAGATCATCAAACTTGCTCCTTCCAATTATGCAAACATTCTGGCAAGCAGAATTGTGTCAAGAAGTTATGGTGGAGCTTCTCCCACGGTTGGCCAATTCAGTGATCAAATGAGACAATTGGAGGATAGCATGACACGTGGTTCTTTGGTTTCGGCCATTAAAACTATGTCTGGTGATATACAGAATTGCATAAGAGAGTTAAAAGATGAATTTAGAAATTCCATATCCCAATTGGCACAAAGGGATAGTTTCAATTCTCCCTCCAGGTGGGTACAAGTTTCATCTGTGAGGAATACACGTCCTCCAAGGAGGTCATTCCAAAACAGGACATTCCAAAACAGGACATTCCAAAACAGACCACCAAGGCAATCACGTAGAACTATTTGGATAACTCTGCGTGATCAGTTTGGTGAGAACATGAACCGCTGGGATGGCCAACCAACTTCTAATCTTTTCAGGAGACTGAGGGAATTGCAAAGTGGCAGAACCCAAGGTAGCAATACCAGAAGGGTAGCTGTTACTTCCACAGTTCCCCAGAACGACTCTTATGGCTCCAACAGTGGCTCCAGTTATAACATGCAAAGTTATAACCCTGCAAACTATGTGCAATGCACATGTGCACATGTTCCCCATAACTAGGGGTGCCCTGCCTCCCGCCAGGGGGAGGAGAGGGATAACAGAGATAATAGAATCTATTGGGATGTGTACATCCAGTGGCCTGGCACTTCACAATTTCGGAAGTACAGGGCTTTGGTTGACACAGGAGCTCAGTGCACCATAATACCATCAAATTATCAGGGATCAGAGTCTATAACCATTCTGGGAGTCACTGGTGGATCTCAAGAGTTAAGTAAGGTAGAGGTTAACATAAGTTTAACTGGTAAACAATGGAGGAAGCATACAGTTGTGACCGGACCTGACGCACCTTGTATTTTGGGAATTGATTTTCTGAAAGAAGGGCATTTCAAGGACCCTAGAGGTTACAAATGGGCTTTTGGAGTAGCTTCTATAGAAATTGATGGACAAAAATTGAAGCTATCTGCCAGACCTGAGCTTTCTGATGAATCTGCAGTTGTGGGACAACATAAGATACAGGACATTAAATTGCCGGTTGCTTCTCAGACTGTGCATCACAGACAATACAGAACCAACCGTGACTCTTTGTTGCCCATTCAGAATCTGATTCGTCAGTTGGAGAGTCAGAAAGTCGTCAGCAAAACTCATTCACCTTTCAACAGTCCAGTGTGGCCTGTGCGGAAGCAGAATGGAGACTGGCGTCTGACGGTAGACTACCGAGCCCTAAATGAAGTAACACCACCTATGAGTGCAGCAGTACCAGACATGATGGAGCTACAGTATGAGCTGGAATCCAAAGAGGCCAAATGGTATGCCACCATAGACATTGCTAATGCATTTTTCTCCATTCCCATAGCAGAGGAATGCAGGCCTCAGTTTGCTTTCACCTGGAGAGGAATCCAGTACACTTTCAACAGGCTGCCAATGGGCTGGATCCACAGCTCAAGCATCTGTCATGCAGTGATCCACGATGCTCTGGAGAAAGGAGGTGCTCCAGAACACATCCAGTTCATCGATGATATCATCGTCTGGGGTAAAACTGCTGAGGAAGTCTTCAAGAAAGGTAACAAAATCATTGACATTCTTCTGAATGCAGGTTTTGCCATCAAACGAGACAAGGTGAAAGGACCTACCACAGAGATTCAGTTTCTGGGAGTACGATGGCAGGATGGACGCCGACACATTCCAGTGGATGTGGTAAATAGAGTCTCTACCATGGCAAGTCCCACAAACAAGCAAGAGACCCTACGTTTCTTGGGGATAGTGGGATTTTGGAGACTGCACATTCCTGGATACAGTCAGATTGTGAAACCTCTGTATGATGTGACTCGAAAGAGAAACCATTTCCACTGGGGACCTGAACAACAAGCAGCCTTTGACCAGATAAAACAAGAGGTGATTCAAGCGATGGGTCTGGGACCTGTCCGAGATGGTCCAGACATTAAGAACATTTTGTACACGGCTGCAAGTGACAATGGTCCAACCTGGTGCTTGTGGCAAAAAGCTCCAGGTGAGACACGTGGACGACCTCTTGGTTTCTGGAGTCGAGGTTACAGAGGTTCAGAGGCTAATTATACTCCAACAGAGAAAGAAATCTTAGCTGCCTATGAAGGAGTAAAAGCATCTTCTGAAGTGATTGGAACTGAATCACAACTTCTTCTAGCTCCCAGATTACCAGTTTTGAATTGGATGTTCAAAGGCAAAGGATCCACACCACATCATGCCACAGACTCAACATGGTCTAAGTGGATGGCTCTGATAACACAGAGAGCTCGAATGGGAAATCTTGAAAGACCTGGTCTAGTGGAGGTGATCTCAAGTTGGCCTGAAGGTATCAACTGTGCTAAACCTCCAGAGGAGAAAGTAACTCGTGCTGAGGAAGCTCCTCCTTACAATGACCTCTCTGATGATGAAAAGAAATATGCTTTGTTCACAGACGGTTCCTGTCGTCTTGTTGGAAACAAGCGAAGGTGGAAGTCTGCAGTGTGGAGTCCAACACGCCGAGTTGCAGAAGCGAAAGATGGAGAAGGAGAATCCAGTCAGTTTGCAGAGGTAAAAGCTGTCCAGCTAGCTCTCGACGTAGCTGAACGTGAGAGATGGCCAAAGCTTTATCTCTACACCGACTCATGGATGGTAGCCAATGCTCTATGGGGTTGGCTAAAGAACTGGAAGAGGAGTGGTTGGCAGAGGAAAGGAAAACCCATTTGGGCAGCCAACCTGTGGCAGGACATTGCTGATCGAATCGAGAGAATTCCAGTGAAAGTGAGACACATCGATGCTCACATTCCTAAGAGCAAAGCTACTGAGGAACAGCAACACAACCATCAGGCAGATCTAGCTGCAAGAGTTTCTCAAGTAGACATGGACTCTAATCTTGATCTCGACTGGAAACACCGAGGTGAGATATTCTTAGCTCGGTGGGCTCATGATTGGTCAGGACATCAAGGCAGAGATGCAACATACCAATGGGCTCGTGACAGATCCATAGACATTTCCATGGATGCTATCACACAAGTCATCCATGACTGTGACATTTGTGCTGCTATTAAGCAGGCAAAACGACTTAAGCCCTTGTGGTATGGTGACAGATGGTCCAAGTACAAGTATGGTGAAGCTTGGCAGATTGACTACATCACTCTACCACGTTCTCGTTCTGGTAAGCAATACGTGCTTACTATGGTAGAGGCAAACACTGGATGGTTGGAAACGTATCCAGTTCCACATGCAACTGCACGCAACACCATTCTCGGTCTGGAGAGACAAATCCTGTGGAGACACGGAACTCCAGAGAGGATTGAGTCAGACAACGGAACTCATTTCAAGAACAACCTTGTAAAGAACTGGGCAAAAGAGCACAGTATTGAGTGGATATTCCACATTCCCTACTATGCACCAGCTTCAGGGAAGATTGAACGCTACAATGGTTTGTTGAAGACCACTCTCAAGGCCATGGGAGGTGGATCTTTGAAAAACTGGGAAAAACATTTAGCACAAGCAACCTGGCTGGTAAATAGTAGAGGTTCAGTGAACCGAGCTGGACCTGCACATTCAGATTTGCTACGAAAAGTAGAAGGTGATAGAGTTCCTGTTGTTAGAGAAAAGAATCTGTTAGGTAAAACTGTGTGGGTATTTTCACCCTCAGGAGAGGCTAAACCTGTCCGAGGGGTGGTTTCAGCTGAAGGTCCGGGTCACACTTATTGGGTAATGCAAGAGAATGGTGAAATTCAGTGTATTCCACAAAGAAATTTAACTTTAGCTGAAAGAGGTTAATTTCAAACTGCTGTACAGCTACATCGCGTCCAGAGGAAGAATCAACGAGGAATCTATGGTGCATGAACCCTGAGATCCCTGAGAGCCCTGAGTCAACTAACAGACCCTGAGATTCCCTGTTTCCCTTTTCTTCGCTTCGTCGGTGAAGAAATGAACTGTTTTCCATTTTTCTCATTTTCTGATTTTCTTGGACTTTTGAATCATCTACATCTGAGCATAGCCGGAATGGACTATGAACTTTACTCACGAACTGTAAATATCGTTTTGGATTGGATGGACAGTATGAACAGCCAATGAAATTGTTTAGAAGGGGTGGACTGTGGCCGGTTGACGTTGCCCCCTTAAGAAAGGGAACATGGTGGACGGAAGTTGGTAAACGGAAGGAATAGTCTAAACTAATTTCATTGGACGAGTGGGAGGAAGCACTTCTGAGCTGGGACTATACTGGACATTTCCAGCACTTCTCAGTCAGTCTTGCTTCCGCCTCTTCTTCAGGCAACAGCTTTCTGTCCTGGGCTTCCTGCCAAGGCTTCGGCCTTGAGGCCGATAAGATACCAGGCCTGTATATTAACTCCTTTCCAATTAACACAAAACTGCTTTTAACTTCTTTCTTTCGCTCTCTCTCTTTTCTATCCCACTCTGGGGAAAGGGGGGGGGAAGAGAGGGGAGAGCGGAGGTGGGGGACCCCTCTCTGCCGAGGGGGGCACTCTCATTTCTGTGTTACTCTGTTGTATATCTTTGTATATATTGTAGATATTGTAAATTTGTAAATAATCCCCTGCAAACCCTACATTGCTTTGTAAATATAGCTCCACTGCTTTGCTAATTCAGCTTGCGAGTTTTTTTTCCTTTCCCTTCAATTTTTTTTTTCCCTTTTACTTTACAAGGGGGAAGGGAGGAGGCTTCTCAGCCTTATCCTTCCAAACCCACCACAGAATGTGCTGCCCTGGGAGGTGGTGGAGTCCCCATCCCTGGAGGTGTTCAAGAGGGGATTGGATGTGGCACTTGGTGCCATGGTCTAGTCATGAGGTCTGTGGTGACAGGTTGGACTTGATGATCCTCGAGGTCTCTTCCAACCTTGGTGATACTGTGAACTGGAGGCTATTTCCTCTCATCCTATCACTTGCTCCTAGGGAGAAGAGACCACCACTCACCCTGCTACAGCCTCCTCCCAGGGAGTTGTAGGGAATGAGGTCTGCTCTCAGCCTCCTTTTCTCCAGGCTAAATAACCACAGTTCCCTTAGCCAGCCCTCACAAAGCTCTGCTCTCCAGACCTTTCACTAGCTTCACTGCCCTGAACCGTGGTGATGTTGCATCAGGAAAAGCCTCCACTCCATCATCCTACCCTGCTGTTGTAAAACAGCGTCGAGTACTTCTCAGCCCAGACGCAGCGAGGTGAAGCACACCACACACACACAGAGCCATCCTGCCCGGCCCATCACACCCTGCCACCCACTGCTGCAAAGGGGAAAGGAAAGAAAGGAGGGGAAAAAAAACCACAGGGAAAACAAAAAAAGACAATAAAAGACAATAAAATAAACCCTAAAGCCTACAGATTGTGCAACTAGAAACACCTGCGGCCAGGCACATCCACAGGCTGCGCGCCCAGCGGGCACCACCAGCACCTCAGAGCGCACCGCCCCGCTCCTGCCAGCCGCTGGGCACAGCGTCACCCCCCCGCTGCTGGGCGAAGGGAATGCCTTCCCAGCTGCCGGCCCTGCAGGCTCTGCTGAACCAGGCTGAACTCGCCCTGGCCTCCCGCTGCGGCGGCGCAGGGCCAGCGGGCCCGCACCCGGCACTGCCATCCCTGCCCCGCAGCCGGCGCTGCCGTCCCTGCCCCGCCGCAGCCGGCGCTGCCGTCCCTGCCCCGCAGCCGGCGCTGCCGTCCCTGCCCCGCAGCCGGCGCTGCCGTCCCTGCCCCGCAGCCGGCGCTGCCGTCCCTGCCCCGCCGCCGCCGCTGCCGTCCCTGCCCCGCAGCCGCCGCTGCCGTCCCTGCCCCGCAGCCGCCGCTGCCGTCCCTGCCCCGCCGCCGCCGCTGCCGTCCCTGCCCCGCAGCCGCCGCTGCCGTCCCTGCCCCGCAGCCGCCGCTGCCGTCCCTGCCCCGCAGCCGCCGCTGCCGTCCCTGCCCCGCAGCCGCCGCTGCCGTCCCTGCCCCGCAGCCGCCGCTGCCGTCCCTGCCCCGCCGCAGCCTCGCGTCCCGGGGAGCCGGCGACACTGGCAGGGGAGGGCAGCGCTGCCAGGAAGATGAAGCTGCTCAGACGCCTTCACCTGCTGGCACATGATGAGCAGAGCAACCCCTGCTTCCTCCCCGCAGCACGGGGGCAAAGGCTCCCGCTTCCAGGCGGCTCCAGCCAGCACGTCCCCCACGGCCACAGCCAGCTCACAGCCACCGCCACCAGCCACCGCCAGCTCCCTGCCACGGCCACAGCCACAGCCAGGCTCCAGCCACAGCCACCGCCAGCTCCCTGCCACCGCCACCAGCCACCGCCACAGCCGGCGGGGGCTAAGGCCTCGGCGAACGGGCCCGACCCGCTGCGGTCGGAGGCAACGGCTTGCCAGGGCCCCGGCTCACGGTGAGCACGCCCATCCCCGGGCTCAGCCGATGGCTGCCCTGCCCTGCCCTGCCCGGCAGCGGCAGCCCCGAGGGCAGGGCGGGCAGGGGCTCATCTAGGCTGCATCGAGCCAGGGGCACCCCGGCTACAGCGCAGAGTCTCACCTGTACCCGCGGTTGGAAGTGCGCGGCGGGATGCGGTAGACGTTGACATCAGTCTTCACGCAGAGAACGGACTCATACTCCAGCTCAGCCGCCGCCATCTCGGCCACCAAAGCGTGAGCGAAGAGTGGGAGACTAATACCCCAGGATGCTTCCGACCACCATCTTTGATGAGGGCAGACACCGCCTAAGGGCGGATGGGCAAGCCTACGTCGAAGACGCGGAGGAAGACATCTTGGATCCTGGCAGCAGCCCCGGTGAGGGGAGGTGGCCATCTTGGAGACGGTTCTGATACAGTTGCGACGCTGGCGCCATTTTGGACACTGGCAGTTTCCACACAGGGTCTGGCGCGGCCATGTTTGCTTGGGGCTGGGGAATGAGGTGCGGGGAGCATGAGGATTCCTGCGTGACTTCGGTGGAGGCCCTGAGCGCTTCTCGCCTGAGTCGTTTTCTTTCCTCGCAGCCTGTTGGGTTTAAGGGCAAACGGAGTTTTGTGTGGTCTGTGATGCTGAAATCAGGAGTCCATTGGTGAAAGAGCAGCACATCAAAGAGAAAATACAGCACAGACTTAGCCCAGGTTGTGCAGCTAGAAGCGGTGAACGTGCCTGCTGAGGAAAGGCTCATCTGAGGAGTGCTGCCCGGAGAGGTGGCCAAAATAAGTGTACAAACATTTGGGTGAGTGTTCTTATCATAATACCAGTCAGCGTTGGAAGGGACCACAAAGATCATCCAGTCCCAACCCCCCTGCCATGGGCAGGGACACCCCACACTACATCAGCCTGGCCACAGCCTCAGCCAGCCTGGGCTTAAACACCTCCAGGGACAGGGCCCCAACCACCTCCCTGCACAACCCATTCCAGGGCTTCACCACTCTCATGGGGAAGAACTTCCTCCTCACCTCCAGCCTCAATCTCCCCACCTCCAGCTTCATTCCATTCCCCCTAGTCCTATCACTCCCTGAGATCCTCAGCAGTCCCTCCCCAGCCTTCCTGTAGCTCCCTTCAGATCCTGGAAGGCCACAATGAGGTCACCTGGGAGCCTTCTCTTCTGCAGACTGAACAGCCCCAACTCCTTCAGTCTGTCCTCACAGGAGAGGTGCTCCAGCCCTCTGCTCATCCTTCTGGCCCTTCTCTGGACACCTTCCAGCACCTCCACATCCCTCTTGCAATAGGGGCTCCAGAACTGGAGGCAGTACTCCAGGTGGGGTCTCCCCAGAGCTGAGCAGAGGGGGAGAATCACCTCCCTTGCCCTGCTGGCCACACTTCTCCTGCTGCAGCCCAGGCTCTGGTTGGCTTTCTGGGCTGCAAGTGCACACTGAGAGCTCCTGGTGAGCTTCTCCTCCCCCAGCACCCCCAAGGCTCTCTCCTCAGGGCTTCACTAGAAGAAAGACATTGAGGTGCTGGAGCAGGGGTGTAGAGGGGCAACAGAGCTGGGGAAGGGTCTGGAGAGCAGGGCTGGGGAGGAGCAGCAGAGGGAGCTGGGGGTGTCCAGCCTGGAGGAGAGGAGGCTGAGGGAGACCTCATTGCTCTCTACAGCTCCTGAAAGGAGGCTGGAGCGCGGTGGAGGTTGGGCTCTGCTCCCTAGGATCAAGTGAGAGGCTGAGGGGAAGTGGTTGCCAGTTGCACTAGTGGAGGTTGAGGTTGGATGTTAGAAGAAACTTCTTTGCTAAAAGTGTTCTCCAAAACTGGAACAGGCTCCCCAGGGAGGTGGTGAGTTGGTAGAGATGTGGTGCTGAGGGAGAGGTGAGCACCAGGCTTGGGATGGGATGCTGAGTTAGAAGATGGTTGGGCTCTGTGATCTCAAAGGTGTTTCCCAGCAGTGTGCCCAGGTGGCCAAGAGGGCCAATGGCATCCTGGCCTGCATGAGGAGCAGTGTGGCCAGCAGGAGCAGGGAGGTCATTGTGCCCTGTGCTCTGCACTGGTTAGCCCACACCTTGAGTCCTGTGTCCAGTTCTGGGCCCCTCAGTTTAAGAAGGACATTGAGAGACTTGAAGGTGTCCAGAGAAGGGCAACAAGGCTGGGGAGAGGCCTTGAGCACAGCCCTGTGAGGAGAGGCTGAGGGAGCTGGGGTTGTTTAGCCTGGAGAAGAGGAGGCTCAGGGGAGACCTCATTGCTCTCTACAACTACCTGAAGGGAGGTTGTAGCCAGGTGGGGGTTGGTCTCTTCTCCCAGGCAAGCAGCACCAGAACAAGAGGACACAGTCTCAAGCTGTGCCAGGGGAGGTTTAGGCTGGAGGTGAGGAGAAAGTTCTTCACTGAGAGAGTCATTTGCCATTGGAATGTGCTGCCCAGGGAGGTGGTGGAGTCCCCATCCCTGGAGGTGTTCAAGAGGGGATTGGATGTGGCACTTGGTGCCATGGTCTAGTCATGAGGTCTGTGGTGACAGGTTGATGATCTTTGAGGTCTCTTCCAACCTTGGTGATACTGTGATACTGTGGAGAGGGGATTGGATGTGGCACTTGATGCCATGGTTTAGTTAGCCATGAGGTGCTGGGTACAGGTTGGACTTGATGATCTCTGAGGTCTTTTCCAGCCTTATTGATTTTGTGATTCTGTGATAACTGAGAGAATTCTGTAATTCTATGAGACAGTAGTGACAGAGCCATGGCACAGGCTGCACAGAGAGCTTGTAGGGGCTCCTTCTCTGGAGACATTCAAAACCTGCCTGGATGCATTCCTATGTGACCCACTGCAGGTGATCCTGCTCTGGTAGGGAGGGTTGGATCTTTTGAGCTGCTTTCCAACCCCTAACATTCTGTGATGGAAGGAGCAACTGAATGCTTTGTGTTGTCTGTAGCTTTTGACTGGCCCTGTGCTGATGTGACTTGCCACAGAACTATCTCCCCACCCCACACTACATCAGCCTGGCCACAGCCTCAGCCAGCCTGGCCTTAAACACCTCCAGGGCTGGGGCCCCAACCACCTCCCTGGACAACCCATTCCAGGGCTTCACCACTCTCATGGGGAAGAACTTCCTCCTCACCTCCAGCCTCAATCTCCCCACCTCCAGCTTCATTCCATTCCCCCCAGTCCTATCACTCCCTGAGATCCTGAGCAGTCCCTCCCCAGCCTTCCTGGAGCCCCCTTCAGATCCTGGAAGGCCACTTCTCCCACTCATGGAAGAAGTGCTTGCTGTACCAAGGTTGGCTGCAGGGCAGTGGTCTGAACTTGCAGGATCAGAGCTGATTTACTGGCGGAGGACCTTCCAGCAGAGGAGGGTTTGACTAGAGCTGGTGAGCAGCAGGATGGTGAGAAGGCTGTGTGGTCCTTGGTCACCAGCAACAACCCCTATCAGCACTTGCTGGGTCTGAGGAGTCCCCCAAGAAAAATGGCATCTGGGACTAAGATACAGCTAGAGGAATCTTCCTGGCAGGCTGGTGAGAGCCTTTCCATCTTTGCAGGCACAGCCCAGCCCTGGCCTGCCTTCCAGGTTTGGTCCTGTGCTGGAGGTGGCGTTCATGTGTTTCCCAGAGCTGTGCTCAGGAGGAGAGCTCTGCTCTGCTTGGTTCATTTTCCAGGCCAAACCCAAAATACAAAAGGTGATCCCTGTGTGCCTGGGCTCTCTCGTGTCTGCTGGAAGTCTTGATCTCCCAGACTGGGAGGGTTGGTGTGGAACCTTGTCACTGCACACTTGAACTGCCTTGCCCTGGATGCTGCTTGTAGTCTGGCCACATGTTGTGCTATCAGTGTTTCAGATAACCTCTTACTAACTTTTCATCAGTCAAGTTCCTTCTTACTTACACTAAAACCAAACCAACCAACCAACCACAAAACCACATTAGGATCTTCAATATCCTGAAAGGTCAACAGTTAGGTGAACATTCCATTGCCATGGTGAGTTCTGGTTTGCAGTGTCCTGTGTTTGGTGAGCTAAGCTATCTGAGGCTGGGCCAGAAGCTGCTCTGCTTTTATGAGTCCTAGAAATGAGATTGACTGTGTCAATGTGCTGCTCTGATAAAGCACAGAAGTGGCAACAGGACAACAGATCAGAGAGAGCTGAGTGTGGTGTGCCAGGGCTTGGAATTGCCAAACACCTTGAGCAAAGGTCAGGCTGCCAACAGGCAAGACCTCTGATGCAGCTGTGTTGTGACAACTACAGCAAAGTCTCACAGTCTCACCAAGGTTGGAAGAGACCTCAAAGATCACCAAATCCAACCTGTCACCACAGACCTCATGACTAGACCATGGCACCAAGTGCCACATCCAATCCCCTCTTGAACACCCCCAGGGATGGGGACTGCACCACCTCCCTGGGCAGCACATCCCAATGGCTAACAACTCTCTCTGGGAAGAACTTTCTCCTCACCTCCAGCCTAAACCTCCCCTGGCACAGCTTGAAACTGTGTCCTCTTGTTCTGGTGCTGCTTGCCTGGGAGAAGAGACCAACCCTTTCCTCTCAATGTCGTTCTTAAACTGAGGGGCCCAGAACTGGACACAGGACTCAAGGTGCAGCCTAACCAATGCAGAGCACAGGGCACAATGACTTCCCTGCTCCTGCTGGCCACACTGTTCCTGATGCAGACCAGGATGCTATTGACCTTCTTGGCCCCCTGGGCACACTGCTGGCTCATGTTCAGGCAACTGTCGATCAGCACCCCCAGGTCCCTCTCTGCCTGGCTGGTCTCAGCCACTCTGACCCCAGCCTGTAGCTCTGCATGGGGTTGCTGTGGCCAAAGTGCAGCCCCTGGCACTTGGACTTGTTGAATGCCATCCTGTTGGCCTCTGCCCATCTGTCCAGTCGGTCGAGGTCCCTCTGCAGAGCCCTTCTGTCCTCTAACTGACCAACCCAAAGAGTGGCTGTCCATGGCTCCATGTCCCAGTGGAGGCCAGGGACAAGCAGAGTCCCTCAGGGATCAGTCCTGGGACCAGGCTTGCTCAACATCTTTGTGGGTGCCATGGACAGTGGCACTGAGTGCACCCTCAGCAGGTCTGCTGATGACACCAAGCTGTGTGGTGCAGCAGACAGCTGGAGGGAAGGGATCCATCCAGAGGGACCTCGACCGACTGGACAGATGGGCACAAGCCAACCTCAGGAGGTTCAACAAGAGCAAGGGCAGGGTCCTGCAGCTGGGTGGAGGCAATCCCAGGCACAAATGCAGGCTGGGCAGGGACTGGCTGGAAAGCAGCCCTGAGGAGAGAGACTTGGGGGTGCTGGGGGAGGAGAAGCTCACCAGGAGCTCTCAGTGTGCACTTGCAGCCCAGAAAGCCAATCAGATCCTGGGCTGCAGCAGAAGTGTGGCCAGCAGGGCACGGGAGGTGATTCTCCCCCTCTGCTCCGCTCTGGGGAGACCCCACCTGGAGTACTGCCTCCAGTTCTGGAGCCCCTATTGCAAGAGGGATGTGGAGGTGCTGGAAGGTGTCCAGAGAAGGGCCAGGAGGATGAGCAGAGGGCTGGAGCACCTCTGCTGTGAGGACAGACTGAAGGAGTTGGGGCTGTTCAGTGTGGAGAAGAGAAGGCTCCCAGGTGACCTCATTGTGGCCTTCCAGGATCTGAAGGGGGCTCCAGGAAGGCTGGGGAGGGACTGCTCAGGATCTCAGGGAGTGATAGGACTAGGGGGAATGGAATGAAGCTGGAGGTGGGGAGATTGAGGCTGGAGGTGAGGAGGAAGTTCTTCCCTATGAGAGTGGTGAAGCCCTGGAATGGGTTGTGCAGGGAGGTGGTTGGGGCCCTGTCCCTGGAGGTGTTTAAGGCCAGGCTGGATGAGGCTGTGGCCAGGCTGATCTAGTGTGGGGTGTCCCTGCCCATGGCAGGGGGGTTGGAACTAGATGATCCTTGTGGTCCCTTCTAACCCTGACTGATACTGTGATACTTCCAGGGATGAGGATTCAACCACCCCCCTGGACAACCTGTTCCAGTCTTTGAGAACCCTTTCAGCTAAGAAGTTTCTTTAATTGCCAACCTGAACTTCCCCTAGTGGAACTGGAGGCTATTTCCTCTTCTCCTATCCCTTGTGACCAAGAAAAAGAGACAAGCACCCCCCCTACCACTGCCTTTCAGGGAAGTGTCAAGAGCAAGAGGGTCTCTCTCCAGCCTCCTTTTCTCCTAGCTAAACAACCCCAGTTCCCTCAGGTGCTCCTCCCCAGAGCTGTTCTCCAGGCCTTTCACCAGCTTTGTTGCCCTTCTCTGGGCACACTTCAGCACATTTCTTTCTGGTAGTGAGGGCCCAAGATTGAACTTAGCCCTCACAGCATCACAGAATCCCCAAGGCTGGAAGAGCCCTCAAAGGTCACCATTCAGTGTGTGGCCTCAGCAGCGCTGAGTCCAGGGGGACAATCACTTCCCTGCTCCTGCTGCCCATGCAGTTCCTGATACAGGGCAGGATGCTGTTGGCCTTCCTGCCCCCCTGGGCTGACGTTCAGCCAGCTGTCAGTGGACACCCTCAGGTTTTTCTCTGCTGGGCAGCTTTCCAGCCATTATTCTGAGTTACTCTTTGACCCAGGGAAATCTTCCAGTTTTGCATTGGTGAGAAAGCTTCTTTCACTTTGAATCTTTGTTTAGTGTAGCCATAGGTCACACCCAAGGCTTCACGTGTGAGCAACGTGAGGCCTTTCTGTCAGGATGGGAGAATGCCCTTAGCCAACCTGTGCCTGCACAGGAGGAGCTGGCATTTGTGCCCTGGTAGCTTTCTGAGTGCATTGGCTTAGGCTGAGTGGCCCCACTGGAAGGGACAAGGGACAGAGCTACCCTCCCCCCCTGCCTGTGGCACAGTGCCAGCTGGATTGTATGTTCTGCACCATGTTGACATCATACTGCAGCACAGGGAGGGGCTGGCTGGGGCTTGGGGGACTGGAAGTATGTTCTGTAGCTTATATTGGCTGTGAGGCCAAATGGACAGGAGGGGAAGCTCAGGAAGACGTAGGAAAAGTGTCTGTTTATTGCAGGGCACTCGAGGCCCTGCATCCCACTGCAGGTTAGCAAGGCTGCCAGGGCCATGGCTGGCCCACACAGGGAAGGAGACACGTTTTCCATCTGGAAAGTGCTGTGAGCCTTCAGGTGGCAAGGCTCACCCAGGCCTGTGGGTGTGATGGGACTGCAGAGCTGTGGATAGAATAGAACAGAACTAACCATGTTGGAAAAGAGGCACTGCAAGGGTGGGGATGGTGTGTCACACCTGGCAGGAAAAGGGTCTGGAGCACAGCCCTGTGAGGAGAGGCTGAGGGAGCTGGGGTTGCTTAGCCTGGAGAAGAGGAGGCTCAGGGGAGACCTTATTGCTCTCTACAACTACCTGAAGGGAGGTTGTAGCCAGGTGGGGGTTGGTCTCTTCTCCCAGGCAACCAGCAGCAGAACAAGAGGACACAGTCTCAAGCTGTGCCAGGGGAGGTTTAGGCTGGAGGTGAGGAGAAAGTTCTTCCCAGAGAGAGTTGTTAGCCATTGGAATGTGCTGCCCAGGGAGGTGGTGGAGTCCCCATCCCTGGAGGTGTTCAAGAGGGGATTGGATGTGGCACTTGGAGCCATGGTTTAGTTAGCCATGAGGTGTTGGGTGACAGGTTGGACTTGATGATCTCTGAGGTCTTTTCTGACCTTATTCTATGATTCTAAGGGTGGAAAAGACCTCAGAGATCATCAAGTCCAACCTGTCACCCAACACCTCATGGCTAACTAAACCATGGCTCCAAGTTATGATTGGATCATCTCACTGGTGGCTCTGTTTAGCTGGTTTCTGTGTGCAGTGCTATCATTTATCAGTAATCTCACCCAACTGACAAGTGGCCCAGAAGAGAGCACTTGCTCACCCTCTGAGAGCTTTCAATGTCCTTGGCACAGCAACATCAAACTACTTTTGTTGTCTCTTAAACCTGTGCCTGGTCCTGACCACAGTTCCCCAGAACAGCATTTGGAGGCCTGCCCTGGAGCTGGGTGATTCTGGGTGGCAGGGCATGCAGCAGAGCGTGGGCAGTGCCTGTGACCCTGGCCACCTCTGGTGCTTCAGAATTCACCCCTGACAGGCTGGGAAAATGCTTGGGAAAATGATGTTGTCAGGCTGGAAGTTCCCAAGAGATGCAAAGCCCTATGATGTGCTTGGGCCTGGCCTGTGCCCTTCGAGCCCTTCTCAGTGCTGGTCAGCATGTGGAGGAAAAGGAAGAGGAGGTCTCTGGGCCCACAGACTGGCCAACAGGCATGGCAGCTGCACTGCAGAGCCAGCCTGTGCCAGTAACAGTCACCCCTGTAAGGCAAGGAAGTACGGAAGGAAAACAGCTCGTCCTGCAAAGGATGAGGGTGAAACAGGGCCAGAAGAGGAAGAGCCAGAGGTGATCACTTGATCTTTATCCCTGTGCTGGGTTAATGCCCATTCTGTGAACAAAAAAACAAAGCAGGGGAGAGGGCTTGTGAGTGCTTTGCCCTCCCTGCAGGGCATTTCCCCCCTGGGAAGCTGAGTCTGTTCCACTCCCCCCTCCCTGCCCAGCTAGGGTATAAAAGGGAGGGCATTGTAGCTGTTAGTGCCCCTTTTGGCTCCTGCCTCTCCTGGAGGAGAGCTGCTGCAGCTGCCTCCCTGCTCCTCTGGCATGTGGTTGGGCCTGACCCTTCTCCCTGCTGCCTCTGTGCCTCTTCAGAGAGAGACTGGGTTTGTATTCTTATCATAATATCATAGTCTCACAGTATCAGTCAGGGTTGGAAGGGACCACAAGGATCATCTAGTTCCAACCCCCCTGCCATGGGCAGGGACACCCCACACTACATCAGCCTGGCCACAGCCTCATCCAGCCTGGCCTTAAACACCCCCAGGGACAGGGCCCCAGCCACCTCCCTGGACAACCCATTCCAGGGCTTCACCACTCTCATGGGGAAGAACTTCCTCCTCACCTCCAGCTTCATTCCATTCCCCCTAGTCCTATCACTGCCTGAGATCCTGAGCAGTCCCTTCCCAGCCTTCCTGTAGCCCCCTTCAGATACTGGAAGGCCACAATGAGGTCACCTGGGAGCCTTCTCTTCTGCAGACTGAACAGCCCCAACTCCTTCAGTCTGTCCTCACAGGAGAGGTGTTCCAGCCCTCTGACCACCCATCCTTGTTCCTTGCCCTTGTGAACCTCACCTGTTATATACACATTGTTTAAAGAAAACTCTACCTCTTCAGTTCCAGACTGGCTCCAAATGACTGCGTGGTGGATTTGCTCCTTACCCTTTCCTTTTTTTTCTCCCTCTCTGTTGGGAGGGAGGAGGGGGGAGCCGGGGAAAGATCCTCAGCCTTGCTCCCATCTGAGCTCTTAACTCCCAGTTAAGGCTCAAACCACCACAATCCCTGAGCCAGCTTCCAGACACACGAAAGGACTCTGGCCGCTGCCCAGGCAAGCCCATCATCACCTGGCTGCTCCAGTGCTGGGACAGTGGGGCCAGGAGTTTGGAGCTAAAAGGCAGGGAAACCAAACACTTGGGATCCATGTCTAGGGCAAGGGACATTGACAAGCCATCAGAAAAATGGTACAAAGCCTCAGTCTCTGGAGACAGCGTCCAGCAGGTGTAAAGGATAGGCACATCTTCAAGGAAGGTAGGATGGGTCACCTGGGAGGATGGATCACCATGGAGGAAGGCATCCAGTACCTGGGGAGCTAGCTGTGGTGGTGGAAGTGCTGGAAGTGCTCTATAGTGCCATAAATGACAATCCTCAGCCAGATGAGGTCATGAGCTACGTGGAGAAAGTGTCTGCAAAGTACACAACACTCATAGGCCAGCTCCTGGGCAAGGACATCCTGGGCCATAAAAGGTGTCCAAGGACAAACAGTGGATGATATGATTAGCGTGCTCCAGCAAGCTCCAGCAGTGTGAGGGAAGTCTGCTTTCTCATGGTCAGGCCTGTGTGTGTGGCCTGCACTTTGGCCACAGCAACCCCATGCAGAGCTACAGGCTGGGGTCAGAGTGGCTGAGAGCTGCCAAACAGAGAGGGACCTGGGGGTGCTGATTGACAGCTGCCTGAACATGAGCCAGCAGTGTGCCCAGGTGGCCAAGAAGGCCAATGGCATCCTGGCCTGCATCAGGAATAGTGTGGCCAGCAGGAGCAGGGAGGTCATTGTGCCCTGTGCTCAGTACTGGTTAGGCCACACCTTGAGTCCTGTGTCCAGTTCTGGGCCCCTCAGTTTAAGAAGGACATTGAGAGACTTGAAGGTGTCCAGAGAAGGGCAACAAGGCTGGGGAGAGGCCTTGAGCACAGCCCTGTGAGGAGAGGCTGAGGGAGCTGGGGTTGCTTAGCCTGGAGAAGAGGAGGCTCAGGGGAGACCTCATTGCTCTCTACAACTACCTGAAGGGAGGTTGTAGCCAGGTGGGGGTTGGTCTCTTCTCCCAGGCAAGCAGCACCAGAACAAGAGGACACAGTCTCAAGCTGTGCCAGGGGAAGTTTAGGCTGGAGGTGAGGAGAAAGTTCTTCCCAGAGAGAGTTGTTAGCCATTGGGATGTGCTGCCCAGGGAGGTGGTGGAGTCCCCATCCCTGGAGGTGTTCAAGAGGGGATTGGATGTGGCACTTGGTGCCATGGTCTAGTCATGAGGTCTGTGGTGACAGGTTGGACTCGATGATCCTCGAGGTCTCTTCCAACCTTGGTGATACTGTGAGACTGTGATACTGTTTGCCATGTACTGATCCAGACTGCTGAGCAGGGTGGAGCTCTGGCACACTTGCAGTGCATTGATGACAGCATCATGGGGGTGACACAGCAGAAGTTGTTGATGAGCAAGGGAAGAAAATGCTTCAGCTCTTTCTGAAGGCTCGTTTTGCTGTGAAGCAGAGTAAGGCCGAGGCACCTGCACATGAGATCCAGTTTCCAGGGACAAGCTGGCGAGACAGGCATTGCCAGACTCCAGGGCATGTTGTTAAGAAGACTGCAGCTCTGTCTTCAGCCAGCAATAAGAAGGAATCCCAGGCTCTCCTGGGGGTGTGGGTCTCTGGAGGATGCATATCCCAGACTGCAGGCTATTTGGGAGCCCTCTCTACCAAGTCACTCAGAAGAACAGTTTTCAATGGGGTCCTGAGCAGCAGCAGGCCTTGGAACAAATCAAGCAGGAAATTGTCCATGCAGTAGCCCTTGGGCCAGTTCAGACAGGACCAGAGGTTACAAATGTGCTCTACACTGCAGCCAGAAGGAATGGTCCCACATGCAGCCTTTGGCAGGAAACATCCAGGGAGACATGAGGGTGACCCCCAGGATTCTGGAGTGGAAGCTAGGAAGGAGCTGAGGCCAACTGCACCCCAACCAAAACAGAGATCCTGGCAGCATATGAAGGAGTCTGAGCTGCCTCAGAGGTGATTGGTACTGAAATACAGCATCACAGTCTCACAGTAGCACTAAGGTTGGAAGAGACCTCGAGGATCATCAAGTCCAACCTGTCACCACAGACCTCATGACTAGACCATGGCACCAAGTGCCACATCCAATCCCCTCTTGAACACCTCCAGGGATGGGGACTCCACCACCTCCCTGGGCAGCACATCCCAATGACAACTCTCAGCTCCTGCTGGCAGCCCAAGTGCCGGTGCTGGGCTGGATGGTCAAGGGAAGAGTCTCCTCTACCCATCGTGTAGCTGATGCCACAGGGAGCAAGTGGATCACACTGGTAACACCATGGGCTCAGACAAGGAGCTTATCCACCTGGGAATCCTAGGAGCCATCACAAACTGGGCAGAAGGCAGAGACTTGGTGATGTCACCAGAGGAAATGGAGGGGACACATGCTGAGGAGGCTCCCCCACACAACCAGCTGCCAGGCAATGAAAAGCAATGTGCCCTGCTCACTGACTGTGGGGAAGCACTGAAGGTGGAGAGCCACTGTGTGGGGTCCCAGATGGGCTGCAGAAGCTGCTGAGGGGGAAGGTGCATTGAGTCAGTTTGCAGAAGTGAGAACCATCCAACTGCCTTTGGATACTGCTGGGTGAGAGAAATGGCCAATGCTCTCTGCACAGACTCCTGGAGGGTGGCAAATGCTCTGTGCAGGTGGCTACAGCAGTGGAAGGAAACCAACTGGCAGCACAGAGTTAAACCCAGCTGGGTAGCTGAACTGGGAGAAGATATTGCTGCTTGGGAGAAGAACTTGGTGGTCAAAGTACATCATGGGGACACCCATGTACCCAAACCTGAGCCCCTGGAGAACATCAACCCCCAGGCAGATCAAGCTGCTAAGATCAGAGTGGCTCAGCAGAACCTGGACTGGCAATGTAAGGGTGAAGTGTCCCTAGCTCAGAGGGCCCACAGTACCTCAGGCCATCAGGGGAGGGATGTGACCTACAGATGGGCTGGAGAGCAAGGGGTGGACTTAACCATGGGCACTACTGCACAGCTTATCCATGGGTGTGAAACATGCTGGGGTCCAACAGGCCAAGTGGTAAAGCCTCTGTGGTGTGGGGGTGAGAGCTGAGATACAAATATGGGGAAGCCTGGCAGAGGGATTACATCACACTGCCACAAACCTGCCCAGGTAAATGCTGTGTGCTCACAATGGTAGAAGCAGCCACTGGATGGCTGGGAACATAACCAGTGCCCTATGCCCAGAGCACCACCCTGGGCCTTGAAAGACAAGTCCTGTGGGGACATGGCAGCCCAGAAAGAACTGAGTCAGATAATAGGACTCCTGTGCAAACCACATCCCCTGTCATGCACCAGCTGCTGGGGAGGTCAAACCTTGCAACAGTCTACTAAAAACCATCCTGAAAGCAATGGGAGGGACCTTTGAAACTGGGATTCACATCTAGCACAAGCCACTTGGCTGGTTAACACCAGGGGATCTACTAATCAAGCTGGCCCTGCTCCATCCAAACTTTAGAATGGGATAGAGTTCCTGTGGCACACATGAAAGGGAAAAAGGTCTGGGTTACTCCTGCTTCAGCTAAAGCCAAACCCACCTGTGGGGTTGGTTTTGCCCAGGGACCTGGGTGCACAAGGGAGGATGAAGCAGCCTGTTGTGTGCCACAAGGTGATCTCCCTTTGGGTGAGCAGACAGTAGATGATGTCTGATGTTCGTCGTTGCTGAGCGTGCCGTAGATGTTACAGAGTAAGGGGTGGACAGTGTCTGTTGGTTGCAGCTGCCTGACCCCACTACAAGGGCCAAGGGGATGGGGCTGCCTGGCCCCAGCAGCGGCCGAGCGCTGCACTGCCGGCTGGGTTGTGCATTCTACACCACGCTCCCTGCATGACAGGAAGGGGCTGGCTCATGGCACTTGAAGTATGTTCTACAGTTTGCAAGTTTCCTGTTGCAGTGTTCTGTGTTTTCCCCTTGGCTGCCAGGCAGGGCTGGGGCCCTTTCTGTTGGTTTTGGTTCTCCCAGTTTGCATCTTGGCCTTTCCCCTGGCTGCCGCACACACTGTTTGTTTGCTCTTTCCTTCTGTGCAGTCTGACCTCCCTGCAGTAAAGCTAGACAATTGTCCTTACCCCAGGCCCCCTTTTTCCCTTCACTTTACAGGGAGGGGAGAAAGCCTGGCCTTCCCCTCAACCCTCAACATCCTCCCATCTGTGGGGGAGGGGAGGGTTTGTGAGAGGGGCTGTGTGAACCCAGGACACGCAGAGAGGTGCGGGCTGCTCGTTTCGTGATGCCCAGGCCTCCATCCTGTGCCTGAAGCAGGCAGTGGGGCCAGAGCCCCTGCGAGGGGCGCCGCCGAGGAAAGAATGCAGAGTGGCAGCAGGAGAGTTAAACCATAACCATTCACTTTTCCTTTTTATTAAGAAAGCATGCACAAAAATAAACTGGTGAAACCATGCCCTGCTCTCCCTGACCACTGACACACAGCACAGGGCGGCCTCTCCACGACTCCCTCGCTGGGACAGGCTGCCATCCCTCCCCTCCCTGCAGAGCTCCACAACACCCACCCCATGCCTTCCAACACACTAACGAGGGGCAGAGGAACGAGGCTAATTTGCACACCGACCTGCATGTATTTACATACGCAAATGAGGCGCAACTTAATATTCAAATGAGGCAAATATGCAAATGAGGAGCACTTGGATACGCAGAAGGAGACATCTTGGTTGGTTTTGTTCCTGGTGGTGTTTTCAGGCTTCTGCAGGGCCAGCTCTACCATCCTCTGTAAAGCACTACCTGGCACCTACCAGAGGCTGTCTCTCACCGGTGTCCCTGGCGGCACGTTCCACGGAACGCTGTCACGCGTGCTTCCGAGCTGTAGCGCTCCCATCCTGAGGCAGCAGAGAGAGCAGCTGACTCCCTGTTCAAGTTGTCTGGGATTCCTCCTTTCTCTTGGAAACACTCAGTGATGAACTTTCCCCCCTCCCCCCTCAAACACACGCTTAAAAAAGAAACAAAACAGAACAAACAAAAACCCAACAAAACAAAACTGCCTGTCCCCTCCCCGCAGCACGGCCAGGCTGTCCTCTTCCCTGACAAAGGTCCAACTGCTGCGCCCCTGCAGCACAGGAACGTGCCAGGCTAGCTCCCCACCTGGCAGCAGCCACAAGAGGTATTACTACTGCCCTGCCCCGAGCCTGTCAAGCGACCATGATGGTTTCAGCTCATCTCGGTTCCCTTCACTGGCAGACAGGGAACAAGGGCTGGGGGAGGATTCACAAAACACCAAGAGGGATCTCAAGAGGTTTGGCAGAATGGGCCCATACCAGAAAAAAGGGGAACACAGGACACAGCTTTGGGGATGGAGTCTCAACACTCTCTCTAGTTCCTGGCACCTTCTCCGCCCTCCTGATTCGCAAGTGCTGACAACCCTTATTCCTCAGGACCTACACTGCATTCCATCAGCTCCCCAGCCACGCTGCAAGGGGAGACCCATCCTCCTCCCTTTTATACTGACCTCTGTCTGCTTGGTTTGAAACAGTTGCCCCACTTTGTCCTCTCTCTTCTAATGTACCTCTTACAAAACCCTCTCGTGAGAGCCTCCCAGTTATTTGACCAGAGCTCCTCTACTCCACCTCCCCTCTGAGCAGCAGCTTTCTCTCCCCACCATTAGCTTATTCCCCACATGGGAACCACTGACTGAGAACTTGCACCCAAGCCACAAGGCTCCTGGGGTTGGCCACTCTCCAACTGCAGGCAAGGACAGTCTCCAAAGAAACGCAAGGGGCTGGCAACTGAACAAATACTGATGGAAGGAAACTTCCCAATTTGCATGTGCAAGTAAGAGCCTCATGAGACATTCTGAAGAAGGGTCTGAAGAGGTGTGGGGTGAAATTAAAAGCTCTGGGGACTGGCATTTGCTGAACCACGTGCCACCCCTGACTGCTGCTTCGTCTGACAGCTGTGGATGTTTCACTTGGAGACTGCAAAAGGCAGTGCACAGAACAGGGCAGAACTGCCTCATGCTCTCAGTCCTCATGGGTGACACAGCACTCCCAAACTCAACTTTTCTGCTGAAATGTCCTCTCTGCTACCTTCTCCTTTCTCCAAACTAAGGTTTGCCCTCCCAGCTCAGCTCAGCTCTCCCTGCCTTAGGGATGACCCCTTCCTTTTGGACTTGGGAACGCTACTTTTCCTCCCGGTGCCAGAAAGTTCACAGAGCTAAGATGCGCTCCAGTGTCCCTTTAGCCCCCTGACCTTCACGACATTTATGAGACAACAAAACTAGAGGCTGCCAGGGCTCACTAGGCTCTCTCACTCCGGTAGCCAACCTGGCAGGTTTGCTGGCCACCTTGAAGGGAAAGAGGGATTGTTAAACGGGAAACAACGGAGGCAGGAAAGATGCACTCGAGGACTCAGCCTTGCAAGGTCTTTTCACGGCACCGCGGAGCCATCTTTCTGCCCTCCACACGACATGAAAGAAGCCATTCTGATGCATCCGAGGCCACCAGAGGAGGGGGAGGGCTGTGCTCAATTATTGGTAATAATAATAACAATAATAATAATAACCAAAAGGAAAAGAAGAAAAAAAACAGGAGGCAAGGAAGGATTATCTTCGGCAGCATCTTGCGGTGGCTTCTCTGGCGGAGATAAAGAATATAGATCTATACACAGGTGAGGCAGGGAGGCCGGGGAGGGTGGTGCTGGCACCGCGGGCCCCCTGTCCCCCTCCCCTCCCTCGTCCTTCACAAAGGACGGGCTATCGAGTCTGTAATTTGCTAGGTGATTAAGTCCCAGTCGAAATCATCAGGGATTTCCTCATTGGCACCTGGAGGAGGCCCTGGAGGCCGAGGAACCAGATGGTGAGCTGGGCCGAGAAAGAAGAGAAGGGAAAGAGAGCAGTTAGAATGAAGAGTCAGCTCTTCTGTGGTGGGCAAAAGCAAGCATAAGAACCTTGGGCCTTCCCCCTTCCAACAGGATAATAAGCAGCGATGCTATTGGCAGGAGTTGCTCCATCACACAGCACCTACCAATGTCTCTGGGTGGTGTGCTGGGAAATTCTCAGTATCAGTATCACTAAGGTTGGAAGAGACCTCAAAGATCATCAAGTCCAACCTGTCACCACAGACCTCATGACTAGAGTAGGGAGGACACTCCTGCCCACTGCAGGCTTGAACTCACCACCTTCCCAGTAAGGGTCTTAAGTGCTACCAACTGAGCCACAACAGCAGCACCTACAGAGCTTAGCTTTCAGCCTGCTTAACTCCCCTTACAGCACAAAGGACCTCCTCGATAGAAGCTTCTCATGTAAAGCTGCCTGCAAGCAAGCAACTGAAGGTGAGGCTGAGCTAGACAAGCACTCATCAGGCCACTGAAATCCTACCCCCTGCCAGAGCAATGGCAGAGCCCCAAACAGAGGGGCCCTGGCAGGCCAGGCTCCCTCTCCACTCTCGGTGCTCCACTTGAGTGCATGAAGGGCTGGGGAGCTGGTTGTTAGTGCTGACAATGCTGCTCCTCACCTGGGCGATTGTATCCTGGAGAGTCCTGGGTGGAAATCTGATACATAGGAGATGGCCCGGAGAAGAGATGGGGAGGCTGGGGCTGACCATAGGAATTGACTGTGAAAGGAGAGCAATAACACAAAAAGCTGTTCAGGTTTCTGCTCAGCTGGCTCGGCTCTGACTCGAGCGGCAGCTCTGCCACAAAGGAACTCACTCAGACCCATGGGAGACTGAGGAGGTGTTCAGCTGTTGGGTTCTAACTGCAAGCTATAGCTTGTGCAGCAATCTTTCTCTTGGAACCAGCAGGAATTTCTCTAGTGTGAAAGAAAAACATTTTCATCCAGAAATACCACGAGCTGGCTCAGCAGCACCCATTCAGTAAGTTCAGGACTAGAATATACACACCATCACAGTTCTATCAAGACCCTGAGAGCCTCTCTGCTCTCCTGAGAGCACATCCTCCTGCCATCCAATGGCTATGTCTCCAACACAGTTGCAAGTGCTTTCTTCTGCACAGCTCCTGCCACCTGGAACAGCTCTCTCTCTACCTTGCCATTCCTTTCTGCTGGTTGCCTGCAACACCCACCCCCTCCCTCCTCCTTTACCTTTCAAATGCTTTTCTGACTGGAAAGGCTGCTGTCAGTGGTACCCACAAGTCTGTCTAGGCCACAGACATAGGACACCCTAATTCTTTAAAGCTGGATGAACAGCTCTGACAGCTGAGCCCTGGGTGGCTCAGTGCTGCACTGCCTGGCAAGGCTGCAAGTGGTTGAGGACACTACAGAATTGGGCCTTAATTTATGTGTCCTTTTAGTCTCCCTCCTGCTTACCTTGATTCATGGGCTGCTCCTGTTTGCCACTGTTCAGGGCACAAGAATCAGAGATTCGAGGGGGCTGCTGTGGGCCAACCAGATGGGGGAGCTGCCCAGTCTGGGTAAGGAATTGGTTAAGGGAGTCGCAGAGGTTGGCAATGTGGTGTTGATCCAGCGTCCAGTTCTTCCGCTCAGCCTGGCGCAGACTCTCCATCAGCTCTGCAGGGGACAGACGATGGTGTCAGAGACAGCACCGCACTGTGGCCTTCCCTGCTGAGAGCTTCACTCTTCCATCCCTAAACTCCACCTGCTCCCTGAAAACCCCACTCCACCACTTCAAATCTGTCACCAAACTCTTGCAGAGCTCTCTGTCTAGGCTAGTGTCTCACTGATGCAGATGGGGGAGGGAAGAGTAGGAGGGGAAAATAAATCCATTACCTTCCTGACATGCTCTTATGAATTATTCCCCCTGCCCCACATTCCTGAAGTGCTTAAGTGCCTCAGGGTCTTTACCAGAGCCCATGCAGCACAACACCTCATTTTACCAATAGAAGAGTTGAGTCACTGAGAAAGCCAAGGACCTGACAGGGTTACATTGAGAAACCATCCAGGCAAAGCCCTCTAGGCTGCAGCCCTGGTCGCTGAGCCACTAGGCCAACACTGACCTGAGAACTGGGAGTGCTCAATGCTAGACCAGTTCAGCCGGTTTACCATCTTGAAGCTTTCCTTCAGGGAATCAATGTTGGAGCACCAATCAGGGGGGAAAGCTGGAAGGGAATGGGGACAAGATTATTCTGATAGAGGCTCCCCCTGTCCCTCCACCCCTTCATACAACATTATTGTCCCCTCTTAACCAAGGAGCCAGACAGTGGCTCCCTTGGAAGGCCAGTGCCTCCTTTTCCATGTGCACCCTGACTTTATGCTGCAGCTCTAGACAAAGTCCCAAGTCCACTGTCAACAGAACCTTTCCTTCATTAAGGAGGCACTTTTCCTCTCAGATCCTAACTGGCTCTCACCTTTTCCCATGCACCATTATATAGACTCAGAGAAGCATTAAGGTTGGAAAGGACCTCTAAGATCACCAAGTCCAACCATCAAACCAACACAGCCGTGCCCACTAAACCCACAGTGTCATGTCTACTCTTTTTTGAACACCCCCAGGGAGGGTGACTCCACCACCTCCCTGAGCAACCTGATCCAATGCCTGCTATCTCTTTCAGCAAAGATATTTTCCCTAATTTCCAACCCAACCCTTCCCTGGTGCAACTTGAGGCCATTTCCTCTCATCCTGTCATGAGTTACCTGGGACAAGAGACCAACACCCACCTCACTACCACCTCCTGGCAGGGAGCTGTGGAGAGCAAGAAGCACTTCCTTCAGCCTCCCTTCCTTCAGACTAAACAACCCCAGCTCCCTTGGCTGCTCCTCACAAGGCCTGTTCTCCAGAGCCTTCACCAGCTTCCTTGCCCTTCTCTGGACACACTTCAGCACCTCAATGTCTTCCCTGCAGTGAGAGCCTCAGAACTCAACCAAACGTACTCAAGACGTGCTGAGTCCAGGGGAACAATCCCTTCCCTGCTCCTGCTGGTCACACTGTTCCTGACACAGGCCAGGATGCTGTTGGCCTTCTTGGCCACCTGGGCACAGTGTTGGCTCATGTTCAGATGGCTGTCAACCAGTACAGGCACTGCCTGTGGAATTAGTGTCTGAGGGCTCCTCACTGCTCTATTCCCTCCCCCCTGACTCACCAAAGCCAGCACTGTTGATTGAAGCCTGTGACTGCTGCTGCTGCTGCTGGTGTGGCTGCTGCTGTGGGTGGGAGTGTGGGTGATGTTGTTGATGCTGGTGGTAGCCTCCATGCTGCATTGGGGGTGGATGCATGGACATCACTGGTGGAGGGCCATAACCTTCACCACCCTGCTGTTTTCCCCCTTGGGATGGACAACCCTCTGGGGTTGGAGTGTGGAGTGGAGTGGCAGCACCCACTGATGAAGGGCCTTGCTGCTGCTGCTGCTGGTACATGTAGTAGTTGTGGTTGGAGGGCTGCATATCACCAAGGAGAGAAGAGAAACCTGCCAGGAAAAAGAGAAGAGGAGAAAGCTCTAAGAGCTGCCTGGATCAGACCTCTGCTTACATTGTCCAGCTCTCATCTCGCACTGCCCATCCTGCTACTTGTGAAGCTTCTGGAGTGCCCTCTACAGGCAGCCGGCAACTCACAGCACCATTATGAGCCCACTGTGCTCCACATTCTGCTCAAAACTAAAGGCTCTACAACAAAACCACATCAGGATGCACATAGAATCCCAGAGGAATTTTCTGTTGGAGAAGACCTTTAAGATCACAGAGTCTGATCACTCTCTATTCTAGAGAATCTGGTGCTGAGCCATATCCCTCAGCACCACATCCCTGCCTCCTTTAAACACTTCCAGGGATGGGGATTCAACCACCTCCCTGGGAAGCCTGTTACAGGGTTTGAGAACCCCTTCAGGGAAGAAGGTTCATCTAATGCTCAGCCTAAACCTCCCCTGGTGATACTGGAGGCCATTTCCTCTCACTTGATGCTCAGAAGAAGAGACAGAACCCACCTGGCTATAACCTCCTTTCAGGCAGTTGTGGAGAGCAAGAAGGGCTCCCCTCAGCCCCATTTCCTCCAGACTAAACAACTCCAGTTCCCCCTCAGCTGCTCCTTATGAGACCTGTTCTCCAGACCTTTCACCAGCTTTACCCTCCTCTGAAACCACTCCAGGACCTCGATGTCTTTCTTCACACAAGAAGTACTCCCAGTACAGAGTTGGGTGCTTACAGTCCTCTCTGGATCTTGCTTCTGTTCACTACAGCAAGCCCTGCTTCCTTCACATGTCACCCACAGGTTGTTTTCCTAGAAGTTACCATTAAGCCAAGTCAAACAACAAAATGCTTAGAGAACAGGTAACTTGCTGAATTGGAGTGGCTGTTACCACAAGCTCCCTTCACTTCTCCTTTTAACAGCAGCTGCAGTGGGAACCTGCCCAGTTCTCCTCACACTGATCACTAGAGGTCACACATTCTGCTGCTTCTGCAGAGAGAGCATACTGCACACATCAGGGCTCCTCTTCATACTTCCACTCTTGACTGACTGAGTGCATCATGTCCATACTCTGGTATCTGAGACATCCACCACATGTCAGAGCATCAGGTGTGCTCTGTTCTTCCCCACATCAGGAGCTCAGCACCTCTCTTGCAGCTGCTTTCCTGGTTCAGTCTCCCCTTATGTTGCAGCACCTCTGGGAGAAACTGGAGTGAGTGGCATTACAATGCCCTGACCTGAGCTCCCCCTTCCTTGCTTTGAATGCCCTCACTTGGCCATCCACAAGCAAGCTTTATCTCTCTTCACTAGATTCAAAGTCAACCCTTAGTGCATCCTGCTCCTTTGATGGAGCAAATAAGCTGCATATTGCCATCCTGACTCAAAAGCTGCTCACAAGATGTCCTCAAAACCTGCAAGGTTTCCCAGACTACCTCACAGCTGAAGACTTGGTGGGGGGAACCAAATCAGAGCACTGCTAAGGTTTGAGAGAGGCACACACTGAGCTCAGGCTCTTTACAGTTTTGTAGCTGCTTGGTCCACACCACCTCAGCCAGCAGGCTCCTGCTCAGAGATCTCAAGTGCCAGCATGGTGAAAGCAGTAAAAGCAATACATTTTTATGTCACTGAAGCTACCAGCTCAGGAGGCTACTCCTAGAGAAGCAGACTGTCTCCACTGTGCAGTGACAGCACAGGTGAGAAGGTAATACACATCAGACTAATGCTGCCAGCAGTCTTTCAAGGGAGGAGGAACAGCTGTGGATTTTTCTGGTGTTTTCCATGAACATCTCCTGCTGTCTTTTCAGCCCTGCCCTCTGGTGGCTGCATCCTTCATCCCAGAAATGCAAGCTGTGGATGGAGATGCAGGCTCTCTGCCCCACTCTCAAAGATCAGACCTCCAAGGCCTTGTACAGTCCTGGTTTTAAGGACAGATCTGAGCACCAATGGCTTTCGACTCTCCTTCTGGAGAGACTCCACATGGAACACTCCTCTCCTCCTGGTTTCTAGCCTGACAGATTCTGAGTATTCCTCCAACATGCCTTCCTCCAGGTGGTCATTTCCCTGCCCTCCAGCCATTTCAGCCTCTGCTTCTGCACCAGCCCAAGGCATTTTCAAACCCTTAGGCTCTTCATTCTGGGGAACCCAAGGGAAGCGATCAAGGACGTGGAGATTGCTTATCTGCCCCTGGCAGAGCCAATGGCAGCATGCCAGGGAAGGGAAGGCTGTTTGCACAGGTTCCCAACCTAGGAGGGAGCTCAGTGGACAGGACTGTGTGTGAGGCAGGCGGTTACTCACCGTGCTGGGAGGAGGAGGATTTCTCCAGCATGGACTTGTAGAGGTTCCGGAAGGACCAGCTAAGGTCCTGGAAGTTGATCTCAGAATAGGAGAATTTGAAGTCATGGTTGGCACTGTACAGTGGAGTTGGCACATCAGCCCCTTCACGGCCCTGCCCCCCTGCTACGGTAGAGGCAACATCCACAGGCCCTGCACCCTGCTAAGGAAGAGAGAAGTAAGGCCTTCAGCTTCTTCTAGGCTTTGTAACGTGAAACAGAGATCCAGGGACTAGACACAGACAGAATATGCAATGATAACCCCTGCTGCTTAGCTCATGTCCCAAGGTATAGAATAGAATAGAATAGAATAGAATAGAATAGAATAGAATAGAATAGAATAGAATAGAATAGAATAGAATAGAATAGAATAGACCAGGTTGGAAGAGACCTTCAAGATCATCGAGTCCAACCCATCAACCAATCCAACACCACCTAAACAACTAACCCATGGCACCAAGCACCCCAGCAAGTCTCCTCCTGAACACCTCCAGTGATGGTGACTCCACCACCTCCCCAGGCAGCCCATTCCAATGGGCAATCACTCTCTCTGTGTAGAACTTCTTCCTAATATCCAGCTTAAACCTCCCCTGGTGCAGCCTGAGACTGTGTCCTCTTGTTCTGGTGCTGGCTGCCTGGGAGAAGAGACCAACCTCTGCCTGTCTACAACCTCCCTTCAGGTAGTTGTAGAGGGCAATAAGGTCACCCCTGAGTCTCCTCCTCTCTAGTCTAAGCAACCCCAGCTCCCTCAGCCTCTCCTCACAGGGCTGTGCTCCAGACCCCTCCCCAGCTTTGTTGCCCTTGTCTGGACACCTTCCAGCAACTCAACCTCCTTCCTAAACTGAGGAGCCCAGAACTGGACACAGGACTCAAGGTGTGGCCTAACCAGTGCAGTGTACAGGGGCAGAATGACCTCCCTGCTCCTGCTGGCCACACTGCTCCTGATGCAGGCCAGGATGCCATTGGCCCTCTTGGC
Organism: Melanerpes formicivorus; assembly: GCF_026170545.1. Classification (NCBI taxonomy): domain Eukaryota; kingdom Metazoa; phylum Chordata; class Aves; order Piciformes; family Picidae; genus Melanerpes; species Melanerpes formicivorus. Next base: position 1,279,697 of record NW_027142448.1, on the reverse strand, counting down.
CACCTGGGCACACTGCAGGCTCATGTTCAGCCTACCATTGACCTGTACCCCCAGGTCCCTCTCTGTTTGGCAGCTCTCAGCCACTCTGACCCCAGCCTGTATCTTCCCAAAGGCTGCTTCCAATAAGGAAAGTCAAGCACTCTTCCTCCACAGCACACTGGCTCCAGCCTTTTCCTCAGCTATCTAATGACATCATGCCTTTGTCCCTGTGCAGGCCTTTGGCAAAGTTACCTTCCTCCTCAGTTTCTGCCTCCTCCCTTCCCTTCATTTTTGCCTTTCCATTATCCATTTCCACGAACCCCTCTCTTCTTACCGCTGTGCTTTTCCATTTCCACAGTCTCCACCCTCCTCCTCTTCCCACCCCTCACCACACCCTTCTCCTTGTGGCTCACCTGACTGTAGTTGGCAATGGGGGTGGTGCTCTGGAGTGACAGCTGGGAGGTCGCCTCAGGTGGCAAAGATGCTTCTGTGCTGACTGGAACAGCCCCTCGGGGGCTTTTACTCGCCTCTTGCTCTGGGGAGTCTTGTGGCATCTGTGGATGGAGAAGAAAGAGAAAAGGAAAGGAGCAGAAGTCCAAACCAGATGGAGAAGTGAAACTGCAGATGGGAAGCCAGCTCCCCTGCTGTACAAGTTCACATCTTTCACAAGAGGAGGACTGAGCCTTAGTCACTGAAGAGTAAGGATAAAGGACTTTAAACAAGATTAACTTTGCTACTGAACAGCAGCAATGGCCAATCAGCAGGACATACATGATAGCTGATTTAGAGCTAGCCTTTGTCTCCCCATCATCTGCGCCCTCTGCCTCCAAAGCAATGCCACAGCCTGGTGCAGGAAGGACTGCTTGAAACAAGAAGGGAGTTACCCCATGGTGTCTGAGAGGAGCAACACTCACGTCATCATCCGGAGGGTGCCGCCGCTTGCGGGAGATGTCTGGACACGTGTCGATGGTCCAGTACGAGCCCTGGGGAGGAGACCCACTGTGAGTGCAGGGTTCCACTGCACAGCTCCTTGAAGCAGGGACTTATTGCCTTCAAGAACTCAGCACCAACTAAACAGCAGGACCACAAGGACCACCCTCCAGAACAGCAGACAACCAAGACTCGGACGTTAGAAAGAGATTCCTCTCTCGCACTGTGCTGTACTGAACAATGAAGTGTGATGCCTCTGGGGGCAGGCAGAATGTTCTGTGTTTTCATCACCCACAGACAGGGCACCAAGGATCACAGACTGGTAGGGGTTAGAAGGGACCTCAGGAGATCATCCAGTGCAATCCCCCTGCAAAAGCAGGTTTGCCTAGAACAGGTTGCACAGGATCGCAATGTCCAGGTGGGTCTTCAAAGTCTCTACAGAAGGAGACTCCACAACCTCTCCAGGCAGTCTGGTCCAGGAAAGTTTTTCTTTATGGTTAAGGAAAACCTCCTGAGCTCTACTTTGTGCCCACTGCCCCTTGTCCTAGCACTGGGCACTGAAAAAAACCCATCCTCTTGACCACCATCCTTCAGATGTTACAGTATCACAGTATAACTTAGGTTGGAAAAGACCTTGAGGATCATTGAGTCCAACCTATCAACACAGACCTCATGACTAGACCATGGCACCAAGTGCCACATCCAATCCCCTCTTGAACACCTCCAGGGATGGGGACTCCACCACCTCCCTGGGCAGCACATTCCAATGGCGAATGACTCTCTCAGTGAAGAACTTTCTCCTCACCTCGAGTCTGAACCTTCCCTGGCGCAGCTTGAGACTGTGTCCTCTTGTTCTGGTGCTGCTTGCCTGGGAGAAGACACCAACCCCTTCCTGGCTACAACCACCCCTCAGGTAGTTGTAGAGAGCAATGAGGTCTCCCCTGAGCCTCCTCTTCTCCAGGCTAAGCAACCCCAGCTCCCTCAGCTTCTCCTCACAGGGCTGTGCTCAAGGCCTCTCCCCAGCCTTGTTGCCCTTCTCTGGACACCTTCAAGTCTCTCAATGTCCTTCTTAAACTGAGGGGCCCAGAACTGGACACAGGACTCAAGGTGTGGCCTAACCAGTGCAGAGTACAGGGCACAATGACTTCCCTGCTCCTGCTGGCCACACTGTTCCTGATGCAGGCCAGGATGCCATTGGCCTTCTTGGCCCCCTGGGCACACTGCTGGCTCATGTTCAGCAGCTGTCAATCAGCACCCCCAGGTCCCTCTCTGTTTGGCAGCTCTCAGCCACTCTGACCCCAGCCTGTAGCTCTGCATGGGGTTGCTGTGGCCAAAGTGCAGCCCCTGGCACTTGGACTTGTTGAATGCCATCCTGTTGGCCTCTGCCCATCTGTCCAGTCGGTCGAGGTCCCTCTGCAGAGCCCTTCTGTCCTCTCACTGACCAACATCTGCTCCTAAACCTTGGTAAGTGCAGAAGATGTTTTGATACAAGCTAGGCCAACTCTTTCAGGCCTGCACCCCCTCCTCAGTACCTTCCTCACCCCATGAATTTGTTACTGTCTGATGAAAACAAATTCAGTGTTCAGACTGGGCAGGGACAGCAAGAAGGATTGCTTTTTTCCCCCCCTTACTTGTGAGACTCCACTTTGAGCACTGTGCCCTAGACAAACACTGACATGCTGCAATGCATCCAAAGAGGGGCCACCATGGTGCTCAGGAACCAGAACACATGAGGTACAAGCAGCTCACACATACAGAACTGAACAAGAGGCTAAGGGGAGCTAACCACTGTCTTCAACTGTGTAAGGAGATTATAAAGAAGGAAGAATCAAACTCTTATCAGAACATGCAAGGCACAAGAATAAGAGGGAACACATCTAAGTTACAGCAAGGGAAATTATAATCAACAACTTCTTCAGAATGATGGTGTTGCAGCACTGGAATAAGTGCCCAGTTCCAGTATCTGCATCCCTGGAGATACTCAAAAACTCAGTAAGACCTCAACAGCCCAATGCAACCTATCCCTGTCTGGGAGAGAAGTGAGCATGCATGTTGACCTCCAGAGGTCCCTTTCAACATAAAGCAGTCTATAATTATGTCTGTTGTATTCTGAATAAACATAAAGAGAACTCTAGAGAGTGATTTAGCTCATTTTAACTTCCAGCTGAAATGTGAGGAGAGGTGAGGTGGAGGAGGGGAGGTGGTGGAGTCCCCATCCCTGAAGGTGTTCAAGAGGGGATTGGATGTGGCACTTGGTGCCATGGTCTAGTCATGAGGTCTGTGGTGACAGCTTGGACTTGATGATCTTTGAGGTCTCTTCCAACCTTGGAGATACTGTGATACTGTGAACAGTCAGTGACAGGCATGGGCCAGGTTTTCATTATAAGCCCAGCCCAATGTGCCAATGAACAACTGCAAACACATAAACTGAAGTCAGTTAGAATCTCCTTGAATACATCAAATGATCAATGGTATTTTTGAGCAGTGATCTTCAAAGATATACCACTTCCATTTATAGATGCCAACTGAGCACCACTTACTCCTTTAAATATAACCTGAAACAAAAGGCCTGAGCAAGGGGCCCTGTCTGGTAACTTCAGGATGGGGGTGAGCAGTCTATACATCCTTTAGTAGAGCTTTAGTAGTCCTTACATAGCCAAATTCCTTGTAAATGATTTGTACAGATTTGAATGGAGGATGACAAATCCAAGTGCCAGGGGCTGCACTTTGGCCACAGCAACCCCAGGCAGAGCTACAGGCTGGGGTCAGAGTGGCTGAGAGCTGCCAAACAGAGAGGGACCTGGGGGTGCTGATTGACAGCTGCCTAAACATGAGCCAGCAGTGTGCCCAGGCAGCCAAGAAGGCCAATGGCATCCTGGCCTGCATCAGGAACAGTGTGGCCAGCAGGAGCAGGGAAGTCATTGTGCCCTGTACTCAGCACTGGTTAGGCCACACCTTGAGTCCTGTGTCCAGTTCTGGGCCCCTCAGTTTAAGAAGGACATTGAGAGACTCGAAGGTGTCCAGAGAAGGGCAACAAGGCTGGGGAGGGGTCTGGAACACAGCCCTGTGAGGAGAGGCTGAGGGAGCTGGGGTTGTTTAGTCTGGAAAAGAGGAGGCTCAGGGGAGACCTCATTGCTCTCTACAACTACCTGAAGGAAGGTTTTAGCCAGCTGGGGATTGGTCTCTTCTCCCAGGCAAGCAGCACGAGAACAAGAGGACACAGTCTCAAGCTGTGCCAGGGGAAGTTTAGGTTTGTGGTGAGGAGAAAGTTCTTCCCAGAGAGAGTTGTTGGCCATTGGAATGTGCTGCCCAGGGAGGTGGTGGAGTCCCCATCCCTGGAGGTGTTCAAGAGGGGATTGGATGTGGCACTTGGTGCCATGGTCTAGTCATGAGGTCTGTGGTGACAGGTTGGACTCAATGATTCTCGAGGTCTCTTCCAACCTTAGTGATACTGTGACATTTTTCCCCAACACCCAATATTCTTTTGCCTAAACAGGCAGTAATTCTGCTCTCCTGGATCTCCTGATCCCCTGGATCTCCTGCTCTCCTGGATCTTGCCTCCATGAAACCCATGGTGTCACATCACAGTCCTGCTGCTCACCACTAGACATCACAGTCTTTCATGACAGAATACACTGGGCTAGACACACATTTTATATGCAAAGATCAAGACCAAAAAGAAATAAAACCAATCAAGTATATATGGCCCCATTCCCCCACCCTTCTTCCAGTATCTTTAAAGTGAACCAAAGATCACAGATCAGAAAAGCCACTGCTAAAATCATTAAGGCCTCTTTATAGGCTCCCTTTAAATGAATGTTTCCACAGCCAAAGCACTGCAGTAAATCTTAGCACTGCTTCCATTTTTGCCCACACTTTAGGTTTCAAATTTCAACCATGAGTTAGAAAGGGCAACCCTGGCTTCTCCCCTGCAGTGACACTGCCTGCCCAGCAGCAGGCAGATCTCTTACCTTTCCAGGGTCGTCTCTGGGCCGAGGCACCTTCCGGAAACATTTATTGAGGGAGAGGTTATGGCGAATGGAGTTCTGATGAGAGCAAGACAGAAAGGGCAGTGTTACAACAAAGGCAAGCAACATCCTGACTCTGCCTGGAAGCAGGGAGAGAAAATAGGATGGCACACACACAGAAAAGCCACAGCTCACTAGCTGTACCTGTAATGAAGCAGGCCAGAGCTTTGACAAGGATAGGGACAGCTCAGGCTGCACATCTACAGGAGATGCCGTGAAGGCAGTGTCAGTGTGAGGCACAGGTTGGTAGTGATGTGCCTTTGTGAGGTTTTGGGGGTGTTTTTATGGGGGTTTTTTGCATGCTCCTTCTCCAGGGGCCATCACACACCCACAGAGACAACAGGACTTGGGGGACTGTGCTTTCTCCAGTCTTTCCTCCTCCTGTTTTGCCGAGCGAGGACGTTCAGAACGCCGGTCCCCTAACTGGCCCAAGGAAAGGCGCTCCATGGCGCAAGCCCTCACCTTCCAGCCGATGCCAGCGTTCTTGTAGTAGGGGAAGTTGTCGCAGATCCAGCGGTAGATCTCGCTGAGTGTCATCTTCTTGGCCGGGGAGGAGTTGATGGCGTAGGTGATCAGCGTGGCGTAGCTGTAGCGCGGCTTCCCGTCCTGGTGCACCGCCGCCTCGTCCTTGCTCAGGGTGGCGTTGGGGTCTGTGGGCGAGCCGGGGGCGCACTTGCGGGCCGCTCCCGGGGGGCCTGCTTGCGAGGAACCCCCTAGTTTTTCAATAGTAGCCCTTAAAGTAAGCTGTGGGAGCCAGTCTATGGAAGTGAGGCTGCTTTCCAGATCAGAGGCCATGCTGCCGGACACAGGAGTGTCTGCGAGGAGAAAGGAGCAGAAAGGGAGCTCCTGAGGTACAAGCGAGCTGAACCCTGAGAACACAAACAGCCATTTGCCTTCCTCCTCTGCTTCTCCCTCTGTCACAAGTACCTGTGTCCCTGCTTCATGTACCTGGACACAGCCAGCCAGAGTCATCCAAAAAGGCCTATGCCTACCTCTCTGGGAGGAGCATCCTTGCTGGTAAGAGCTGGGACATGCTGGTGGCAATGTTGTTAGACAGTCTCACCCAGCGCATCCCAACTGCTGCCAGGTAAAGAACTAGAGTCTTGGAGTGGAGTATTTTAGGCAGCTGGATCACATTCACTCCTTTAGAATAAACCTTTATTTAGAATAAACCAAACCAGGTTGGAAGAGACCTTCAAGATCATCATGTCCAACCCATCAACCAATCCAACCCACCCAAACAGCTAACCCATGGCACCAAGCACCCCATCAAGTCTCCTCCTGAACACCTCCAGTGATGGTGACTCCACCACCTCCCCAGGCAGCCCATTCCAATGGGCAATCACTCTCTCTGTGGAGAACTTCCTAACATCCAACCTGAACCTCCGCTACTACGTAAGCAACGACCTTGGGACCCTTCACCAAGATGACTCAGAGCCCAGTACTGTGTCAGGTAAGGGAAAAGTCACTGAGATCACTTGGCAAAGCCAGAACGGTGACCATCTTCACTTGAGGGGAGCTAAATTGCTCTCTTAAGGTCCAGCCTCTTTTTTTTTGCATCAGGTGACATCACAGTGAATCCTACTCCTTTGGGCTAGGATTACCTATCTGCTTTTAAAACAGCAAGACCATGCATAAAACTATATACAGATAAACTACATCTGCCACGTCAAGGGGGAACAGTCTCTAAGCTCATCACAGTTAAAGCTTTGCCCATATTGCCCAAATACACATATTGGCTGACTGAATTAAGCCTTGCTTAATTCACAATGTAACAGACAGAGATTCTCCCCAAACCTCAGACATGATAAAAATGCACCCCTGCCAAGACACAGAACAAGTCTGCCAGCCGGTGAGAACAGGCTCAGGATCTTTCCTCTCATGATGATTGTGCATTTCCCCTTGTAAAAGTGAATCACCTCTGTCCAACCTCTACCACCAGGTGTCTACTTAACAATGATTCAATGCAAAGGAAAGAGAGAGCAGGAAGAACTTCTATGAAATTGTACACTTGACACACAAATTTGTGTGCTGGCTTCTGTGGGACACAAGGAATGGAATGGAATGGAATGGAATGGAATGGAATGGGATGGGATGGGATGGGATGGGATGGGATGGGATGGGATGGGATGGGATGGGATGGAATGGAATGGAATGGAATGGAATAGAATAGGAATAGGAAAGGAATAGGAAAGGAATAGAGAATAGAATAGAGAATAGAATAGAATAGAATAGAATAGAATAGAATAGAATAGAATAGAATAGAATAGAATAGAATAGAATAGAATAGAATAGAATAGAATAGAATAGAATAGAATAGAATTAACCAGGTTGGAAAAGACCTCAGAGATCATCGAGTCCAACCTCTCACCCAACACCATCTAATCAACTAAACCATGGCACCAAGCACCCCATCAGGTCTCTTCCTAAACACCTCCAGGGATGGTGACTCCACCACCTCCCTGGGCAGCACATTCCAATGGCCAATCTCTCTTTCTGTGGAGAACTTCTTCCTAACATCCAGCCTAAACTTCCCCTGGCACAGCTTGAGACTGTGTACTCTTGTTCTGGTGCTGGGTGCCTGGGAGAAGAGACCAACCCCCACCTGGCTACAACCTCCCTTCAGGTAGTTGTAGAGGGCAATGAGGTCTCCCCTGAGCCTCCTCTTCTCCAGGCTAAGCAACCCCAGCTCCCTCAGCCTCTCCTCACAGGGCTGTGCTCAAGGCCTCTCCCCAGCCTCGTTGCCCTTCTCTGGACACCTTCAAGTCTCTCAATGTCCTTCTTAAACTGAGGAGCCCAGAACTGGACACAGGACTCAAGGTGTGGCCTAACCAGTGCTGAGCACAGGGCACAATGACTTCCCTGCTCCTGCTGGCCACACTGTTCCTGATGCAGGCCAGGATGCCATTGTCCTTCTTGGCCACCTGGGCACACTGCTGGCTCATGTTCAGGCAGCTGTCAATCAGCACCCCCAGGTCCCTCTCTAAACTGGGGGGCCCAGAACTGGACACAGGACTCAAGCTAAAATACATAGTAGCAAAGATCACCTTTCTACTCCTAACTGGCTGCATCACTCTCCCTAGGAGCAATCCCCTGAAGTCTGGAAGAAGGCAGCTAAGTTTCCATGACCACAGCCTGCACTGCTCTGCACCTCTCTGCGTAAAGGGAGGAACCCTGTTTGGAAGCTGCATGCTCTGCATCTTTCATTTTGGAACTTCACCTTTTTGCAGGGTGAGATCACACAGCCCTGGAGCACAGTGCTGCATGCAAGGGGTAAAAGCACAGACACACAGGCACTTGTGCACACACACACACACACCACATCAAGCACAGGTGCACACGTGAGAGCAAACCACGGCGAGCGCACTGCTGAGGAGCCATTCACCAGCAGACACCTCCCACCAAGTGCATCACTCACATGAGACAGGGAGACACCCATCTGCAGGCACACCAATTACATACTCCATCTAAAAATAGGTATTTGACAATAAACAGTGTGGAGGCACAGGCCCAGAGACACACACAGCCAGCGTTCTGACACACGAGCTCCTCGTTCTTCCCCCACAGCCATATGCATCACACTTGCTCCTCTCTCTCACAGCACAGAAGCTGCCCATGCTCCAGCACCTTTGTGTGTGCTACCCCCCTTGTTTTCCTGCACGTGCTCATGGCACCTCCTGGGGCTCAAACACCTGCCCCATGCCTCCAGCACCACAAGGAGTGGTTTCTGAAGCACCTCTCAGTCGCACAGCTGACGTGAAGCACTCAGACTACCGTGCAGGCCCAGACTGAAAGGCAGCATTGCAGCACTACAGTGTCTGTAGGAGTGCAAACATCTTCCTGTTGGTGGGGGAAAGGAAAAGCCCAATTGCTACTAATTTATCTATCTAATCCTGTGCCATACTATCTTACCAACTACTTGATACACAGCCAACTAGATGAACAGAGCTGCAAAAGGCTTTCTGTTAGCCACCCCTGTCAAGGGGTTGTTAACCAAATTTGGCCTGAATTGACCTAATCTCAAACATTTTAACTTAAACAGTGTAGCACCAGTTGTCCCTGAGATATAAAAGGGTACATCAGCAATGTCTTTTTATCCACTGGAGATGGACACAGAGCTGATCCACATACCTGACAGGGGGCTAAATTTGCATGGTGACTTTACAGCTACAGCCCTCAATAAAAGTGGTGTTCAACCTAGGAGATGAGAATAGAATAGAATAGAATAGAATAGAATAGAATAGAATAGAACAGAACAGAACAGAACAGAACAGAACAGAATAGAATAGAATAGAATAGAATAGAATAGAATAGAATAGAATAGAATTAGAAGTAGAAGTAGAAGTAGAAGTAGAAGTAGAAGTAGAAGTAGAAGTAGAAGTAGAATAGAATTGACCAGGTTGGAAGAGACCTTCAAGTTCATCATGTCCAACCTATCATCCAACACCACCTAATCAACTAACCCATGGCACCAAGCACCCCATCAAGTCTCCTCCTGAACACCTCCAGTGATGGTGACTCCACCACCTCCCTGGGCAGCCCATTCCAATGGGCAATCACTCTCTCTGTGCAGAACTTCCTCCTAACCTCCAGCCTAAACCTCCCCTGGCGCAGCCTGAGATTGTGTCCTCTTGTTCTGGTGTTGGCTGCCTGGGAGAAGAGACCAACCTCTGCCTGTCTACAACCTCCCTTCAGAGAGTTGGAGAGAGCAATGAGGTCTCCCCTGAGCCTCCTCTTCTCCAGGCTAAGCAACCCCAGCTCCCTCAGCCTCTCCTCACAGGGCTGTGTTCCAAACCCCTCCCCAGCTTTGTTGCCCTTCTCTGGACACCTTCCAGCAAGTCAACCTCCTTCCTAAACTGAGGGGCCCAGAACTGGACACAGGACTCAAGGTGTGGCCTAACCAGTGCAGTGTACAGGGGCTGAATGACCTCCCTGCTCCTGCTGGCCACACTGTTCTTGATGCAGGCCAGGATGTCATTGGCCCTCTTGGCTGCCTGGGCACACTGCAGGCTCATGTTCAGCCTACCATCAACCAGCACCCCCAGGTCCCTCTCTGCCTGGCTGCTCTCAGCCACTCTGACCCCAGCCTGTAGCACTGCCTGGGGTTGTTGTGGCCAATGTGCAGAACCTGGCACTTGGATGTGTTCAATCTCCTGCCCTTGGCCTCTGCCCATCTGTCCAGCCTGTCCAGGTCCCTCTGCAGAGCCTCTCTACCCTCCAGCAGATCAACTCCTGCCCCCAGCTTGGTGTCATGCACAAATTTACTGATGATGCAGAAAACAAGCAGGAACTAAATACCACTTGAATGCTTAATTTTCTAAGTGTCACTCATCCAAATTTTCATTTCCAAGGTGCAGGCAGAGAGCAAATGACTGCTATGTTACACTGCTGCATGGTAAGCCATTGTAAGCTACCAGCCCTGCTAACAACCCAAATCCAAACCCAAATCAAAACGTATTTCCCAGCCCCCTCTTTTTAAGACCAGCACAGAATCAAGACAATTAGGTTATAAAAGCTTATCACAGATTAAGATAACACTCTGCATCATGAGAAGCTCAAGAAGCAGAAGAACATACTGCAGTTTTCACAGAGCCTGAGACCTGGACAGGTTCTATCAGCAGCTGCCCTGGAGCGACTGCCCTGCAGTAGAAGGTGAGGCTGCCAATGCGGTACAGCCACCCCCAGGTACACAAGCTGCGGTGTGCCTGTGTGAGAGACAGCTGCCAGGCAGACAAGCAAGGTCAGGATTGGATCACACCACACCCACACTAAGAATCTGAGTATTTCCATTCCCTATTTTACAAACCTCTTTGGCAAGAAAACAAAATCCCTAAACCTTGCATTAAAAACTCTCTTGTCTACAGAGGCACCGCTCCCCCAGGCCTGCACCGACTGCTCTCCTGCAAAATGCAGCAGCTCCTGGCCTGCAGCAGGAGCAGTGTGGCCAGCAGGAGCAGGGAGGTCATTCTGCCCCTGTACACTGTGCTGGTTAGGCCACACCTTGAGTCCTGTGTCCAGTTCTGGGTCCCTCAGGTTAGGAAGGAGGTTGACTTGCTGGAAGGTGTCCAGAGAAGGGCAACGAAGCTGGTGAGGGGTTTGGAACACAGGCCTGTGAGGAGAGGCTGAGGGAGCTGGGGTTGCTTAGCCTGGAGAAGAGGAGACTCAGGGCTGACCTTATTGATCTCTACAACTACCTGAAGGGAGGTTGCAGCCAGGTGGGGGTTGGTCTCTTCTCCCAGGTAACCAGCACCAGAACAAGAGGACACAGTCTCAGGCTGTGCCAGGGGAAGTTTAGGTTGGATGTTAGGAGGAAGTTTTACCCAGAGAGAGTGATTGCCCATTGGAATGTGCTGCCCAGGGAGGTGGTGGAGTCACCATCACTGGAGGTGCTCAGGAGGAGACTTGATGGGGTGCTTGGTGCCATGGCTTAGTTGGTTGGGTGGTGTTGGATGATAGGTTGGACACGATGATCTTGAAGGTCTCTTCCAACCTGGTCTGGTCTATCCTATCCTATCCTATCCTATCCTATCCTATCCTATCCTATCCTATCCTGTCCTGTCCTGTCCTGTCCTGTTCTGTCCTATCCTATCCCATCCCATCCCATCCCATCCTATCCTATTCTCTTTAAGAATATAAATGCTAGACAGTACCTGAGGACAGAAAGTGGCAACTCCAGCACAACAGCAACCACGAGGGACATTACAAAGGAGTGGAATAAGATTTGGTGTCCCAAGGTTGAACTTGATTATGTTATTGGATTTCGAGGTCTGTATCCTGGCAATGTGGCATCTGCAATAACCAGGCACTGCCAGACCTGAAGCAAGGTGGCAATCCCAGAGCACTGCCAGGGCAGAAATAACTTCATGCAAAAACAATGTGCAAAGTTAAAGCAATGTTAAGGTAATGCAGAAAGTTATTGGGAAGAATCCACCCTCTAGCAGTGATATCTGCTATAATTTTTGCTGCATATCTCATTCACCTGAGCCAGGGAGTACAGCAGCCTGACACTGCTTAATGGTATGATGAAACAAGACTTCAGCCAAATCAAAGCAGGTTGGTCTCTTCTACCAGCCAATCAGCACCAGAACAAGAGGACACAGTCTCAAGCTGTGCCAGGGGAGGTTTAGGCTGGATGTTAGGAGAAAGTTCTTCCCAGCAAGAGAGGTTGGCCATTGGAATGTGCTGCCCAGGGAGGTGGTGGAGTCCCCATCCCTGGAGGTGTTGAAGAGGGGACTGGATGCAGCACTTGGTGCCATGGTCTAGTAGTCCTGAGGTGCTGGGTGACAGGTTGGACTTGATGATCTCTGAGGTCTTTTCCAACCTTAGTGATTCTGTGATTCTTCCAGCTTTCCCCTCCCTGTTTATAGCCTGGCAAACCTTCTTTCAAACTCTTAATTTCTGATCCCACTCAAGCAAATGGAAAATAACCTAAACTGCTAGCAACTAACAAACACACTGATCCAGGGTGTTTGAAACAAAAACCAACACTGTGTTAGCAAGCCAGAATTAACTTTGATGAAGCAAAAAGAAAGTTTAAGACCAGAATTCATAATCTCCCACTTTCCAGGGTAAAGGATGTCCACATGCATTGGGCTGGACTTAAAAACCAAGGGTAAGGCAGAATAGAATAGACCAGGCTGGAAGAGACCTTCAAGATCATCACATCCAACCTATCATCCAACACCACCTAATCAACTAACCCATGGCACCAAGCACCCCATCAAGTCTCCTCCTGAACACCTCCAGGGATGGGGACTCCACCACCTCCCTGAGCAGCACATCCCAATGGCTAACAACTCTCTCTGTGTAGGACTTCCTCCTAACCTCCAGCCTAAACCTCCCCTGGTGCAGCCTGAGACTGTGTCCTCTTATTCTGGTGCTGGTTGCATGGGAGCAGAGACCAACCCCCAGCTGGCTACAACCTCCCTTCAGACAGTTGTAGAGAGCAATAAGGTCTCCCCTGAGCCTCCTCTTCTCCAGGCTAAGCAACCCCAGCTCCCTCAGCCTCTCCTCACAGGGCTGTGCTCCAAACCCCTCCCCAGCTTTGTTGCCCTTCTCTGGACTCGTTCCAGCAACTCAACCTCCTTCCTAACCTGAGGGGCCCAGAACTGGACACAGGACTCAAGGTGTGGCCTAACCAGTGATGAACACAAGGCACAATGACTTCTCTGATCCTGCTGGCCACACTCTTCCTGATGCAGGCCAGGATGCCATTGGCCCTCTTGGCCACCTGGACACACTGCAGGCTCATGTTCAGCCTACCATCAACCAGCACCCCCAGGTCCCTCTCTGCCTGGCTGCTCTCAGCCACTCTGACCCCAGCCTGTAGCACTGCATGGGGTTGCTGTGGCCAATGTGCAGCCCCTGGCACTTGGATGTGTTCAATCTCTGCCCTTCGACTCTGCCCATCTGTCCAGCCAGAGTCATCACCATCACCAGCTGGAAATTGAGTGCAGCATTCATTTCTCAAGCACTAACCAGTTCCAAGTGTAATTCCAAGCCAAGATAGGTATCATAGTATCACAGTATCAGTCAGGGTTGGAAGGGACCACAAGGATCATCTAGTTCCATGGGCAGGGACACCCCACACTAGATCAGCCTGGCCAGAGCCTCATCCAGCCTGGCCTTAAACACCTCCAGGGACAGGGCCTCAACCACCTCCCTGGACAACCCATTCCAGGGCTTCACCACTCTCATGGGGAAGAATTTCCTCCTCACCTCCAGCCTCAATCTCCCCACCTCCAGCTTCATTCCATCCCCCCTAGTCCTATCACTACCTGAGAGCCTGAGCAGTCCCTCCCCACACAAAAGTGACAACCCAGCACTGATCCAAACTACAACTAAAGAGAAGAGAATCTGTCTGGCTCCTAAGGACAATGTATTCATCACTACAAACAGCCTAGCACTGAGCATTGTTTGTAACTGCTAATTCACTCAGCCTTCAGTTCAGCTTTCCAGCAAAGCCACTGACTTCAGTACTTGCAACTGGCAAACTGAACCTCAGGCTGAGAGTGGAAGGCAGGCAGCCTGAGGTCTGTCAGAGAGCAGTGCCATGCTTGCCCATGGACTACACAATCTCTACTCTGCCTGCCCTGCTCTTTTGCAAACCCTTGCTGTAAGCCAGTCAGGGCTTATCTAAGGGCCAATGCCACTGATAGATCAGGACTGGAAAATCTGGGAGCAGCACTCTAAGGGTCACAGCAATTGCAGCTAATAAGCATTTATCACCTGAAACATTCCCCAGGGCTGAGCTCAAAGGCTGGGCAGGCAGGATCAGTCACAGCTGGAGCAGAGAGCCACACAATGAATGAAACTATGCTGTGCACAGCTTACAGAAGAGGCACCTTCTAGAATAAAGCTCTACAGTTACTTCTCCATATTTACTTTCACTGTTGCTTTATTTGCTGCTCTTCCAACCCAATGAAACACCACTGGCCAAACACTGAAAGGAGACTCAGCTTAGGTTCCTCAGGGTAAATTTGGACAGGGATGAAATGCTCAAGGGGCTCCTGAGCAGTAGGAGACAGTGCTGTGGAACTCCTATAAAAATAAGGCCACTTCTATTTAGGTGTCTGAGACACAGATCCTGTGATGTAACAGTATCAAGCAAGCCAGCTTCTGCAGTACCTAAGCAAAAAAACCAACCCTAGAACCTAATAAAGAGGCAAAAAGAGAACCATCTGACTGGTGAGCTCCATCTCACAGTCTCACAGTAACACAGGGTCACCAAGGTTGGAGGAGACCTCAAGGATCATCCAGTCCAACCTGTCACCACAGACCTCATGACTAGACCATGGCACCAAGTGCCACATCCAATCCCCTCTTGAACACCTCCAGGGATGGGGACTCCACCACCTCCCTGGGCAGCACATTCCAATTGCTAACAACTCTCTCAGTGAAGAACTTTCTCCTCACCTCCAGCCTAAACTTCCCCTGGCGCAGCCTGAGACTGTGTCCTCTTGTTCTGGTGCTGGTGGCTAGAGACGAGAGACCAACCCCCACCTGGCTACAACCTCCCTTCAGGTAGTTGTAGAGAGCAAGAAGGTCTCCCCTGAGCCTCCTCTTCTCCAGGCTAAGCAACCCCAGCTCCCTCAGCCTCTCCTCACAGGGCTGTGCTCAAGGCCTCTCCCCAGCCTTGTTGCCCTTCTCTGGACACCTTCAAGTCTCTCAATGTCCTTCCTAAACTGAGGGGCCCAGAACTGGACACAGGACTCAAGGTGTGGCCTAGCCAATGCAGAGCACAGGGCACAATGACTTCCCTGCTCCTGCTGGCCACACTGTTCCTGATGCAGGCCAGGATGCCCTTGGCCTTCTTGGCCACCTGGGCACACTGCTGGCTCATGTTCAGGCAGCTGTCAATCAGCACCCCCAGGTCCCTCTCTGTTTGGCAGCTCTCAGCCACTCTGACCCCAGCCTGTAGCTCTGCATGGGGTTGCTGTGGCCAAAGTGCAGCCCCTGGCACTTGGACTTGTTGAATGCCATCCTGTTGGACCCTGCCCATCTGTCCAGTCTGTCGAGGTCCCTCTGCCAGAGGAAACTATGTCAGAAAGTAAGGAAGAACAGTGACACAGAAAAACACCACATGCACAGAGAAGCAGCTTCTGCTTTGATGGCAAGAGGCAATTTTGCCATACTTGTGCAAATTACACATGCAAGAAATGTGCATTCTTATGCCAACAGAGAAAGAGGGGAAAGAACCAATCCTGCTAGCCCTGTCAGGAAGTCTGCCACTTCAAGGCATGTTCTTCCCCACAAAAATAATAGTTAATAATAATAATAATAATAATAATAATAATAATAATAATACCAGGTTGGAAGAGGCCTTCAAGATCATTGTGTCAAGATCATCGTGTCCAACCCATCAACCAATCCAACACCACCTAAACAACTAACCCACGGCACTAAGCACCCCATCAAGTCTCCTCCTGAACACCTCCAGGGATGGTGACTCCACCACTTCCCTGGGCAGCACATTCCAATGGGCAATCACTCTCTCTGTGTAGAACTTCTTCCTAACCTCCAACCTAAACCTCCTCTGGCACAGCCTGAGACTGTGTCCTCTTGTTCTGGTGCTGGCTGCCTGGGAGAAGAGACCAACCCCCACCTTCAGGTAGTTGTAGAGAGCAATGAGGTCTCCCCTGAGCCTCCTCTTCTCCAGGCTAAGCAACCCCAGCTCCCTCAGCCTCTCCTCACAGGGCTGTGTTCCAAACCCTTCACCAACTTTGTTGCCCTTCTCTGGACACCTTCCAGCAAGTCAACCTCCTTCCTACACTGAGGGGCCCAGAACTGGACACAGGACTCAAGGTGTGGCCTAACCAGTGCAGTGTACAGGGGCAGGAACAAGACACTCAAGTACATTGACCTTTACCTCCTCTCTCTGATGGAGAGGTGTTTGTGTCAGTAAGGAATTAGCAAAAGCAAGCATACTTATTACCTCCAGAGTCTGAGATTGCTGTCCAGCATCTTGCTAACTACTAGTGAGAAGTGCAAGAGGAAATGGCCTCTGGTTGCTCCAGGGGAGGTTTGGGTTAGGTACTAGAAGAAAATTCTTGACTGAAAGGGTTCTGAAAGACTGGAACAGCCTGCCCAGGGAGGTGGTTGAATCCTCATCCCTGGAGGTGTTTCAGAGAGGCAGGAATGTGGTGCTGAGGGACATGGTTAGCACCAGACTTGGGAGAGTCAGACAATGGTTGGACTTGATGATCCCAAATCAATTCCATGACTCTGTAATTCAGGTCTTCAGGCAGTGTTTCTGTTTCTGGAATCAGAAGGATGTGAGAGGATGCTGGGTATTGTTCATAATACAAAATGAGCCCACAAGGGCTGGTAGGTGTCATGCAAAGCAAAAGAAAAGCACTTGCTGGATGAAAACATGCTCCTGCCTGCAGTGGCATATGAAAGGAGGAGAACCAGTCCCTGGGGCAGAGCTAAGAGAAAGCATCATGCACCCTAGAGCCACGTTTCCCTCCTTGGGGGGCAGCACACCAAGCTGAGAAACACCTTCCCACTAAACCCCAGGTTTGCAGCTGGGGTAACAGGAGGCACCCAGCCCTCACTAGTCATGAACTGCCAATGGGAACAACAGTTCAACCAAAGGAAGTCATTGCCACCTAACAGCACACAGTGTGGCCACAGCAACCCCAGGCAGTGCTACAGGCTGGGGGCAGAGTGGCTGAGAGCAGCCAGGCAGAGAGGGACCTGGGGGTGCTGGTTGATGGTAGGCTGAACATGAGCCAGCAGTGTGCCCAGGCAGCCAAGAGGGCCAATGGCATCCTGGCCTGCATCAGGAACAGTGTGGCCAGCAGGAGCAGGGAAGTCATTCTGCCTCTGTACACTGCACTGGTTAGGCCACACCTTGAGTCCTGTGTCCAGTTCTGGGCCCCTCAGTTTAGGAAAGATGTTGAGACGCTGGAAGGTGTCCAGAGAAGGGCAACAAAGCTGGGGAGGGGTCTGGAGCACAGCCCTGTGAGGAGAGGCTGAGGGAGCTGGGGTTGCTTAGCCTGGAGAGGAGGAGGCTCAGGGGTGACCTTATTGCTCTCTACAACTACCTGAAGGGAGGTTGTAGACAGGCAGAGGTTGGTCTCTTCTCCCAGGCAAGCAGCACCAGAACAAGAGGACACAGTCTCAAGCTGCACCAGGGGAGGTCTAGGCTGGAGGTCAGGAGGAAGTTCTACCCAGAGAGAGTGATTGCCCATTGGAATGGGCTGCCTGGGGAGGTGGTGGAGTCACCATCCCTGGAGGTGTTCAGGAGGAGACTTGATGTGGTGCTTGGTGCCATAGGTTAGTTGTTTAGGTGGTGTTGGATTGGTTGATAGGTTGGACACGATGCTCTTGAAGGTCTCTTCCAACCTGGTCCATTCCATTCCATTCCATTCCATTCCATTCCATTCCATTCCATTCCATTCCATTCCATTCCACTCCATTCCACTCCATTCCATGTGAATAGGAACTCTCAGAGTCCACACCTGTCCTTGTCACAGTGCTCTTGACCCCTATCAGGATAGCACTGAATGGTTTGCACTATACTGTGCAAAAGAGTGCAGGTGGCACAGTAACTGTGGCCTCCTGAACTGGCAATGCTGAGAGTTACAACATGAAAGACAAAGGTGGTGCTAAAAACCAGTTCAGAGGATAATGAAAACTTGTCAGCCCTGCACAGCTTAATGTACACCACTGGGCTCATGGTTTGGTTATAACTGAGCTGTGACACAGATGTGGCCTTGACTGAGTTTCATCAGTGCCTTGAGCAATGGCAATGAGATCAATTCATCAAGTATTGTTGTTGTCCACTGTGTAAGCAAAGAAGAAATAGTGCACCAACAGGAGGGCAGAATTGTTCTGGTTGGACATTTGAGATCACCAAGTCCAACCATGACCTGACCCTGCCAGGTCTTATGCTACACCATGCTCCTCAGCACCACCTCTGGAGAACAGGAGGCTCAGGGGAGACCTTATTGCTCTTTACAACTACCTGAAGGAAGGTTGCAGTGAGGTGGGGTGAGCCTCTTCTCCCAGGTAACTAGAAATAGGACGAGAGGGAATGCCCTCAAGTTGTGCCAGGGAAGGTTTAGGTTGGGTATTAGGAAAAATTTCTTTAGCAAAAGAGTGGTTAAGCATTGAAACAGCATTGAAACAGCACTGCCCAGGCAAGGGATAGGAGTCACCAGCCCTGGAGGCATTGAAAACAACAAACCTTTATTTAGAATAAACCAAACCAAGTTGGAAGAGACCTTCAAGATCATCGTGTCCAACCCATCAACCAATCCAACACCACCTAAACAACTAACCCATGGCACCAAGCACCCCATCAAGTCTCCTCCTGAACACCTCCAGGGATGGTGACTCCACCACCTCCCTGGGCAGCACATTCCAATGGGCAATCACTCTCTCTGGGTAGAACTTCTTCCTAATATCCAACCTGAACCTCCCCTGGCGCAGCCTGAGACTGTGTCCTCTTGTTCTGGTGCTGGCTGCCTGGGAGAAGAGACCAACCTCTGCCTGTCTACAACCTCCCTTCAGGGAGTTGTAGAGAGCAATAAGGTCACCCCTGAGTCTCCTCTTCTCCAGGCTAAGCAACCCCAGCTCCCTCAGCCTCTCCTCACAGGGCTGTGTTCCAAACCCCTCATCAACTTTGTTGCCCTTCTCTGGACACCTTCCAGCAAGTCAACCTCCTTCCTAAACTGAGGGGCCCAGAACTGGACACAGGACTCAAGGTGTGGCCTAACCAGTGCAGTGTACAGGGGCACAATGACCTCCCTGCTCCTGCTGGCCACACTCTTCCTGATGCAGGCCAGGATGCCATTGGCCTTCTTGGCTGCCTGGGCACACTGCAGGCTCATGTTCAGCCTACCATCAACCAGCACCCCCAGGTCCCTCTCTGCCTGGCTGCTCTCAGCCACTCTGCCCTCAGCCTGTAGCACTGCCTGGGGTTGCTGTGGCCAATGTGCAGAACAAGTGTGAGCATGGCACCTGAGGGCACAGAGGTACTGGGCTGATGGTTGGACTTGATGACCTTAGAGGTCTTTTCCAACCTAAATGATTCTATGCTCTCTGTGCCTTTGAACACCTTCAGGGCTGGGGATACAGCCACCTCCCTGGGAAGCCTCGGCCAGCCTCTGACAACCCTGTCACTCAACATGTTGTTTCTAATATTGGAGCACAGCCCTGTGAGGAGAGGCTGAGGGAGCTGGGGTTGCTTAGCCTGGAGAAGAGGAGGCTCAGGGGAGACCTCATTGCTCTCTACAACTACCTGAAGGGAGGTTGTAGCCAGGTGGGGGTTGGTCTCTTCTCCCAGGCATCCAGCACCAGAACAAGACGACACAGTCTCAAGCTGTGCCAGGGGAGGTTTAGGCTGGAGGTGAGGAGAAAGTTCTTCCCAGCAAGAGAGATTGCCCATGGGAATGTGCTGCCCAGGGAGGTGGTGGAGCCACCATCCCTGGACGTGTTCAGGAAGAGACTGGATGAGGCCCTTGAAGCCATGGTTTAGTTAGACATGAGGTGTTAGGTAGTAGGTTGGACTTAGTGATCTCTGAGGTCTTTTCCAGCCTGTGATTCTGTGTTTCTACAATATCCACCAACCTAAAGCTCCCCTGGTGCAACTTTGAAGCTCCTTCCTCCCATCCTATCACTTGTTACTAGGGAGAAGAGACCAACACCTACCTGGCTACAACCTCCTTCCAGGTAGTTGTAGAGAGTGAGAAGGCCTCCCTTCAGCCTCCTTCCCTCCAGACCAAATAACCCCAGTTCCCTCAGCCACTCTTCATACATTACAGAGACCACTCAGACAGTCTAGGTTAAGATTAGTTTGCTTATTTATGGTGCTGCAGAAGTTAAGTTTGGGAATATGCAACACCTGTCAAAAGAAACAGCTAATTATTCTCAGAGCACAAGTATGCCTAAAATACTTCTGAGCTGAAAATTCTTCTCTTTGCAGTAAGACTGCCACTGAAGATTTATTCTATTCATTACAATAATAATGGCTGTCCCATTAAACCCCTCCTCACAGCAGCCTGGAAGGAGAAAGGAAACCAAGCACTTTGGAGAACTCAGCTGGAAGGCTGAGCCCAGAGAGTGGTGGTGAATGGTGCCACAGCCAGCTGGCAGCCAGGCACCAGTGGTGTGCCCCAGGGATCAGTGCTGGGCCCCATCCTCTTGAACATCTTCATTGATGATCTGGATGAGGGCATTGAGTCAGTCATCAGCAAGTTTGCAGATGACACCAAGCTGGGAGCAGATGTTGGTCAGTTAGAGGACAGAAGGGCTCTGCAGAGGGACCTCGACCGACTGGGCAGATGGGCAGAGTCCAACAGGATGGCATTCAACAAGTCCAAGTGCCAGGGGCTGCACTTTGGCTATGGCAATCCCATGCAGAGCTACAGGCTGGGGTCAGAGTGGCTGAGAGCTGCCAAACAGAGAGGGACCTGGGGGTGCTGATTGACAGCTGCCTGAACATGAGCCAGCAGTGTGCCCAGGCAGCCAAGAGGGCCAAGGGCATCCTGGATGAGGGCACTGAGTCCATCATCAGTAAATTTGCAGATGACAGCAAGCTGGGGGCAGGAGTTGATCTGCTGGAGGGTAGAGAGGCTCTGCAGAGGCACCTGGACAGGCTGGACAGATGGGCAGAGGCCAAGGGCAGGAGATTGAACACACAGCTACACACAGCTACAGGCTGGGGTCAGAGTGGCTGAGAGCAGCCAGGCAGAGAGGGACCTGGGGGTGCTGGTTGATGGTAGGCTGAACATGAGCCTGCAGTGTGCCCAGGCAGCCAAGAGGGCCAATGGCATCCTGGCCTGCATCAGGAACAGTGTGGCCAGCAGGAGCAGGGAGGTCATTCTGCCCCTGTACACTGCACTGGTTAGGCCACACCTTGAGTCCTGTGTCCAGTTCTGGGCCCCTCAGGTTAGGAAGGAGGTTGAGATGCTGCAAGGTGTCCAGAGAAGGGCAACAAAGCTGAGGAGGGGTGTGGAACACAGCCCTGTGAGGAGAGGCTGAGGGAGCTGGGGTTGCTTAGCCTGGAGAAGAGGAGGCTCAGGGGAGACCTTCTTGCTCTCTAAAACTACCTGAAGGGAGGTTGTAGCCAGGCAGAGGTTGGTCTCTTCTCCCAGGCAGCCAACACCAGAACAAGAGGACACAGTCTCAGGCTGTGCCAGGGGAGGTTTAGGTTGGAGGTTAGGAAGAAGTTCTCCACAGAGAGAGTGATTGCCCATTGGAATGTGCTGCCCAGGGAGGTGGTGGAGTCACCATCACTGGAGGTGTTCAGGAGGAGACTTGATGGGGTGCTTGGTGCCATGGGTTAGTTGATTAGGTGGTGTTGGATTGGTTGATGGGCTGGACACGATGATCTCTTCCAACCTCGTTTATTCTATGTAATGAAAATACATCACCACAGCAGAAATGCCTCCACAGCATCCCTCCACCCTCAGCACACAGCATTTTACCACTGGAAGTAGGAGCTGCAATTCTAAATATATGCCAAGGCATGCAAGAGAAATCTTTGGCATTTGCCTGAAGAGTATCAGCAAAACAATCACTCTGCCATTGAGAGAGGCATCCTGCATTGCTCTGGGAGTAATTCCATTGATAGCATGTACCTGGGATGAAAAGTTCCCAGGGAACCACAGAGTCTGGGACAGAGAAACTGCATCTCAGAGAAGCTACTTCCCCCAGATTTCTGAGAGCAGCCAGGTTGAAGAGAAGCTGCATCCCACAGTCTGAGTGGATAGAATAGAATAGACCAGACCAGAAGAAAACAAAACAAACCAGGTTGGAAGAGACCTTCAAGATCATCGTGTCCAACCCATCAACCAATCCAACACCACCTAAACAACTAACCCATGGCACCAAGCACCCCATCAAGTCTCCTCCTGAACACCTCCAGTGATGGTGACTTCACCACCTCCCCAGGCAGCCCATTCCAATGGGCAATCACTCTCTCTGTGTAGAACTTCTTCCTAACCTCCAACCTAAACTTCCCCTGGCACAGCTTGAGACTGTGTCCTCTTGTTCTGGTGCTGCTTGCCTGGGAGAAGAGACCAACCCCTTCCTGGCTACAACCACCCTTCAGGTAGCTGTAGAGAGCAGTAAGGTCTCCCCTGAGTCTCCTCCTCTCCAGGCTAAGCAGCCCCAGCTCCCTCAGCCTCTCCTCATAAGGCTTATGTTACAAACCCCTCACCAACTTTGCTGCCCTGGATGGTTGGTGCCAGAATCTGTGGCACAGACCTCCTCCTCCCAGCTCCAGGAGGTGACCTGGGATGGAACATAAGGATCTGGTTTGCAAATACCTGGTTCTGAGCCTGGTGACACAGGCAGGGCTTTGGGTGCTTTCATCATGGCTGGTTCTGTAAGACATCAGGCCTGAGGGGAGTAAGTGGGAAAGGCTCGTCTGGCAGGGGGAAAAGGGGACTAGGACAAGAAGAAGCAGGGCTCATTCATAGAGCTTTAAACCAGAATCAAAGGGGGATGGGGCTGCAGCTGGGCTTGCACCAGTGGGGCAGTGCTGTGGTATTAAGGAAGAGCAGAAGGCCTCCCAGGCAGGCAGGGAGGGATCAGCATGCTCAGCTCGCTCCCTGCACTGCCTGTCCACCAATGCAGGTAGCACGGGGAATAACCAGGAGGAGCTGGAAACCTGTCTGTGGTCAAGGGGTTATGATCTGATGGCAGTGAGATGGTGGGACAGCTCACAGGGCTGGAATGTGCTCATGGGTGGCTATGGCCTGTTGAGGAGAGGCAGGCCAGCAGGGTGAGGTGCTGGAGTTGCTCTGTGCATGACAGAGCAACCAGAACGTGTTGAGCTCTGTCCCGGGCAGCTGAGGGGAGAGCTGGTGGGTGTGAGTGAAGGGGCAGACTGGCATGGGGAGTACTGTTGTGGGTGTCCATTCCAGGCCAGCAGATGAGGATGAGGAAGTTGAGGAGCTCTTCTACAGGCAGCTGATAACAGCCTCTTAATTACAGCCCTTGGTTCTCCTGGGGGATTCCACACCCAGGTTATTTGCTGGAAGGCCTCCTCAGGCAGCCACAGGCCAGGAGCTTCCCCCAGCTCATCAGTCCTAACTTCCTGATGCAAACAATGGGTGAGCCAGCTAGGAGAGGAGCACTGCTGGATCCCATACTCACTAGCAAGGAGGAGCTGGTTGAAGCAGTGAAGGCTGAGAGCAGCCTTGGCTGCCACAACCATGAGATGGTAGAGTTCAGCATCTTGCATGGTAGGAACAGAATACAAAGGAGGATGACAAGCCTGGCCTTCAGCAGGGCCAACTTTGGCCTTTCCAAGCAATTGCTAGGGAAAATCCCACGGGACAGGGGGCTAGAAGGTAATGGGGCCCAGCAGAGTTGAGTAACATTCAAGTGCCACTTCTGCCAAGCTCAAGATCAGAGCATCCCAACAGGTTGAAAAGCAAGAAGGGGAGCCAGGAGAGCAGCATGGTTACCCTGCTGGGCAAACTCCAGTGGGAAAAGAGTTCACAGACCATGGGAAGAGAGGCTGAGCACTAGGGAAGAACACAAGACTCCTGTCAGAGGATGCAGGCAGGCAACTAGGAAAGCTAAGGCCTCCTTGGAATGAAACCTTTCAAGACAGATTAAGGACAACAAAAAAGGCTTCTTTAGAATAGAGTTAACCAGGTTGGAAAAGACCTCAGAGATCATCAAGTCCAACCTCTCACCCAACACCATCTGATCAACTCAACCATGGCACCAAGTGCCTCATCCAGGCTCTTCCTAAACACCTCAAGGGATGGGGACTCCACCACCTCCCTGGGCAGCACATCCCAATGGCCAATCTCTCTTGCTGGGAAGAACTTCCTCCTGACCTCCAGCCTGAAACTCCCCTGGCACAGCCTGAGACTGTGTCCTCTTGTTCTGGTGCTGCTTGCCTGGGAGAAGAGACCAACCCCCACCTGGCTACAACCACCTTTCAGGTAGTTGTAGAGAGCAATGAGGTCTCCCCTGAGCCTCCTCTTCTCCAGGCTAAGCAACCCCAGCTCCCTCAGCCTCTCCTCACAGGGCTGTGCTCCAGACCCCTCCCCAGCTTTGTTGCCCTTCTCTGGACACCTTCCAGCAACTCAACCTCCTTCCTAAACTGAGGGGCCCAGAACTGGACACAGGACTCAAGGTGTGGCCTAACCAGTGCAGAGTACAAGGCACAATGACCTCCCTGCTCCTGCTGGCCACACTGTTCCTGATGCAGGCCAGGATGCCATTGGCCCTCTTGGCTGCCTGGGCACACTGCAGGCTCATGTTCAGCCTACCATCAACCAGCACCCCCAGGTCCCTCTCTGCCTGGCTGCTCTCAGCCACTCTGACCCCAGCCTGTAGCACTGCATGGGGTTGCTGTGGCCAATGTGCAGAACCTGGCACTTGGATGTGTTCAATCTCCTGCCCTTGGCCTCTGCCCATCTGTCCAGCCTGTCCAGGTCCCTCTGCAGAGCCTCTCTACCCTCCAGCAGATCAACTCCTGCCCCCTGCTTGGTGTCATCTGCATGTTTACTGGTGATGGACTCAATGCCCTCATCCAGATCATCAATAAAGATATTGAACAGGATGGGGCCCAGCACTGATCCCTGGGGCACACCACTGCAGACAAAACTGACACTGGAGGCAAGGCAGACCACTGCTGCCTGAGGTGGTTGTGCTGGTGATAGAGGATAAAAAGAAGGCAGAGATACTAAATGCCTTCTTTTCCCTGTCGATACTGTGGAGCCTGTCCTCAAGAGCACCAGACCCCTGAGGCCCCAGAGCAGGTCAAGATAAAGGAGGAGTTTGCCTTGGTTGATGAGCATGGGGCTAGGGATCAGTTTAGCAATCTGGACAGCCATAAACCCATGGGTCCTGATGGGATGCACCTGCAGCTGCTGAGGGAGCTGGCAGCAGTCAGTGCTAGGCCACTCTCCATCATCTTTGGTAAGTCATGGGGAACAAGGAGAGGGACCTGAGGAGTGGAGGAAAGCCAATGCCACTCCAGTCTTCAAAAAGGGCAAGAAGGATGATCCAGGTAACTGTAGACTGGTCAGCCCCACCTCCATCCTTGGCACTGCCTAGAGAGGCACAGCAAGGACAAGAGGGTCATTAGGAGCAGTCAGCATGGCTCTACCAAGGGGAAGTCATGGCTGACCAACCTGACAGCCTTTTATGAGGACATAACCAGGTGGACAGATGATGGCAGAGCAGTGGATGTGGTTTGTCTTGATTTCAGGCAAGCATTTGACACCATCTCCCTCAGCATCCTTGCAGCTAAGCTGAAGCAGGGGGGTCTGGATGATCAGGTAGTGAGGTGGATTGGGAAGTGGTTGAAGGAAAGAAGTCAGAGAGCTGTGGCCAATGGACAGAGCCTAGCTGGAGTCCCTCAGGGGTCAGTACTGGGACCACTACTGTTCAATATATTCAGCAGCAGCCCAGATGGGGGCACAGAGAGCACTCTCAGGTTTGCTGGTGGCACCAAGCTGGGTGGAGTGGCTGAGACACCTGGAGGCTGTGCTGCCATTCAGCCAGACTTAGGCTGAGAGCTGGGCAGGGAGGAATTGAATGCAGTTCAAGAAGAACTGTAGAAGCTGTGGAGTATTGCTGTTATTAACAGTATCACAGCATTACCAAGGTTGGAAGAGACCTCAAAGATCAAGTCCAACCTGTCACCACAGACCTCATGACTAGCCCATGGCACCAAGTGCCACATCCAATCCCCTCTTGAACACCTAAGTCTTGCATCTTGTCCCACCTTGCTGGGAAAGAACAATGCCATGGACCAATACAGGCTGGGGGCTAACCTGTTAGAGAGCAGCTCTGGTGAAAAGGACCTGGGAGTCCTGGTGGACAACAGGATGACCATGAGGCAGCAATGTGCTCTTGTGGCCAAGAAGGCCAATGCCATTCTGGGCTGTATGGTTAGTAGGTTGAGAGAGGTTCTCCTGCCCCTCTACACTGCCCTGGTGAGGCCACATCTGGAATATTGTGCCTGGCTCTGGGACCCTCAGTTGAAGGAGGACCTGAGGGAACTGCTTCGAAGAGTCCAGCACAGAGGCACAGGGGTGATTAAGAGAGTAGAACACCTCCCTTAGGAGGAAAAGCTGAGGGAGCTGGATCTCTTTAGCTTGGAGGAGACTGAGAGGGGACCTCATGAATGTTGATGTGAATGGTGCATGCTGGAAGGACAGAACCAGGCTCTTCTCAGTGATGTCCAAGGATAGGACAAGGGGCAATGGGTGCAATCTGGAGCACAGAAGGTACACTTGAACAGAAGGAATTTTATTCCCTGTAAGGGTGACAGAACAGGCTGCCCAGAGAGGCTGAGGAGTCTCCTTCTCTGGAAACATTCAAACCCACTTGGATGCATTCCTGGGTGACCTGCTCTACATGGCCCTGCTCTAGCAAAGGGGTTGGACTTGGATGATAGAAATCATAGAATCAATGAGGTTGGAAAAGACCTCAGAGATCATCAAGTGCAACCTGTCACTCAACACCTCAGGACTAACTAAACCATGGCTCCAATCCCCTCTTGAACACCTCCAGGGGTGGTGATCTTGCAAGGTCCCTTCCAACCCCTAACACTCTGTGATCCTTTGATTTCCATTTTAGCTGCCTGTCAAGAGTCCCATCCAGTAGCAAACCCAGCACAGGATATACAAGCACTGATAGCATAATCCAAATTAGCTCTGAAGTTACAGACACCATCAGAAGTAGGTGAGCATGCAGAGCATCCTGCCCAGAAGATCTTCACATCATTGCAAAGACATGTAGAGAAAATCAGATTGAAAGAATCCCACATGCACCTATGGCAACTGCATTTGTGTTCCCATGCAAAAGCAACGGCTCTGCCAGGGAGAAAAGGTTAACCTTGTTGCCCCTCCAACCTGATCTCCTTCTGTGCCCAGGTGACTGCCTGGTGGATGTGGGGCAGGCTGTGGATGTGGTCTGCCTGGACTTCAGCAAGGCCTTTGACACCATCCCCCACAGTAAACTGCTGTCTAAGCTGTCAGCCCCTGGCTTGGACAGCAGCACTCTGAGCTGGGTTAGGAACTGGCTGGAGGCTGAGCCCAGAGAGTGGTGGTGAATGGTGCCACAGCCAGCTGGCAGCCAGGCACCAGTGGTGTGCCCCAGGGATCAGTGCTGGGCCCCATCCTCTTTAACATCTTCATTGATGATCTGGATGAGGGCATTGAGTCAGTCATCAGCAAATTTGCAGATGACACCAAGTTAGGAGCAGATGTTGGTCAGTTAGAGGGCAGAAGGGCTCTGCAGAGGGACCTCGACCGACTGGACAGATGGGCAGAGTCCAACAGGATGGCATTCAACAAGTCCAAGTGCCAGGGGCTGCACTTTGGCCACAGCAACCCCATGCAGAGCTACAGGCTGGGGTCAGAGTGGCTGAGAGCTGCCAAACAGAGAGGGACCTGGGGGTACTGATTGACAGCTGCCTAAACATGAGCCAGCAGTGTGCCCAGGTGGCCAAGAGGGCCAATGGCATCCTGGCCTGCAGCAGGAACAGTGTGGCCAGCAGGAGCAGGGAGGTCATTGTGCCCTGTGCTCTGCACTGGTTAGGCCACACCTTGAGTCCTGTGTCCAGTTCTGGGCCCCTCAGTTTAAGAAGGACATTGAGAGACTTGAAGGTGTCCAGAGAAGGGCAACAAGGCTGGGGAGAGGCCTTGAGCACAGCCCTGTGAGGAGAGGCTGAGGGAGCTGGGGTTGCTTAGCCTGGAGAAGAGGAGGCTCAGGGGAGACCTCATTGCTCTCTACAACTACCTGAAGGGAGGCTGTAGCCAGGAGGGGGTTGGTCTCTTCTCCCAGGCAAGCAGCACCAGAACAAGAGGACACAGTCTCAAGCTGTGCCAGGGGAAGTTTAGGTTGGATGTTAGGAGAAAGTTCTTCCCAGAGAGAGTTGTTAGCCATTGGAATGTGCTGCCCAGGGAGGTGGTGGAGTCCTCATCCCTGGAGGTGTTCAAGAGGGGATTGGATGTGGCACTTGGTGCCATGGTGTAGTCATGAGGTCTGTGGTGACACGCTGAACTTGATGGTCTTTGAGGTCTCTTCCACCCTTGGTGATTCTGTGATACTGTTAATAACAGCAATACTCCACAGCTTCTACACAAGAGAGCCCCCAGAGGTAAATGGATGCCACCCAGGCACAGCGGAAATGAAAATCTGACTGCCAGTGGTCACAGCCTGCTCACCAAAGGCTGAACCACTGAATAAAGATCAATCAATAGGAACTCTGTCATAACTGCTGAAACAAGCCACAACCCACTCTGGCCCACTTGTGGAAACAGGAATCAAGCCCTAGCAAGACCTGTGTGCTGAGTTCACAGAAAATAAGGGAATTGGTACCAAAAGCAGGGCAGTGGCATGGCCTGTGGCAGCAATGTGGATGCAGCAGGAAACTCCCAGGGTTACCATTACCAAAGCACTGCAGAAAAGCCTCTGAAAGAGAAGTCTGGAAGCAAAGAGCAGCTGAAACTGAACGAATAGAATAGAAGAGACTAGAATAGAGACTAGAATAGAATTACATAGAATAAACCAGGTTGGAAGAGACCTTCAAGATCATTGCATCCAACCCATCAACCAATCCAACCCACCCAAACAGCTAACCCATGGCACCAAGCACCCCATCAAGTCTCCTCTTGAAAACCTCCAATGATGGCAACTCCACCACCTCCCCAGACAGCCCATTCCAATGGCCAATCACTCTCTCTGTCTAGAACTTCTTCCTAACATCCAGCCTAAACCTCCCCTGGCGCAGCCTGACACTGTGTCCTCTTGTTCTAGTACTGGCTGCCTGGGAGAAGTGACCAACATCCGCCTGTCTACAACCTCCCTTCAGGTAGTTGTAGAGAGTAATATAAGGTCACCCCTGAGTCTCCTCCTCTCCAGGCTAAGCAATCGCAGCTCCCTCAGTCTTTCCTCCTTCTGTAAGCCACCAGACAAATTCCTTTGCTCACACACACTGTTTTAAAGCATTTCTTTGCAAGTAGACCAGACCAGGCTGGAAGAGACCTTCAAGGTCATCGAGTCCAACCCATCAACCAATCCAACACCACCTAATCAACTAACCCATGGCACCAAGCACCCCATCAAGTCTCCTCCTGAACACCTCCAGGGATGGTGAATCCACCACCTCCCCAGGCAGCACATTCCAATGGGCAATCACTCTCTCTGTGTAGAACTTCCTCCTGACCTCCAGCCAAAACCTCCCCTGGCGCAGCCTGAGACTGTGTCCTCTTGTTCTGGTGCTGCTTGCCTGGGAGAAGAGACCAACCTCTGCCTGTCTACAACCTCCCTTCAGGGAGTTGTAGAGAGCAAGAAGGTCACCTCTGAGCCTCCTCTTCTCCAGGCTAAGCAACCCCAGCTCCCTCAGCCTCTCCTCACAGGGCTGTGCTCCAAGCCCCTCACCAGAATGGTCAGAACAACTCAGTAACACGGTGTGGAGATCACCCCTTAGGTCTCAACCACTGTTTCAACATCATTCCTTTACACTATGCTGCTGGCAGCTTCTCTGAATGAAATGACTGAATTGTACTGAGACAAACCAGCTGAGAACTCCCAGCCAGGCTCACACCTTGTAAAGATTTGTCCCATGCCTGAATGTCAGGAGGACTCAGAACCACACAGGCAAAGAATATACACCCATTGACAGTTCATTCCAACTAACAGTGCTAGCACTGCACTGACTTTTGCATCCTAGTCATAAGATGATCCATTGTGAGCATCATCCTCAGACTAAATCTCCTGCTCAGTTCCTTACAGACACTGACAGAAGGCCCTTGCTTCAGCACACATCCTTGCCTTTGCAACTAGGAGTAAACACTGCTCTGCTCCCACCCTGACCTGCCCAGTCTTAGGAGAGAGAGGCTGGGGAAGGGGAGAGAGACGGAGAGGCAGGCTGGGGAAGGGGAGAGAGACAGAGAGGCAGGCTGGGGAAGGGGAGAGAGACAGAGAGGCTGGCTGGGGAAGGGGAGAGAGACAGAGAGGCTGGCTGGGGAAGGGGAGAGAGACAGAGAGGCTGGCTGGGGAAGGGGAGAGAGACAGAGAGGCTGGCTGGGGAAGGGGAGAGAGACAGAGAGGCAGGCTGGGGAAGGGGAGAGAGACAGAGAGGCAGGCTGGGGAAGGGGAGAGAGACAGAGAGGCAGGGGAAGGGGAGAGAGACAGAGAGGCTGGCTGGGGAAGGGGAGAGAGACAGAGAGGCTGGCTGGGGAAGGGGAGAGAGACAGAGAGGCTGGCTGGGGAAGGGGAGAGAGACAGAGAGGCTGGCTGGGGCAGGGGAGAGAGACAGAGAGGCTGGCTGGGGAAGGGGAGAGAGACAGAGAGGCAGGCTGGGGAAGGGGAGAGAGACAGAGAGGCAGGCTGGGGAAGGGGAGAGAGACGGAGAGGCAGGCTGGGGAAGGGGAGAGAGACAGAGAGGCTGGGGAAGGGGAGAGAGACAGAGAGGCTGGGGAAGGGGAGAGAGACAGAGAGGCTGGGGAAGGGGAGAGAGACAGAGAGGCTGGGGAAGGGGAGAGAGACAGAGAGGCTGGGGAAGGGGAGAGAGACAGAGAGGCTGGGGAAGGGGAGAGAGACAGAGAGGCTGGGGAAGGGGAGAGAGACAGAGAGGCTGGGGAAGGGGAGACAGACAGAGAGGCTGGGGAAGGGGAGACAGACAGAGAGGCTGGGGAAGGGGAGAGAGACAGAGAGGCTGGGGAAGGGGAGACAGACAGAGAGGCTGGGGAAGGGGAGACAGACAGAGAGGCTGGGGAAGGGGAGAGAGAGACAGAGAGGCTGGGGAAGGGGAGAGAGACAGAGAGGCTGGGGAAGGGGAGAGAGACAGAGAGGCTGGGGAAGGGGAGAGAGACAGAGAGGCTGGGGAAGGGGAGACAGACAGAGAGGCTGGGGAAGGGGAGACAGACAGAGAGGCTGGGGAAGGGGAGACAGACAGAGAGGCTGGGGAAGGGGAGACAGACAGAGAGGCTGGGGAAGGGGAGACAGACAGAGAGGCTGGGGAAGGGGAGACAGACAGAGAGGCTGGGGAAGGGGAGACAGACAGAGAGGCTGGGGAAGGGGAGACAGACAGAGAGGCTGGGGAAGGGGAGACAGACAGAGAGGCTGGGGAAGGGGAGACAGACAGAGAGGCTGGGGAAGGGGAGAGAGACAGAGAGGCTGGGGAAGGGGAGACAGACAGAGAGGCAGGGGAAGGGGAGACAGACAGAGAGGCAGGGGAAGGGGAGACA
Organism: Melanerpes formicivorus; assembly: GCF_026170545.1. NCBI lineage: Eukaryota > Metazoa > Chordata > Aves > Piciformes > Picidae > Melanerpes > Melanerpes formicivorus. The sequence continues at coordinate 1,248,076 of NW_027142448.1, read as the reverse complement.
GACAGAGAGGCAGGGGAAGGGGAGACAGACAGAGAGGCAGGGGAAGGGGAGACAGACAGAGAGGCAGGGGAAGGGGAGACAGACAGAGAGGCAGGGGAAGGGAAGACAGACAGAGAGGCTGGCTGGGGAAGGGGAGACAGACAGAGAGGCTGGCTGGGGAAGGGGAGAGAGACAGAGAGGCTGGCTGGGGAAGGGGAGAGAGACAGAGAGGCAGGGGAAGGGGAGAGAGACAGAGAGGCAGGGGAAGGGGAGAGAGACAGAGAGGCAGGGGAAGGGGAGAGAGACAGAGAGGCAGGGGAAGGGGAGAGAGACAGAGAGGCAGGGGAAGGGGAGAGAGACAGAGAGGCAGGGGAAGGGGGAGAGAGACAGAGAGGCTGGCTGGGGAAGGGGAGAGAGAGACAGAGAGGCTGGCTGGGGAAGGGGAGAGAGACAGAGAGGCTGGCTGGGGAAGGGGAGAGAGACAGAGAGGCTGGCTGGGGAAGGGGAGAGAGACAGAGAGGCTGGCTGGGGAAGGGGGAGAGAGACAGAGAGGCTGGCTGGGGAAGGGGAGAGAGACAGAGAGGCTGGCTGGGGAAGGGGAGAGAGACAGAGAGGCTGGCTGGGGAAGGGGAGAGAGACAGAGAGGCTGGCTGGGGAAGGGGGAGAGAGACAGAGAGGCTGGCTGGGGAAGGGGAGAGAGACAGAGAGGCTGGGGAAGGGGAGGCAGACAGAGAGACTCATTTTCCCTTTCGTCATCATGCTTCTTTACAGAAGCAGCCAGGGAGAGGAGGGTACAGACAGGAAGCCAACTGCCCCTGACTATCAGTTAAGACCTTCTGAATAATTTTCAACTATGGAAATCAGTAGCTTGCAGTGTGCCTGGCCCCGATTGGCTGGCAATTTTCCTCTGTGTATCAAGGTATGAGTCAGCTGAGGAAGAATGTGAAGAGATGCCCATGCAAGAAATGAAAAACACAAGGTTGAGTTTGTGCTGCTGGCAGGGTGAATGGCAGGGGAGACAGTGACAGGCAGGGGAGACACAGAAAGGTAAAGGCCCCTTGGAGTGAGTACAAGAAGCTGGAACCTTATGTGGTGGAAGGCAGCCACAGAACAGGCATCTCAAGGAGGAGATGGCAACATGTTGAGAAAATGGGCCAGGAAGGTAGCTCCAGTAATTGTGCTTTCAACAAGGCCAGAAGGAAACCCTGCATGATGTAGGAGTTATCATGATGTTATCATGATGATATCAAGGCCAACAAGAACCAAGGCCATCACTAACCAAGATAGTAAATGAAGGCAAAAGTGTAAGGCTTACCCAGAGGCTGAGAAAGAAGTGGGAGATTAGATGAGTGCATGTACAGAGCAAGGTAAGTGTGAGAGGCCTTGAGCACAGCCCCGTGAGGAGAGGCTGAGGGAGCTGGGGTTGCTTAGCCTGGAGAAGAGGAGGCTCAGGGGAGACCTCATTGCTCTCTCCAACTGCCTGGGAGGTGGTTGTAGCCAGGAAGGGGTTGGTCTCTTCTGCCAGGCAACCAGCACCAGAACAAGAGGACACAGTCTCAAGCTGTGCCAGGGGAGGTTTAGGCTGGAGGTGAGGAGAAAGTTCTTCACTGAGTGAGTCATTCACCATTGGGATGTGCTGCCCAGGGAGGTGGTGGAGTCCCCATCCCTGGAGGTGTTCAAGAGAGGATTGGATGTGGCACTTGGTGCCATGGTCTAGTCATGAGGTCTGTGGTGACAGGTTGGACTTGATCCTTAAGGTCTCTTCCAACCTTAGTGATACTGTGAAAACCCATGTTACAGGCCCAACTGTGCAGGCTTGTCACAGAGGAAAGCAGGAAACCAAGGGAAATTGCAGAGGAGCTTTCTAGAGCTCCACCTTGGCCTCAGCAGTCTTAACCCTGCAGCAAACCATTCACAAAGATGGGAAGGCAGCATGCTAAGTTGTGCCATTTAGTACCACTGGCATGAAAGAAGGTAAAGAAAAACAAAGAGAGGACACCAGGGGTGGGTTCTGGGTTGAAAGCATGAAAAACACAAACAGCTTAGTGCAGAGGCAACCAAACAAATTACCAGAGCAGCAGGAGGGAAAGAAGGAAAACACTGAGACAAAAGTCAAGGGAGGACAGGATTTCAAGACTGGGCATGATCAAGTGTCAAAACCAGCAAGGAAGCCAAGAAGGATGAAGATGGAATGGAGACCCTGAGACCTGGCCAAGAAAAGGTCATCAGAGAGCTTCAGAGAGCTTCGAGGGAGTCAGAGTAGCTGTACTTAACTTAAACAAGAGTTCTAGGCTGCAAACACTGTGCAGGATCTTCTACTTTGGGAGTCACAGCTCCTTCTATGAAATAAAACTGGGACACCATGCTTTGAGTGTGTTTTAGTGCCCCCAAAAGTGGCATGCAGAGGTTTTAAGCTCAGTGTCACACTGTAATTCAAGTCATCAACAGCCTTCAGAACGTGTTTTTCATCCTTAAACTTTGGAACCCTTACAAAGCATCAAAATCACACCTTGAGTCCTGTGTCCACTTCTGGGCCTCTCAGTTTAGGAAGGACATTGAGAGACTTGAAGGTGTCCAGAGAAGGGCAACAAGGCTGGGGAGAGGCCTTGAGCACAGCCCCGTGAGGAGAGGCTGAGGGAGCTGGGGTTGCTTAGCCTGGAGAAGAGGAGGCTCAGGGGAGACCTTCTTGCTGTCTACAACTACCTGAAGGGAATAGAATAGAATAGAATAGAATAGAATAGAATAGAATAGAATAGAATAGACCTGACCAGGTTGGAAGAGACCTTCAAGATCATCGTGTCCAACCCATCAACCAACACCACCTAAACAACTAACCCATGGCACCAAGCACCCCATCAAGTCTCCTCCTGAACACCTCCAGTGATGGTGACTCCACCACCTCCCTGGGCAGCACATTCCAATGGGCAATCACTCTCTCTGTGTAGAACTTCTTCCTAACAGGAGGTTAGGAGGTTGTAGCCAGGAGGGGGTTGGTCTCTTCTCCCAGGCAAGCAGCACCAGAACAAGAGGACACAGTCTCAAGCTGTGCCAGGGGAGGTTTAGGCTGGAGGTGAGGAGAAAGTTCTTCACTGAGAGAGTCATTCACCATTGGAATGTGCTGCCCAGGGAGGTGGTGGAGTCCCCATCCCTGGAGGTGTTCAAGAGGGGATTGGATGTGGCACTTGGTGCCATGGTCTAGTCATGAGGTCTGTGGTGACAGGTTGGACTTGATGATCCTTGAGGTCTCTTCCAACCTTGGTGATACTGTGATAAAAAACCTGCTCCACAATAAATGAGAAGCCATGCATGGGGAGTGAAGAGCCCAAGCTCAGCCAGCAAAGGAGCAGCAGGACCATGCTGAGGGCAGAGCTCTCCAAAATCACAGAGCCGTTCTCCCCAGGCAAAGCTTGCATGCTTCACTCAGGTAGGATCATAGGAATCATAGGATCAATATGGTTGGAAAAGACCTCAGAGATCATCAAGTCCAACCTGTCACCCAACACCTCAGGACTATTACACCATGGCACCAAGTGCCACATCAAATCCCCTCTTGAACTCCTTCACTACTTGGAAAAAAATTCCCAGCCAAGACACAACTGCTTTACAGACCTCAAAGCAGCCTGTCCATCTGTACACATAACAAACCTCTCTCTCCCACTCCTATATGTACAAGTCAATTTCTTGAGATTTTAACTCACACTCAAGTGATTAATGATGCTCATTTCAGAGACCTCTGCAAACCACGAAACACCCCAAGCTAGTTTCACAGTTAAAGTGCCAGAGTAGCTGTGTTGCTGGAGATGAAAAGGAGCCTCTCTTGTGTGATACTTTTCCCTCTTACAAAGCAAAAAGCTTCTAGCAAATGCATCACAGTACCACAGTAGAACTAAGGTTGGAAGAGACCTCGAGGATCATCAAGTCCAACCTTCAAGTCTCTCAATGTCCTTCTTAAACTGAGGGACCCAGAACTGGACACAGGACTCAAGGTGTGGCCTAACCAGTGCAGAGCACAGGGCACAATGACTTCCCTGCTCCTGCTGGCCACACTGTTCCTGCTGCAGGCCAGGATGCCCTTGGCCTTCTTGGCCACCTGGGCACACTGCTGGCTCATGTTCAGGCAGCTGTCAATCAGCACCCCCAGGTCCCTCTCTCTTTGGCAGCTCTCAGCCACTCTGACCCCAGCCTGTAGCTCTGCATGGGGTTGCTGTGGCCAAAGTGCAGCCCCTGGCACTTGGACTTGTTGAATGCCATCCTGTTGGACTCTGCCCATCTGTCCAGTTGGTTGAGGTCCCTCTGCAGAGCCCTTCTGCCCTCTCACTGACCAACATCTGCTCCCAGCTTGGTGTCATCTGCAAACTTGCTGATGACTGACTCCATCCCCTCATCCAGATCATCAATGGAGATATTTAAGAGGATGGGGCCCAGCACTGATCCCTGGGGCACACCACTGGTGCCTGGCTGCCAGCTGGCTGTGGCACCATTCACCACCACTCTCTGGGCTCAGCCTCCAGCCAGTTCCTAACCCAGCTCAGAGTGCTGCTGTCCAAGCCAGGGGCTGACAGCTTAGCCAGGAGTTTGCTATGGGGGACGGTGTCAAAGGCCTTGCTGCAGTCCAGGCAGACCACATCCACAGCCTGCCCCACAGCCACCAGGCAGTCACCTGATCATAGAAGGAGATCAGGTTGGAGAGACAGGACCTGCCCCTCCTAAATCCATGCTGGCTGGACCTGAGCCCTTGGCCATCCTTCAGGTGTGCAGTTCTTGCCCCCAGGATAATCTGCTCCATCACTTTCCCTGGCACTGAGGTCAGGCTGCCAGGCCTGGAGTTTCCAGGTTCCTCCATCCGACCCTTCTTGTGGATGGGGACCACCTTGTCATACATCCCAGACATCTATCCAATGAATCACAGACCTGTTAGGGTCGGAAGGGACCCCAAGGATCATCCAGTTCCAGGTAGAGAGAAAGGTAACTGCAGAGGGAACTACTTCATCAGCTTGTTTGTTTTCAGTTGCAAGTTCCTGATGGGGAGGCAGAAGTGTTTTGGGTTTACTTAATAGCTGGTTTTTTTTGTGGGGAAACTGAGAATTCAGAAACTCTGCTCCTTGAATGGGTGACCACAAAAAAGGTGCAGATTCCTTCCCAATTACCCAAATCTGAACTTTTAGCAGTAATTACCTACTTCTCACACAATCAGCCCCACTCTTTGTAGAGCAGAAAGCATAAACAACATCTGAATTGCTAATTAGATATTAAAAACAAAATTAAAAGGCAAATGTTTCTTCCCTGAAGGTATAAAAGCTCTCACTCATCACCTCGCCCTCTCCCTCATTATTCACTCTCCCTCAGACACACAAAAAAGGGCCAAAGAGAGGATGTGCATTCCCTTATTTCTTCACTTCACCTCAAATACATTGACCAGATTAGAAAACTCAGGAATGGGGTACCAGGCCTTGCACAGACCCTGCACCCCAGCTCTCAAGAGCAAGATCCTGGAAAGTGGAAAGAACCAGGGAATGTAACTCAAAGGCTTTTCATTCCAACCGCCTCAAATCCAGCTGGTCCTGAGGAAGGCAAGAGAGGTAGGGCAGAAGGGAGAGTGGGAGAATGAGCCTGGTGGATCATGAAATGCTACTCCCCAGCAACAGGTACTGACCACAGGACCAAATGCCAAAGGGACAGCACAGAGAATAGAATGGGATAGAATGGGATAGAACGGGATAGAATGGAATAGAATGGAACAGAACGGACCAGACCAGGCCAGACCAGGTTGGAAGAGACCTTCAAGACCATCGTGTCCAACCCATCAACCAATCCAACACCACCTAAACAACTAACCCATGGCACCAAGCACCCCAGCAAGTCTCTTCCTGAACACCTCCAATGATGGTGACTCCACCACCTCCCCAGGCAGCCCATTCCAATGGGCAATCACTCTCTCTGTATAGAACTTCCTCCTAACCTCCAACCTAAACCTCCCCTGGTGCAGCCTGAGACTGTGTCCTCTTGTTCTGGTGCTGGCTGCCTGGGAGAAGAGACCAACCTCTGCCTGTCTACAACCTCCCTTCAGGTAGTTGTAGAGAGCAATGAGGTCTCCCCTGAGCCTCCTCTTCTCCAGGCTAAGCAACCCCAGCTCCCTCAGCCTCTCCTCACAGGGCTGTGTTCCAAACCCCTCACCAACAAGATGCAAGGAGCAGTGCAGAAAGAACTGGGAGGAGGAACGGAGTGTAGGAGGCAATGAGTGTATGGAAGTAGGCGGAGTGAAAACATGCTGGGCCTTAAACATGCAGAGAGGAACCCAATTGTGACATGAGGCTGGGAAGCTCAACATGGGACTCAGGGAAAGGTTCCAAAAGGGCAGGAACTACCAAAATCTCTTTGTTGTCTACCTCTAAGACACCAACTCCAAGGTTCATAATAATATCATAGTATCAGTCAGGGTTGGAAGGGACCACGAGCATCATCTAGTTCCAATCCCCCTGCCATGGGCAGGGACACCCCACACTAGATCAGACTGCCCAGAGCCTCATCCAACCTGGGCTTAAACACCTCCAGGGCTGGGGCCTCAACCACCTGCCTGGACAACCCATTCCAGGGCTTCACCACTCTCATGGGGAAGAACTTCCTCCTCACCCCCAGCCTGAATCTCCCCACCTCCAGGATGTGGTAGGAGATGAGGCAGGGGAGAGACAGAAGGCTGGAACAACAGCCCAGTGCAGATTTGAGGAGAGCACAAGCCACGCCGTGAAGCTGGTCCCAAGCCCTGCTGTGTGGTCTCTCAATTCTTTTGTACCCCCATGATTGTGCATTTTCATTTTGAACTTCAAATGAAAACTTGCAATTCCTTAACTGCAAAACCATACAGCAGCATGTTTGCTCTTGCTCAGCACCAGACATGCACAGGCTGCCTTTAAAAGGGAAAACATGAGCACGGGGCAAGAGCACATTATAGACTTTTAACTTCATCTTAGTGAAATAAGAAACAAACCCAACAGAAGAGGCAGAAAAAGCAGCACCACTGACTCCTACCAAGACGGTGAGCTTCTGGGGGCTAAGCACATCAGTGGTGTGTTCTGGCTAAACTAATACCACGTGGAGCTGCCGGCAACAGAGAGATTTAAATGCTTTTCTTTAGGTTTCAGAGTTCACACCATCAGAGAGTTCAAATGTTTTGGGGATGCCATTTTAGGCTGTCCACTAATCTAGGCACTACTCATCTTTTCCAGGTTGTCTTCCAGACCCAGCATGCCAGAAAGGGTCCTTTGAAAGCTTCGATTCTAAAGCATCGCTCAGCGATAGACTCTACAAACGCAGTACTGCAAGACACACAGCTCTGTGTGAGTGTCACTGCCCAGGCTTCCAACCAACAGCAGGAGAAACAAGTGGAAAAATCAGTCCAACAGCCTTCAACTTCTTTGGTTGCCAATGCCTGAGATGTAATTCCTGTTTGACAACTGTGTAAAAGGAGATAATCAGCTCCGTCCTGCTCTCGGGAGACAGCTGTCCGTATCGCAGTTGCCATGAGCCATGCTTCCTTTCTGACATCTGAAGGGCCAAAGGTCCAAGCTGTGATGCAGACTGAATCTCCCTGCTATAGGAAGGGCAGCTGAAGCTCAGGTGAAGAGGCAGGAAGCACAGAGACCTGTAACTGTGGCAAGCAAAAACTTCTCCAGAGACAGCAGGGTTCAGCTGGGATGTTTGGGGGTTCCTGGGAGGACTTTGTGTTGTTGGGCTGGGGGGGTCACTTCTTTTGGTGGTTTGTTTGGTTTGGTGGTGGGTTTTGGGTTGGGTGTTCATTTGTCTATTCTATTCTATTCTATTCTATTCTACTCTATTCTACTCTATTCTACTCTATCCTATCCTACTCTATCCTATCCTACTCCATCCTATCCTACTCCATCCTATCCTATCCTACCCAAAGTACTATAGTGGCCATAACCCCATCTCAGACTGGGAAATTACATCCTCACTCCTCAAACTGTTTCTTGCATGTCATATCCACTTTTCTGCCTCCCAGAATCTTACTTACAGAGCCATGTTTCCAGATGAAACCCCAGACCTTACAGAACACATGCTTAAACACTACTATAACCTCAGGATCTTCCAGTAATTTCCCCCTAACTCTCTAGACCACCTCATTTAACCCCAGTTAATGGCCTGACCTGAGAAGCAGCACACACTAAGTTTTTGGATGGGAGCAAAGCGTCCATAGGACAGGAGCTGACTGCTTCCACTTAGAAAGTATCATAGTATCAGTCAGGGTTGGAAGGGACCACAAGGAGCATCTAGTTCCAACCCCCCTGCCATGGGCAGGGACACCCCACACTACATCAGCCTGGCCACAGCCTCATCCAGCCTGGCCTTAAACACCTCCAGGGACAGAGCCCCAACCACCTCCCTGGACAACCCATGCCAGGGCTTCACCACTCTCATGGGGAAGAACTTCCTCCTCACCTCCAGCCTCAATCTCCCCACCTCCAGCTTCATTCCATTCCCCCTAGTCCTATCACTGCCTGAGATCCTGAGCAGTCCCTCCCCAGCCTTCTTGTAACCCCCTTCAGATACTGGAAGGCCACAATGAGGTCAGGTTAAGTCAGCTTTTGGAAGCATGGACATCCCAGCTGGCATTTACAGACCCATGCCTGTGTAACTACATGTCTCTGTACTCAAATATTGAAGTCAACTGTACATTCCTGGGCAGTCACAAGAATTATGCTGTTTACGTAGGTACCTAAACCTATTTACTTAGGTACCTAAATGTGGGGTTTAGAGCCTAAGCTGAGGTGTTTGGGTTCAGCACTCTTAATGTAAACTCTTGAAGAGGCAGCACTTCCACTTCAACGTGTCTGTAAAGCACCATGCATTTTTATGGAGACAAACAACACTCTGCCTTTTTCTTTGAGGGATACTTTTGGATGAAACAAATGGTGCAGGGGAGCTGCAGCATTCCCCCCCAGAGTAAGCTTCACTTTTGCCTGTGAGGAACAGTTGATGGGAATACCATGATCACACTCAAGAGCTATGCTCACTAGAAAGAAAAATACCCTTCTCTTCCTTAAAATTACAGCTGCATTTTAGACTACAAAATTGATTGAGAGTCAGCACTGGGTGCATTGTCAGCAATTAACAAATTACTCTACAGCACACAACTTTCAGCCTGGTATGTCTGGCGTGAATATTTAAAGCTCAGGCAGCAAACACCACGTCTTAATCTTTACCATGAGCACTGAACAACAAACCATTTCATGTGCAGCAAGATGATGGCTGTGGGAGAGCAGAATTTTGTGAGGCTGGCATACACGCTCCCTGAAGTGCCCTGGCATCCATCAGAGCCAAAAGCACTTGAAAAATGTCAAGTCATTACTGTGAGGAAAGGGGCAGGATGAAGTAAATCAACCTCAGCAGCATGAAAAGTCAGTTACCCCTTGGATGTACAAAGGCCAGAATGCCTCAGTTATCTCTTCCCTTGTGCTAGATAATACAGCTCCACTCAAAACAGGCTGATTGCATAACTAAAGGGCAACAGGTAGGAGGGCACCTAACAGTACCCCCAGAACAGATGCACGCCTCATGGTTCAGCCTTGCCTCAGACAGAGACACCTTCTGAAGCTACCTAGAGCTGTCAAAATGACGAATAGCTCTGGAGAGATCTCGCAGCTTTTGTCTAATCTCCATAGTTCCTTCTTCAGGGACTCCTTGTTAACCATTGTGCTCCCAAATGGATGCCAGAAGGGTTCCTGCTCTGGCCAAGGACCCTTTGATCTTCCATTTCGTCACTGCTGTCTCACTGAAGCACAGAGGCAGGAATGTATCAGGAGAGACACCCTGACACTCTGCTATGGGAGTCTGTTTTGACTTCATTTGAGATAAATCTCCCTCAGCCTTGATTTCTCAGGAAATCACTACCCTAGTGTCAGACCACTCATTTGTGAGTGGAAATTAACTGCCTCGTTTTCAGAAGGCAGCCAGCTTGGCTCCCCATGGCACTAGCACGAGGATTCACATCCCCAGCCCCGGAATACAGCGTGAATCACAGACGAAAACTGGTGGCAACAGAATGGCTTCTCCTGCCTTTCGGAACAGGCTCCACCAGCACCGGCATGACTTTCATACCCAGGCCCCTCAGCACCACAGCACCCACTCTCAAGGGCACTCCTTCCAGAATCCATCCCACAGCCCCTAGGCACATTAGCACATACATCCTGGGGCACTGGCACTAGGATCTGCATCCCCAAACGATGTCATTCACATTGTTGTGAGCACAGTGTGACCCACACGGAGAGCAACTGACACTCCAACCCCACAGGTGCATCCTTGGACACTAGTACACCACATCGCTGCTCCTGACTTCTCAATGCCTTTTTGGCCAGTATTATCCTTCTCAGTGACCCCTAAACGACAGAAATTAATTCATACCAATAATGATGAAGACTGAGCCTAGGATATGTCAGTGAAAGAAAGTGGAAGGGAAAGGGTAGGGAGGTTTCTTACAATTAAATAGGTCTAAGGTCTCCCATAAGCTAAATAGTGAGGGGAAGCAGCAGGTCAATTCCAAACAGCATATAAGGGAGCTAAATTACAGAGATGGAGAAAGACATGCAGAAAAAGAAGCCTGGGGAGAGGTTCAGAAAGAGAAGGAATTAAAAGGAAAGCAGATACAATGAGAGAGATGGAAAACAAGGACAGAAGGCTAAAGAAGAGGACAGCTAGGAAGAGAAAGGCAATATAACGTGGTCACTCACTCTGTCTGGAAGATTTTCTGGAGGGAGGTGGATTATCTTCAGTGTTGGTTTCTGGAGTGCTGCCCTTCACACTTCTCTGAGACCCATCATCAGAGCATTGCTGTCAGCTACTCCAAGAGCTTCTTGAAGAAATATTTGGAGGGCGCAGGGTTTGTGGACGAAACCAGGGTCTTGAGTACTAAACCAATCTGCCTGGGACTCTCAGCCCCCTAAAACTGCCTTCTGGCAGCTGACTGCTAAAGGGGTGCTCCCCCAGGAGACAGCTTTTCCACTGATTGTCAGGTAATTTGATACCAATTTCCCTACCTGCAAATCAGTCTCCTCTCCCCTCGAGGTGCACCTTACCCTTAAGGCTGAGCTAATGTCTTTGTCTGAAAAAAAATTCTTGCTCTCTCTGTAGGGATCAGCTGCAAATGCTGCCTTCTCCTTTCCCTGTAACGGGGAGGTGCACCTTCTCTCCTCGCACAGGGTGTTGGAGGAAAACCCTCTGGGGGTTAGGGGATGAAGAATCTTCCCTCTGATGAGGGATACTGTCCGTATTGGAAATTACCTGTATCTCCAGGGGTTAACATCAAATGGAAAAGGGAAGAGTATCTAAATCTGACCCTGCTTTCTCTCCCTTGTTTTTCCTTCTCTGCTGCCTGCTGAGCAGATGTAAAAAATTGAAATTACTGGGTATCTGGAGCTCCTGATTACTTCTGTCTTGGGGACTGTCTTTCTTGGGCATATGGGGTTTCTTCTGTCTGGCCTGAGGAAGAACTGGGGAAGTGCTGTCTCTTCCACTTGGCAGAGAAATTTCCTCAGTGGCAGGGGGGTGCAGATGGCTTGGGTTGCTCTCACAAGCCTCAGCAGCGGGGCTCTGAGGATGCAGACCTGCTTCTAGATAGTTAGGAGGGCTCGGGGGCGGGGGCCTCTGCCCACCCTCGGCTCCTTAGCGGGGAACGGGGTAAATGTCAAGCTCCCACGGCAGTTGCGGGGGACGGGGGCTGGCAGGCAGCTGTGCCTCGGTTTCCCAGCGAAGCGGGGTCGGCGAGGGGCTACCGGGGTGCCCCCCAGGCCGGGCGCGGGGCTGCCGAGCGGGGCTGGCCCCTCTCGGCCCTGGATGCAGCAGCGGAGCGAAGGGCAGAGTCTCTTCCCCACCCCGGCAGGCTACGGGGGTGTCCCCCCCACCCCTGCTGCCCGGAGGCTGTCCCTCGCTTCCCCCCAGGCCCCAGCTCCTCTCGCCCGGGCCCGGCTACCACGGCAGGCCGCGGCTGCTGGCGGGCCTGCGCGGGGCTGAGCAGCCGTCTCCGCCGCTTCCCGCTGGGCCTCCGCTTCGTCCCCGGGGCGCTCCCCGGGCTCCGGTGCCGGGGGAGGGGGGGCCCGGCCGGGCGGCGCTGAGTCTCTCCAGGCCCCACCGCTCCCGCGGCTGCTGCTCCGGGCTGCGGCTCCACTGCAGGCCCCGGCTCCTCCCCGGCCTCCGCTCCGCCTCCCCGGGCTCCCCCCGGCCGCGGCCGCCCCCGCCTCCCCGGGTTAAGGAGGCGCCGGGCCCGGGGAGCTCCGGCCGCCCGAGCTGAGGCCGCGCCCGCCCCAGCCGGGCAAGGAGGGATCTGGCATCGCCCGGAGAGCCTGGCTGGCCGGCGGGACCGCTGCGGGCTGCGGGCTGCGGGCTGCGGCCTTGCCCAGCCCCCGCGCCTGCCCCGGGGCTCCCTGCGCCCTGCAGGGGCCGCGGGCCTCGCCCCTCGCTCAGCGCGGGGCAGCAGCCCCCTGCCGCCCCCCAGCTCTTGGGCCCCCCCCGCCACCGGCTCTCGGCCGCCCAGGGGTCATCCCTTCTGGCCTGCGGGCTCTCCTCGGCGCCCTGGCGGGACGCGAGTGGCGAATGGCCGCCTGGGCCCCGGCCTGTGCGTGGCAGCGCTGCCCGCGGGCTTGGCTTGCTGCGCCGTCTGACCTCCCTGCCCACCAGCCCGCCTGACCTCCCTGCCCGCCTGACCTCCCTGCCCACCACCCTGCCCGCCTGACCTCCCTGCCTGCCTCCCTGCCCGCCTGGCCTCCCTGCCCGCCTGACCTCCCTGCCCGCCTGGCCTCCCTGCCCGCCTGACCTCCCTGCCCGCCTGACCTCCCTGCCTGCCTCCCTGCCCGGCTGACCTCCCTGCCCGCCTGGCCTCCCTGCCCGCCTGGCCTCCCTGCCCGCCTGACCTCCCTGCCCGCCTGGCCTCCCTGCCCGCCTGACCTCCCTGCCCACCACCCTGCCCGCCTGACCTCCCTGCCTGCCTCCCTGCCCGGCTGACCTCCCTGCCCGCCTGACCTCCCTGCCCGGCCTCCCTGCCCGCCTGGCCTCCCTGCCCGCCTGACCTCCCTGCCCGGCCTCCCTGCCCGCCTGGCCTCCCTGCCCGCCTGGCCTCCCTGCCCGCCTGACCTCCCTGCCCGGCCTCCCTGCCCGCCTGGCCTCCCTGCTCACCAGCCCGCCGGCCCTGCCCTGCTCCAGCACGGGACGCCCAACTCCTCTCCCGCCCCCAAAATTCAACTCTCCATCACTGGTGATCTTCCTTCACGCCTTGTATCCATCCATAACCTACTGCAGTAACACTGAGATACCTTGAAGTATTTCTGCTGCACCGTGTTAGAAGTCTTACTGACATCTTTCTGATGTGTTACAGCCACTAAAAGTCATAAAGAAGCCCCCACGAGCTACATACAACATTTCCCACTGTCACCCAGTTTCCTGGAAGTTGGGTGTCGCCTGTCAGCGTGTTGCAAGGCTGGGCTCAGGGACACACACCAAGGCAACGATCAAGTTGCACCAGGGGAGGTTTAGGCTGGATAGCAGAAGTGACTTCCTGACTGAAAGGATCCTCAAACAGCAGACCAGGCTCCCCAGGGAGGTGGCTGAATCCCTAGAGGTGCCTTGAAAAAGCAGAGATGTGGTGCTGAAAGACATGGTTTAGCACCAGCCTTGGTAAAGTTACATAGAGGATGGATTCAATGATCTTAAAGGTCTTTTCCATCCAAAATGATTAGAATAGAATAGAATAGAATAGAACAGAATAGGATTGGAAAAGACCTCAGAGATCATCAAGTCCAACCTGTCACCCAACACCTCATGGCTAACTAAACCATGGCTTCAAGTGCCTTCAATCCCTTTTTGAGCACCTCCAGGGATGGTGACTCCACCACCTCCCTGGGCAACCCGTTCCAATGACGAATGACTCGCTCGGTGAAGAACTTTCTCCTCACCCCCAGCCTAAACCTCCCCTGGCACAGCTTGAGACTGTGTCCTCTTGTTCTGGTGCTGGTTGCCTGGGAGAAGAGACCAACCCCCACCTGGCTACAACCTCCCTTCAGGGAGTTGTAGACAGCAATGAGGTCTCCCCTGAGCCTCCTCTTCTCCAGGCTAAGCAACCCCAGCTCCCTCAGCCTCTCCTCACAGGGCTGTGCTCAAGGCCTCTCCCCAGCCTTCTTGCCCTTCTCTGGACACCTTCAAGTCTCTCAATGTCCTTCTTAAACTGAGGGGCCCAGAACTGGACACAGGACTCAAGGTGTGGCCTAACCAGTGCAGAGTACAGGGCACAATGACTTCCCTGCTCCTGCTGTCCACACTATTCCTAATGCAGGCCAGGATGCCACTGGCCCTCCTGGCCACCTGGGCACACTGCTGGCTCATATTCAGGTGGCTGTCAATCAGCACCCCCAGGTCCCTCTCTGTTTGGCAGCTCTCAGCCACCCTGACCCCAGCCTGTAGCTCTGCATGGGGTTGCTGTGGCCAAAGGGCAGCCCCTGGCACTTGGACTTGTTGAATGCCATCCTGTTGGCCTCTGCCCATCTGTCCAGTCGGTCGAGGTCCCTCTGCAGAGCCCTTCTGTCCTCTAACTGACCAACATCTGCTCCTAACTTGGTGTCATCTGCAAACTTGCTGATGACTGACTCTACCCCCTCATCCAGATCATCGATGAATATGTTGAAGAGGACAGGGCCCAGCACTGATCCCTGGGGGACACTGACTCTGCATTTGATAATCTGTTCTCTCTGAGGGTAACTTCACAGCTGCATCTTTTCAAATGGTAGCACTGCTGTGAGGCTTGGAGTAAAGGACAGGACATGTGCTGGGAGAGAGCTGCCTTTTCTGAGTACCTTTTTCTTTTTCCCTTGTGCAATTTGTTGTGGTAGTAGAGGTGGTGGTTAAGAGTTGCTGCTGTGGCAGGGCTTAGTTTACCATTGCATCTGCAATGCCTCTGTGCATCCTTTCCACAGTTCAAAAGCTGCACAGAATTCCACACTTCCACTTTAGGAACTCACAAGAATGAACACTCAATGTCCATCCTCTCAGGATGTTCTGTATCCCCTTCTCCCACACCTAACCTTTCTGCTCCTAGGCCAGTAGCTCTTTTCCCTATGCTACTACCTGCTCTCTCTCCCAGGGAGGGTTTCCTGCCCCTTTTACCATATTATTCATATTATGACATCAGAGATCCCATTACAGTGTTCTTAATAATTACCAAGGGCCAACAACCACCTCCTTCCCTTCTGCCTCCACAGCAGAGCTCTGTCCTGTTCTCTCCTTTCTCCTAGCCTCACTCCAGTCCTGGGTAAATGTCTTAGTTCAAGTTCCCTTTGCCTTCTGCCTCTCCTTGGACTTCTCTTTGGTGTAGATTGTCTTTGGGTCTCCCTGCTATTCCCACAGCAAGTTCCCCAGTTCCCCTCCAGCTAGGATTTGTGTCCATAATGTGCACAGGCTCCTCTTAATTCCACTGAGAGATGAGGCAGAGGTTGTGCTGGGAGGTGCTGATGGGTGCTGTCTGGGAGTCGTCTGATCTACAGCCAACTGCAGAGGTGTGAGGAGGCTGTGGTTGGACTCTACACGTGTCAGGCATCCACTGTGTGCTCCTCATGTGGTTTTCCTTTCGACTTCCACAAGCCTGTCTCCAAAATGAATGTCTGAAACAGTGCCTGCCTTTTACAGGGGAAAAAAGATAGGATGGAACTGACTGATCCCAGCACTGGGAACAAGGGAAATACCAAAATGCCAACCAACACACACACACACACACACAGAGACTGACACACATATTAACACACTCACACCCTCTCACACAGACTCACATTCACACACACCCCTCTCTCTCACACACACACTCACACTCTCTCACACACTCTCTCTCACACACACACTTTCTCTCTCACACATTAACACGCTCACAGTCTCACACAGGCATACAGACACACACTGTCACACACACACACATTCACATACACACTCTCACAGAGGCATACAGACACACTCTCTCTCACACACACTGACACTCTCTCACACACGCTCACATTCATACATTCACACTCTCACACAGGCATACAGACACACACACATTCACACACTCACATACACACTCATACACACACACTCTCTCACATTCACACACTCACACACACACTCTCACACATACATACACACTCACACACACTCACACTCTCACTCTCACACACTCTCACACTCACACACACTCACAGACATACACACTCACACACACACTCACATTCACACACACAGGCATACACACACACTCACACATTCACACTCACACACACATTCACACACTCTCTCACACACACACTCTCACACTCACACACAGACACACACACTCACACTCTCACACTCACACACACACTCACAGACATACACACTCACACACACACTCACATACACTCAGACATACACTCTCACACACACTCATACACTCTCTCACACACTCACAGACATACACTCTCACACACACAGGCATACACACTCACATACACTCACACACACTCACACTCTCACACTCACATTCACACAGTCACTGTCACACAGACACACACACTCTCACACACACACTCTCATGCTCACATTCACACACTCACACTCACATTCACACACTCTCACACTCACATTGACACACTCATATACACTCAGACACACACACTCTCACACTCACATTCACACTCTCACGCTCACATTCACACACTCACTCTCACACACACATACAGACACACACACTCTCACACACACTCTCATGCTCACATTCACACACTCACACTCACATTCACACACTCTCACACTCACATTGACACACTCATATACACTCAGACACACACACTCTCACACTCACATTCACACTCTCACGCTCACATTCACACACTCTCTCACACACACATACAGACACACACACTCTCACACACACACTCACACATTCTCACGCTCACATTCACACACTCACACTCTCACACAGACACACACACTCTCACACACACTCTCATGCTCACATTCACACACTCACACTCACATTCACACACTCTCACACTCACATTGACACACTCATATACACTCAGACAGACACACACACTCTCACACTCACATTCACACTCTCACACTCACATTCACACACTCACTCTCACACACACATACAGACACACACACTCTCACACACACACTCACACACTCTCACGCTCACATTCACACACACACTCTCACACAGACACACACACTCTCACACACACACTCTCATGCTCACATTCACACACTCACACTCACATTCACACACTCTCACACTCACATTGGCACACTCATATACACTCAGACACACACACTCTCACACTCACATTCACACTCTCACGCTCACATTCACACACTCACTCTCACACACACATACAGACACACACACTCTCACACACACTCTCATGCTCACATTCACACACTCACACTCACATTCACACACTCTCACACTCACATTGACACACTCATATACACTCAGACACACACACTCACACTCACATTCACACTCTCACACTCACATTCACACACTCACACTCTCACACACACATACAGACACACACTCTCACACACACATTCACACACTCATATACACTCAGACACACACACTCTCACACTCACATTCACACTCTCACGCTCACATTCACACACTCACACTCTCACACACACATACAGACACACACTCTCACACACACATTCACACACTCATATACACTCAGACACACACACTCTCACACTCACACTCACACACTCTCACATTCACACACTCACACTCAGACAGACATACAGACACACAGACTCTCACACACACACTCACACAGACACAACAAGGCCCTGGGAGGCAGTCTAAGGCATCAGAAGTGCTGGGATGTGAAGAGATTCTGATCCATTATCATATGCAGCATTCAGGGAAGAAAAAGACCCATCTGAAAGCCTCTGTGAGCTAAGGAGTAGAAGACAGCAGATGGAGACATGGGCAAAAAAAGTACAGCAGCCACCAGGGAAGTTATTTTTGTGTTCCATTCAATGTGTTTTATCCTTCTCAGAGCTTTTCAAGATGTATCACAGTATCACAGTATAACTTAGGTTGGAAAGGACCTCGAGGATCATCGAGTCCAACCTATCAACACAGACCTCATGACCAGACCATGGCACCAAGTGCCACGTCCAATCTCCTCTGGCTTTGTGCATGACTGAACAGTTAGTATTCCTCTCCAGACTGGAGAGATGTGGGTTTGATGGGGGCACTCTTCAATGGATAAGGCATTGGTTGGATGGTTGCATCCAGAGGGTGGTGTCCCACAGCTTGGTGTCCAGATGGAAAGCAGTGCCCCACCTCAGGCATCCATACTGGAACCAGTGCTGTTCAGTATCTGCATCAATGACAAAGCAGCATCAAGTGCATGCTCACCAAGCTGAGTGATGAGTGATGCAGTTGACCTGCCAGAGGGACAGAATGTCATCCAGAGAGACAGGATGCCATCCAGAGGGACAGGATGCAATCCAGAGGGACAGGATGCCATCCAGAGGGACCTGGACAAGCTGGAAAGGTAGGCCTGTGTGAATCTTATGAGGTTCAACAATACCAAGTACAAGGTCCTGCACTTGGCTTGGGGCAATCCATTTGTGTGGGGAGTGTTGATCTGCTTGAGGGTAGGAAGGTTCTGCAGAGGGACCTGCACAGGCTGGACTGATGGTCTGAGGTCAGTTGTATGAGGTTTAACAAGGCCAAGTACTGGGTGCCACACCTGGGCCACAACAACCCCATGCTACAAGCCTAGGGAAGAGTGGCTGGAGTTGCCTGGCAGAAAGGGCCCTGGGGGTGCTGGTTGGCATCCATCTGAATGTGAACCAGCAGTGTACCCAGGTGGCCAAGAAGGCAAGCAATATTCTGGCCTGTATCAGGAACAGCATGGCCTCAGGACCTTGCCCTTGTACTCAGCACTGATGGGGCCCCAACTTGAATACTGTGTTGCTTTGGGCCCCCTGCTACAAGAAGGACATTGAGGTTCTAGAGAGGATCCAGTGAAAGGCAAGCAAACTGGTGAAGGCCCTAGGAGAACAAGTCTCATAAGGAGCAGCTAAGGGAACTGGGGGTGTTTACCCTGGAGAAGAGGAGGCTGAGGGGAGACCTCGTTGCTCTCTACAGCTCCCTGAAAGGAGGTCTCTTCTCCCTAGCAACACATGATAGAATGAGAGGAAATGGTCTGATATTGGGCCAGGGAAGATTTAGATTGGATATCAAGAAAAAATTCTTTCCTGAAAGGATGGTTGGGCATTGGAGTAAGTTGCCCCAAGGAGGTGGTAGTCACTGTTATCATAGTATCATAGTATCAGTCAGGGTTGGAAGGGACCACAAGGATCATCTAGTTCCAACCCCCCTGCCATGGGCAGGGACACCCCACACTACATCAGCCTGGTCACAGCCTCATCCAGCCTGGCCTTAAACACCTCCAGGGACAGGGCCTCAACCACCTCCCTGGACAACCCATTCCAGGGCTTCACCACTCTCATGGGGAAGAACTTCCTCCTCACCTCCAGCCTCAATCTCCCCACCTCCAGCTTCATTCCATTCCCCCTAGTCCTATCACTCCCTGAGATCCTGAGCAGTCCCTCCCCAGCCTTCCTGGAGCCCCCTTCAGATCCTGGAAGGCCACAATGAGGTCACCTGGGAGCCTTGTCTTCTGCAGACTGAACAGCCCCAATTCCTTCAGTCTGTCCTCACAGGAGAGGTGCTCCAGCCCTCTGCTCATCCTCCTGGCCCTTCTCTGGACACCTTCCAGCACCTCCAGATCCCTCTTGCAATAGGGGCTCCAGAACCGGAGGCAGTACTCCAGGTGGGGTCTCAGCAGGGCTGAGCAGAGGGGGCATTCAGGAAAGGTGTGGACATGGCACTCTGGGACATGGTTTAATGGCTGTGGAGGTGTCAGGCTGATGGTTGGACTTGGTGATGTTAGAGGTCTTTTCCAACCACATCTGTTCTCTGATTCTATGATCCATACAGGCTGGAGGATGATGTGATTCAAAATACCCATGCAGAGAAGTACTTTGGTACCGGAGGATAAAAAGCTGTACCTGAGGCAACAGTGTCCTCACAACCCAAATGATGAGTTGCATCCTGGGCTGACCAAAAGCAGCACAGGCAGCATGCTCTGCTCTGCTGAGAGCACTGTGTCCAGCTCAGCTATTCTCAGCACAAGAAGGACTTAAGAGCTGTTGCAGCAGGTCCAGAGGAGGGCCACAAAAGTGATTTGAGGGCTGGAACCCTCTGCTGTAAGGACAGGCTGAGAGGGTTGGGATCCTTCAGCCTGCAGAAGGTTCCTGGGGGACCTTATTGTGGCCCTTCAGTATTTAAAAGGGGCCTGTAAGAAACAGGGGCACAATCTTTTTAGCAAGACCTCTGGTGATAGGGAAAGCAGTGAGTTTCACAACAGAGTAGATTTAGACTACATACAAAGAATTTCCTTTTACAGAGGGTGGTGAAACATTGGCTCAGGCTGCCCAGAGAGGTGGTGGTGGATGCCTCATCCCTGGAATCATTCAAGTGGAGGTCAAATGGGACTCAACAACCTGATCCAGCTAAGGATGTCCCTGCACACCTTTTCTCATCCAGGAAAGTATTTTGTGTACATATATCTACAAAAGCTTTACTTGCTCCTGTCCCCAGGGTAATTTATCTGAGTGTGGCATGGAAATGATGTACCTACCCCCTTTCCAGGGTAGCCCCATGTAAGGTTTAGTCTGGAGAAGCCTGAGAGGAGGTCTTATCAACGCTGATCAGTATGGAAAGGGTGGTGGTCAAGCTGGGCTCTCTTCTGTTGTGCTGTGATAGAACAAGGAGCCACAGGCACAAAGTACAACACAGATTTCATTTAATCTTAAGGAAAAACTTCTTTCCTTTGAGGGTGAGAGAGCACTGGACCAAGCTGCCCAGACAGGCGGTGGAGTCTCTTTCACTGGAGGCTTTTAAAGCCTGCCCGGATTTGTTCCTGTGCAAGCGGATCTAGACGAACCTGCTCTCGCAGGGGGGTTGGACCAGGCGCTCAGAGGTACCTTCCACTCCCCCCCTCCTGTGATTCCTACAGGAGCAAGAGGCCAAAACCAGTTTTAAACCTGGGAGCTTTACATATGCCTTTAGGAACTGAGCTACAAGGAAGTCTGTGTGCCCCCCGTGTTAGGAGACCCAGCACCAGCCAACGCGCCTGCCAGCTCAGCCCGTCCGCACCTGTGCGGGCAAACACTGCCTGCTGCTACTGCTCCCTTGCCCTCCCTTGGACAGCTACTCGTTTCCACAGCAGGAAGCCTGACGTTACAGGCTCCTATCTCCCTGTGCAGAGAGCCAGGAGCGCCGTCCACATCCATCCGACTCCTTCATCCTCCAGGGAAACGGGCTCGCTCTCCCCAGCCGCCCCGTCCCGGAGACTCGCTGCAGCAGCAAGGCCCTCACAGCCCTCAGGCCGCACTCACGCCGGGTCCCGCGGCGGGACAGCTCCTCTGGCAGCCCGGGCAGAGGCCGCACGCCCCAGCGCGGCCGCAGCAGCCTCGCTGACTCTAGGGCAACCGCCGCGCCGAGCCACCTTAAGAGCGCGAGCAGCCCCCACAGGCAGCTGCCGGGCGGCTCCTCCCCGACCCGTGTCGCATCCAGCCTGGGAACGTGTGGCCGGGAGCGCAGCTACTGTAGGGACGGCTCGCCGGGGCTGCCCCGGGCCGGGCCGGCCCTCACGGCGAGGGGTGAAGGATGAAAGCAGTGAGAGACCTTGTTGGGGCAGAGGCAGCAGACACGACCCTGCCGCCCGCTGCTCCCGCGTTAGCGCTTTCGTTCCGCAGCGCCCATTGGCCGGAGGCAGGGGCAGAGCTAGCCTGATAGTCGCTGCCTAGTTGGCTCCTGCAGCCATCCATCAAAGGGCGACGGCGACCGATATGGATTCGCTCTTCTGATTGGTCTCGACCCGCGAGCTGGTGGGCCAAACGGGAAGTGAGAAATGGCCTCCATTGGTCAGGCTGCCGCGTCAGTCAAATAAGTCACGGAGGGCCGCGCGGGTGGCGGGGCTGTTTGTCACCGCGGGTATGGGTCACTTCCTGTCCGGGCCTGGCGTGTTCCGCTTCGCCCTGCGGCCGGAGGCGGGAGACGTCCTTCAGAGGGCGCATGCGCCGCGAGGCTGGAGGCGCGTGATGTTGCCGCCCCCGCCGCCGCCCTCGTGCGCCGTCCTGCTGCCGGCCGCGGGCGAGCCTGGGAGCGCAGAGCTCTGCTCCGGCGCTGCTGCAGGGAGCCATAGCCGTGGCGCCGTGCAGTGGCGCTTGAGCTGCCCAGGGGTGTTTCCTTCTTCTACAACCCCCTTCCCTGGGGAGCGGAGCCTGCAAAATGGCAGAGATGGGCTCCATGTTTGTCTGTCGCAGCAGCGCCCACGCTGCGCTCGTTCTGTTTGTGGCAGCAGCGGGGCCGGTCCCGGCTTCCCGTCCTTCCCCTGTGATCAGTTCTAACGTAGCCATGCAGGGAGCTTGGGTGGGCAGCAGTGACCATCCGGGGCGGGGGGTGATGAACAGAAAATTCTCGTTAACAGAATAACGGAGTTGATAAGAATTTTCAGCTTGTTAGCTGAAATGCTGGAATGCAGGGAGGGGGAGAGGGGTTGGCAGACAGCCTTTGGATAGATGAGGAATAGCAGGATTTGTCAGTGATTCACTTCTGTTAGTCTTGGACAAGATGATCTTTTGTATAAGATAAAGGACACCTGCATGATATGTGTACTTCTGCTATTTTTAGATAGATAAGCTTTGTATAGATAGGAAGCATCTGGACCTCTGTCATTATAGACAGATAACTTTTTTGTATAAAAGTTTGCCCAAAACTCTCTGAACACACACAGGTCTTTTGAAATGATTCTACCTGTGTCAGGCGCGCCAGAATAGAAGCATAATACAAGAAACTTACTGAGTCTCTTGTGTGTCATTCTCTAAGACAGGGGAACGCAGTATCCCTTGTGCTCTGGGCTGCGCTGGTGCCGTTGTAGAAAAGCGCCAGCGGTTAGGCTGAATTCACAAGGCGAATCCCATCCTTGTCCTGCTTCAAACTCCGGCTGGGCGCTCGGCAGGGAAGCCTGTGCTGTTTGCCACGGCTGTGGCTGCTGAAGGAGCGGTGCCAGTGCAACCCTGCCAGCTTGCATTACTAAATAATCCCTGCTCCACAGCTTTCAGTCACGGGAAAAACACGGGAGTGTTGCAGGTGGAGGGTCACTGTTTCAATGCCTCAGAGAAGCAGTGTTTCTACCTGGACTCATCTCTCTCCAGTGGGCCCACCCTCTGCTTTCAAATAGGAGCTGCAGCTCCCTGAACTCTTCCCTGAAACCCTCAAGTCTAAGACAGGGTCGCTGGCTGTGCTGTGAATACAGAAAGCGCTTTTCAGGTCCCTGCCTTCATCTCTGATTGATGGTTTGCTCTTTTCTTCTCTCACGCCTCACTCTCTGCAGGCTCCATGCTCTTGTCTGCGGCTGTGATACAGTAATGCTTTTCACGTTGTGATGTGTTTCAAGCAGGTTAGGTTTGGAAATTGCAGGAGAAAAAAAGCCTGGTCTGATAAGGCACAAATTGTAACTGACCCCTAATTGGTGCTTTTGTAGCGTCTGTGCCTTGTGAATCTTCACTTTGTACCGTGACCTTTCTGTCTGCAGCTGCAGAAAAGTCTTTCTCCTGTGCTTGGTCTCTTATGAACCCTATAGAAGCTCTTGGTTTTGTAGATCTCTGTGAGGGCCTTCTACTTTTCTCATAGTTTCATAGCAAAGGTTTAAACCTGGCTCACCTGCTTTTCTCTCAGAGTTTGTGCCAGGTAGAGTGGCTGTAGGTAGATAACAGCAGAGCAGGAGCTGATCTGCTGGAGGGTAGAGAGGCTCTGCAGAGGGACCTGGACAGGCTGGACAGATGGGCAGAGGCCAAGGGCAGGAGATTGAACACATCCAAGTGCCAGGTGCTGCACATTGGCCACAACAACCCCAGGCAGTGCTACAGGCTGGGGTCAGAGTGGCTGAGAGCAGCCAGGCAGAGAGGGACCTGGGGGTGCTGGTTGATGGTAGGCTGAACATGAGCCTGCAGTGTGCCCAGGCAGCCAAGAGGGCCAATGGCATCCTGGCCTGGATCAGGAACAGTGTGGCCAGCAGGAGCAGGGAGGTCATTCTGCCCCTGTACACTGCACTGGTTAGGCCACACCTTGAGTCCTGTGTCCAGTTCTGGGCCCCTCAGTTTAGGAAGGAGGTTGAGTTGCTGGAAGGTGTCCAGAGAAGGGCAACAAAGCTGGGGAGGGGTTTGGAGCACAGCCCTGTGAGGAGAGGCTGAGGGAGCTGGGGTTGCTTAGCCTGGAGAGGAAGAGACTCAGGGGTGACCTCATTGCTCTCTACAACTACCTGAAGGGAGGTTGTAGCCAGGTTGGGGTTGGTCTCTTCTCCCAGGCAAGCAGCACCAGAACAAGAGGACACAGTCTCAAGCTGTGCCAGGGGAGGTTTAGGCTGGAGGTTAGGAGGAAGTTTTACCCAGAGAGAGAGATTGCCCATTGGAATGTGCTGCCCAGGGAGGTGGTGGAGTTACCATCCTTAGAGGTGGTCAGGAGGAGACTTGATGGGGTGCTTGGTGCCATGGGTTAGTTGTTTAGGTGGTGTTGGATTGGCTGATGGGTTGGACTTGATGATCTTGAAGGTCTCTTCCAACCTGGTTTATGATCTATTATTCTATTCTATTCCCAAGAATCATGAGCAGAAGGTGCTTCCTCCTGTGTCTGCCTGAGGCTGAGAACCCTATTTGAAAAGGAGATATGCCAGCATAAGTGGGGTAAATGCTTTTGGATAACTGGAGGCAGTTGGGGTTTTAAGGCTGGTTTTATTTCTTTGTTTGGGGTTTTTGTTTTGTTTTTGTTTGTTGGTTTGGTTTGAAGCTCTCCCTAGTTGTGTGAATGGATAAATACTAACAGAGACTGAAATACAAGGGTTGTGAGTTCTGGTCTCTAGAACATTCAGGCAGTATATGGGAGATACAAAATGACACACATGTACTGCAAAACACTTAATGGCATGTTCTGGCTGTCACATCTCTGATGGAGAGCGATGTGAGGAGGCAGCTTGCCCACAAGATGGTGAGAGCCTGCATCAGGAGCAGTGTGGCCAGCAGGAGCAGGGAAGTCATTGTGCCCTGTGCTCAGCACTGGTTAGGCCACACCTTGAGTCCTGTGTCCAGTTCTGGGCCCCTCAGTTTAGGAAGAACATTGAGAGACTTGAAGGTGTCCAGAGAAGCACAACAAGGCTGGGGAGAGGCCTTGAGCACAGCCCTGTGAGGAGAGGCTGAGGGAGCTGGGGTTGCTTAGCCTGGAGAAGAGGAGGCTCAGGGGTGACCTCATTGCTCCCTACAGCTACCTGAAGGCTAGTTGTAGCCAGGAAGGGGTTGGTCTCTTCTCTCTAGCCACCAACACCAGAACTAGAACAAGAGTACACAGTCTCAAGCTGTGCCAGGAGAAGTTTAGGCTGGAGGTGAGGGGAAAGTTCTTCACTGAGAGAGTGGTTAGCCATTGGAATGTGCTGTCCAGGGAGGTGGTAGACTCCCCATCCC
This sequence comes from Melanerpes formicivorus, assembly GCF_026170545.1. Lineage (NCBI taxonomy): Eukaryota > Metazoa > Chordata > Aves > Piciformes > Picidae > Melanerpes > Melanerpes formicivorus. The sequence goes on along the minus strand of NW_027142448.1, from coordinate 1,222,492 downwards.
TGGAGGTGTTCAAGAGGGGATTGGATGTGGCACTTGGTGCCATGGTCTAGTCATGAGGTCTGTGGTGACAGGTTGGACTCGATGATCTTTGAGGTCTCTTCCAACCTTGGTGATACTGTGAGACTGTGATGCTGTGAAAGTTCAGCCTGCCTCTAAAAGCAGACAGGAGTTGCTGTGACACAATAAATGTAGAAACACCTCGAGTCACTTTTCAAAGAGCCACTGCACAGGCACTGCAGCACTGATTAACTGTCTACCACTTCAAAAGCTGATGGTGTGAAAATGCAGACAGGGTATAAAGTTTGATTGCAGTAGCTCAAACTAATGAGCAGTTCCTGCCACTGCCTCCTGACTGAGCAGGGGAGATCACAGTTAATAGGAAAACATTAAAATCCTTAGAAGTGCTGTGGATACCTATGATATCAGCAGTAATACCAGCAGGCATGAGAAGCATCCCTGGGGATCAAAAGGGAAAATAGGAGAGCTGTCTGACTGAAGTTACAGTTGCTGAAACTGGGAGCCACACAAGAGGCTTCCTCACAACTTACAGTAAGGAGAAGCTTGCATTGGCAGCATGTAGCAAGGAGAGGAGCTGGAATGTGGAGCTGCAGAACAGACAATGAAATGAATGAACTGTGCAAATTAGAGCCTGCCAGGGTATGAAAACCAGGAAGCCTTTGAAAAAATTAGTGGATGTGCAGGATCAAAGGAGGTTAAAGAGAACAATGCAGAAAAGCCTGGTTTCTCTCACATCTATCTTTAGTGTTGAGGAAGTAAGGAGGCTTTTGTAGCCCTGTCCTGCCTACAGCCTGATTGTGTTTTTGTTGTGGTTGGGTGGTTTGATTGTTTTTACAGTGAAGCAACTTCAGGAGGTTGAGATCTTAGAAGTAGAGAGGTGGAGCAAACAAATTACCTTAGAACATAATACAGCATGCCTCCAGTAATTCCAGAGTACTTAATGCAAGAAGTACTTAGACACTGTGGCTTCCTGGGCAGGGACAATTTGTGGTCCCTCATAGCTGCCATGGAGCAGAGACAATAGAGACTGCACCTACAAGTTTTGAAATGCCTTGGGGATGAAGCAGGGAAGTAGGATGGTGAAACTTTTATCCATTCCTTGAAAGCTGTTGGAGTGGTCATTAAAAATGTCAGTGTGGAAGACTACAACAACCCAGGTGAATTCTTTAAGCAAAGAGGATGTTATAAATCCCCTTCTTAGCTTACTGGATGTTAAACATGAATACAGTAGAGTATCACAGTATCACTAAGGTTGGAAGAGACCTCAGAGATCATCAAGTCCAACCTGTCACCATTGACGTCATCACTAGACCATGGCACCAAGTGCCACATCCAATGCCCTCTTGAACCCCTCCAGGGATGGGGACTCCACCACCTCCCTGGGCAGCACATTCCAATGGCTAACAACTCTCTCAGTGAAGAACTTTCTCCTCACCTCCAGCCTAAACTTCCCCTGGCACAGCTTGAGACTGTGTCCTCTTGTTCTGATGCTGGTTGCCTGGGAGAAAAGACCAACCCCTTCCTGGCTGCAACCTAGAATAGAATAGGATAGAATAGAATAGAATAGAATACAATAGACCAGACCAGGTTGGAAGAGACCTTCAAGATCATTGTGTCCAACCTATCATCCAACACCACCTAATCAACTAAGCCATGGCACCAAGCACCCTAACAAATGTGAACATTTAATATGATCTATTTAGATTATTTTCAAGGCCTTTGAGATTGCTCCATAAAGACAAAATCTTGTGAAGGAAGAGTGATTCCTAACTTTGGAGCTTTGTCTTGATTCATATTAAAATCTGTGGTATTAAAATGAGCATTGGCATGAAGTTTGCTGGCAGCACGAGGGCAGGAGGATAAGGATACTCCAAACAAATAGTGAAAGACCTCTAGATAGGATTCTGCAATTCTATGAAATGAAATCTTGGATGGGATTGAGGTATGCAAAATTCAGTGCTGTGAATATAGTGACTAATAATTTCCTCCCCACCACCCAGGACTTCTCTAGTGATATTGATTATTAGCTGGTCACATACCATAAACTGCTAAAAGGTAAAAGGTATCCAGGAAAGGATCATAGTATCAGTCAGGGTTGGAAGGGACCACAAGGATCATCCAGTTCCAACCCCCCTGCCATGGGCAGGGACACCCCACACTACATCAGCCTGGCCACAGCCTCAGCCAGCCTGGGCTTAAACACCTCCAGGGACAGGGCCCCAACCACCTCCCTGCACAACCCATTCCAGGGCTTCACCACTCTCATGGGGAAGAACTTCCTCCTCACCTCCAGCCTCAATCTCCCCACCTGCAGCTTCATTCCATTCCCCCTAGTCCTATCACTCCCTGAGATCCTGAGCAGTCCCTCCCCAGCCTTCCTGGAGCCCCCTTCAGATCCTGGAAGGCCACAATGAGGTCACCTGGGAGCCTTCTCTTCTCCAGACTGAACAGCCCCAACTCCTTCAGTCTGTCCTCACAGAAGAGGTGCTCCAGCCCTCTGCTCATCCTCCTGGCCCTTCTCTGGACACCTTCCAGCACCTCAAGATCCCTCTTGGAATAGGGGCTCCAGAACTGGAGGCAGTACTCCAGGTGGGGTCTCAGCAGAGCTGAGCAGAGGGGGAGAATCACCTCCCTTGCCCTGCTGGCCACACTTCTCCTGCTGCAGCCCAGAATCTGATTGGCTTTGTGGGCTGCAAGTGCACACTGAGAGCTCCTGGTGAGCTTCTCCTCCCCCAGCACCCCCAAGTCTCTCTCCTCAGGGCTGCTTTCCAGCCAGTCCCTGCCCAGCCTGCATTTGTGCCTGGGATTGCCTCCACCCAGCTGCAGGACCCTGCCCTTGGTCTTGTTGAACCTCCTGAGGTTGTCTTGTGCCCACCTCTCCAGCCTGTCCAGCTCCCTCTGGATGGATCCCTTCCCTCCACCTGTCTGCTGCACCACACAGCTTGGTGTCATCAGCAAACCTGCTGAGGGTGCACTCAGTGCCACTGTCCATGGCACCCACAAAGATGTTGAACAAGCCTGGTCCCAGGACTGATCCCTGAGGGACTCTGCTTGTCCCTGGCCTCCCCTGGGACATGGAGCCATTGACAGCCACTCTTTGGGTGCAGCCATCAAGCCGGTTCTGTATCCATCTAGTGGTCACCCATCACACCCATGTGTCACCAGCCTGGAGACCAGGATATGGTGTGGGACAGTGTGGAAGGCTTTGCTCAGCTCCAGGCAAGCAACAGCAGCTGCTCTCCCCTCAGCTATTGATGTTGTCACCTGTGCAGAGAAGGCCACCAGGTTGGTCAGGCAGGATTTGCCCTTGGTGAAGACTGTTCCCAATCACCTCTTCACTATTCTTCCTACTCTCATGAGGTCTGTGGTGCCAGGTTGGACTCGATGATCTTTGAGGTCTCTTCCAACCTTAGTGATACTGAGTACTTTCTGAGCCAGCAGTGCCTCCAGGAGGATCTGCTGCGTGATCTTTCTGGGCACAGAGGTGAGACTGCCTGGCCTGGAGTTCCCTGGTTCTTTCTTCTTACCCTTGTTGAAAATGGGGGTAATAAAAATGGGATCATTGAGAGAAGTTTCTTTTGTTAAAAAAAAATCTTGTCTGTAATGCTGCAAATAATTATGATCATTTATTCTCAATAAAGAATAGAATAGAATAGAATAGATTAGAATAGAATGGAATAGAATGGAATAGAATAGACCAGGTTGGAAGAGACCTTCAAGATCATCGTGCCCAACCCATCAACCAATCCAACCCACCTAAACAACTAACCCATGGCACCAAGCACCCCATCAAGTCTCCTCCTGAACTCAAACTGAAGCAGGTACAAGAATAGCTTATAGGATTTCCTCAAGAAGAAAGACCCTATCAGTGGAATTTTGGCTTTAAAACCTTGCCCAGTCAAATGGAGAGTAGGAAGGGATGTGATGGGTGGCCAGAAGCACACCTGATAGTGAGCTACAGACAGGGAGAGGAGCTTTTGTTAGGAAGGATGCCACTAGTTTAAGGACAAGATAGAGTGGCAAAGTTACGTTGAACAGTAGGGGGCGTGGGGGAAATCCAGAGCTTAGGGAATTCCCCAAACATCCTTCCCTAAATTGTGCAAACAAAATGTGTTGAAAAATGTTAGGCATTACAGTACGTGATGAGACAAACTGTCTCTGAACAAGAACTATCCTGTAAGCAGCAAGCAAGGGCTGGAATTTACCAGTTTACACCAAGACAACGTGTTAAAAGCAAAAATCCCTTACAGATTTCTCCTGTGCCCTGTGCTGTGTTTGTTTATTTATTGTCCATCTGTAGAGAGGAGAGAAAAGTGAAGAGAGGAACAACCTTCCAGAAGACAAAGGCATTGCGAGTAGCTGTGTGAGAGAGGAGTCTGGGAGACTTCAGTCAGACCTAAATAGTATCATAGTATCAGTCAGGGTTGGAAGGGACCACAAGGATCAGCCAGTTCCAACCCCCCTGCCATGGGCAGGGACACCCCACACTAGATCAGCCTGGCCACAGCCTCATCCAGCCTGGCCTTAAACACCTCCAGGGACAGGGCCCCAACCACCTCCCTGGACAACCCATTCCAGGGCTTCACCACTCTCATGGGGAAGAACTTCCTCCTCACCTCCAGCCTCAATCTCCCCACCTCCAGCTTCATTCCATTCCCCCTTGTCCTATCACTCCCTGAGATCCTGAGCAGTCCCTCCCCAGCCTTCCTGTAGCCCCCTTCAGATCCTGGAAGGCCACAATGAGGTCACCTGGGAGCCTTCTCTTCTGCAGACTGAACAGCCCCAACTCCTTCAGTCTGTCCTCACAGGAGAGGTGCTCCAGCCCTCTGCTCAACCTCCTGGCCCTTCTCTGGACACCTTCCAGCACCTCCAAATCCCTCTTGGAATAGGGGCTCTAGAACTGGAGGCAGTACTCCAGGTGGGGTCTCCCCAGAGCTGAGCAGAGGGGGAGAATCACCTCCCTTGCCCTGCTGGCCACACTTCTCCTGATGCAGACCAGGCTCTGGTTGGCTTTCTGGGCTGCAAGTGCAGACTGAGAGCTCCTGGTGAGCTTCTCCTCCCCCAGCACCCCCAAGTCTCTCTCCTCAGGGCTGCTTTCCAGCCAGTCCCTGCCCAGCCTGCATTTGTGCCTGGGATTGCCTCGACCCAGCTGCAGGACCCTGCCCTTGGTCTTGTTGAACCTCCTGAGGTTGGCTTGTGCCCACCTCTCCAGCCTGTCCAGGTCCCTCTGGATGGCCTCCCTTCCCTCCAGCAGTGCAACAGTCAGTTCAGTTCAATGCCAACAGTGCAATGACAGGGGAAACATTCAGGCTGATTTTACCCTTTCTGGGTTTTAAATTACCTCTGTGATAATCACAGGCATGAGGTTTAGGCACCAGTGAATGCTCTGGGGAGGACACAGAAGTCTGCCTTTAAAGAGGTTGTTTCAAGGAGCAGTGACACAATGTGAAAACTCTGAGGGAGACACTAGAAAGAGTGAGGATGCTGCTTTGGAAAGGAGGGGTATAAAAGTGAACAGATGATAAAATTATAGCAGGAAAAGTAGATGAGAGCTTCTGTTCCTCCTGAATCATAATGAGGACAAAGAGACAACTTGATGGAACTGGGCAAAGACTTTTTTCATGTCCCAAGATTACAGTGGTGAATTCATTGCCAAAGGAAGTGGTTGAGCCAAATAGTTGCCAGCTTGCAGAAAGAAATGGAGTGTTAGCTAGTTCTCATGAATGTCTCTCACTCTCATCATTGACACTATGTTTGGGGTGGTGGTACTCGATGGAGTTATTTCCCATGAGCTGTTCAGAGGTTGTGAGAGGATTGTGGATTATCTGTATCACAGTCTCACAGTATCACCAAGGTTGGAAGAGACCTCAAAGATCATCGAGTCCAACCTGTCACCACAGACCTCATGACTAGACCATGGCACCAAGTGCCACATCCAATCCCCTCTTGAACACCTCCAGGGATGAGGACTCCACCACCTCCCTGGGCAGCACATTCCAATGATGAATGACTCTCTCAGTGAAGAACTTTCTCCTCACCTTGAGTCTAAACCTCCCCTGGTGCAGCTTGAGACTGTGTCCTCTTGTTCTGGTGCTGGTTGCTAGAGAGGAGAGACCAACCCCTTCCCGGCTACAACCTCCCTTCAGGTAGTTGTAGAGAGCAATGAGGTCTCCCCTGAGCCTCCTCTTCTCCAGGCTAAGCAATCCCAGCTCCCTCAGCGTCTCCTCACAGGGCTGTGCTCAAGGCCTCTCCCCAGCCTTGTTGCCCTTCTCTGGACACCTTCAAGTCTCTCAATGTCCTTCTTAAACTGAGGGGCCCAGAACTGGACACAGGACTCAAGGTGTGGCCTAACCAATGCAGAGTACAGGGCACAATGACTTCCCTGCTCCTGCTGGCCACACTGTTCCTGCTGCAGGCCAGGATGCCATTGGCCTTTTTCTGTGAGATTACTGATGCCAAGGAGAGACTGTAGCAAAGGATTCCCCCTTTTTGTTTTGCTAACAATTCCTTTAATTTGTTGTGAGTGGGTTCCCCAATTGTTTGACCTGTAGGGGAGTGTGGGATACCAGTTAAATGTGTTATGCCCCAATGTTTTCACAATTCTTGAGTTTTCTGACAATATATCCAGGACCATCATCAGATTTGATGGTGTGAGGAATTCCCAGTACTGCAAATGCTGAAAGCCAAGGTCTAATAACATCTCTGCTTTTTTTCCCCTGTATGAGACTCTTGAAAGTGTCCAGAGGATGGCAACAAGGCTGGGGAGAGGCCTTGAGCACAGCCCTGTGAGGAGAGGCTGAGGGAGCTGGGGTTGCTTAGCCTGGAGAAGAGGAGGCTCAGGGGAGACCTCATTGCTCTCTACAACTACCTGAAGGGAGGTTGTAGCTAGGTGGGGGTTGGTCTCTTCTCCCAGGCAAGCAGCACCAGAACAAGAGGACACAGTCTCAAGCTGTGCCAGGGGAAGTTTAGGCTGGAGGTAAGGAGAAAGTTCTTCACAGAGAGAGTTGTTAGCCATTGGAATGTGGGAGGTGGTGGAGTCCCCATCCCTGGAGGTGTTCAAGAGGGTATTGGATGTGGCACTCGGTGCCATGGTTTAGTAGTCATGAGGTCTGTGGTGATAGGTTGGACTCCATGATCTCTGAGGTCTCTTCCAGCCTTATTGATTCTATGATTCTATGTCCCAAAGGTGTGCAAGTCACATGGAAACATAACTGAGCTTAAAATGAAGACAGCAGAGCTTGAGGAGGCGTCTGACTAATGATTCTTTTCACAGACAGGCATCTGCTGTCCTACTCTTCCACCCAGCCTGTGGTGGTAGAGTGGAAACAGGAAAAGGAATCAGCCATTTAACTTGGATTTAATTTCAGATTCTTCTTATTAAAGCTTTCTGATCACTTCACATTGGAAAGCACAACATGCTCCTTGAAGTGGTGTTACCATTAGCCAGACAATCCCAGTTAGCTGCAAAATGTTTCTACAGTACTGCTGATTACACTCTGGAATTTGAGGGAATAGTCAGCACAGGATGCCCTTCTATCAAAGGAATGAGCAACTGGGATTGCTGTGTTCCTCTGAGTAATCAAGAGATTTGTCTCAAACCTTTGAGGAGACAGAGGATGAGTAGGAGGGAAGGAAAAGATGGAAAAGGTTCACTAAGGTTTTCAAAGGGGTTTTGAATGGCTGCTGTCCAGAAGTGCTGTCATAAAATCATACAATCACCTTGGTTGGAAAAGGCCTTTAAGATCATGGAGTCCAACTGTTATTGAACTCTATCAAGGCTGGTGCCCCTCAGCACCACGTCTCTGAGTCTTTCACACATTTCCAGGGATGTGGATTCAACCACCTCCCTGTGGAGCCTATTCCAGTGTTTGAGAACCTTTACAGTGAAGAATTTTCTTCTAATATCCAGCCTAAACCTTCTCTAGTGTAACTGGAGACCATTTCCTCTTGTCCTACCATTTGGTACTAAGGAACCCATCTCATTATAACCTAACCTCTTTTCAGGGAGTTGTAGGGATTGGGGTCTTCCCCCAGCCTCCTTTTCTCCAGACTAAACAACCTCATTTCCCTCAGCCACAAGATCTGTTCTCCAGATCCCTCACCAGCTTCACTGTCCTTTTCTGGACCCCCTCCAGCACCTCAATGTCTTTCTTACAGTGAGGGCCCCAAAGCTGAACACTTGACTCAGGTTGTATCATGTACTTAAGTAGTCTGTCAAGGAGAGAGAGTGCTTGATAAGGTGGTACTCAATTGGTAATAAACATTTGCAGAGTCCCTAAACACCAGTAGGCTTGGTTCCATCTGTGAGCTTTGAAATCTTAACTCATTCCTAGCTGATTCACTGGGAATTGGTATGAAGCAGCAGTTCTGCTGTGGGATGCTTAAAATAGCGTTGTGTGGCAGTTGTGAGATACACTTGGTGATGATGATGCAAAATACTCAGAGCCAATCAGATCCTGGGCTGCAGCAGGAGAAGTGTGGCCAGCAGGGCAAGGGAGGTGATTCTCCCCCTCTGCTCAGCTCTGCTGAGACCCCACCTGGAGTACTGCCTCCAGTTCTGGAGCCCCTATTGCAAGAGGGATGTGGAGGTGCTGGAAGGTGTCCAGAGAAGGGCCAGGAGGATGAGCAGAGGGCTGGAGCACCTCTCCTGTGAGGACACACTGAAGGAGCTGGGGCTGTTCAGTCTGCAGAAGAGAAGGCTCCCAGGTGACCTCATTGTGGCCTTCCAGTATCTGAAGGGGGCTCCAGGAAGGCTGGGGAGGGACTGCTCAGGATCTCAGGGAGTGCTAGGACTAGGGGGAATGGAATGAAGCTGGAGGTGGGGAGATTGAGGCTGGAGGTGAGGAGGAAGTTCTTCCCCATGAGAGTGGTGAAGCCCTGGAATGGGTTGTCCAGGGAGGTGGTTGGGGCCCTGTCCCTGGAGGTGTTTAAGGTCAGGCTGGCTGAGGCTGTGGCCAGGCTGATGTAGTGTGGGGTGTCCCTGCCCATGGCAGGGGGGTTGGAACTAGATGCTCCTTGTGGTCCCTTCCAACCCTGACTGATACTATGATACTGTGATATGATGAAGTGAGCCTGCAGCCTCTGGAAGAATCCCTGGGAGCAAGATGAGCAACTGTATACTAAAATGTCCAGTTCCAGCTTGGCAGACTTATATAGCATTAGTTTCCCATTGGGATTAGAATGTGCTGCTTTCCCAACTGTAGCTTTGTAGGTGATTTTTGCCACATGCAAGCCAGTAACTCAAGGATGCAATGAAAAGGTCCTTGTGTTTCCCAGCACTCCAGCTCTTTATGGGCTGCACAGGATTTGAGAAGTTTGTCCTTTCCAGCTCAGAGGAAAACAAGGGGATGTGTAGATGCAACTCTGGGAACACAGGAACTCTACATTACTCATTCAGAGTAGCCTGGCTTTGTTTGCAAGCAGTATTGGCTTTGGCTTGGATACAGAGTCTTTGTGTCCAGGATCAAATCAATGGGGATCCTGTGGTGAAGCCCCACTGTGGCAGAGCAATACACTCAACCTGTTAGCCAGGATTTTGAGGAACTTAACTTGCATCCTGAAAATCAGAGACATATTCTAATTTTATAAGGTCAATGAAGGCTAAAAATAGAAATATAAACCAAAAAGAGCCAAGCTTGGCTTTCTCCTCACAGTGAATCAAGTATTACATGCAGAGACATGGAATCATAGAACCAATAAGATTGGAAGAGACCTCAGAGATCATCAAGTCCAACCTCTCACCCAACACCTCAGGACTAACTAAACCATGGCACCAAGTGCCACATCCAATCCCCTCTTGAACACCTCCAGGGATGGGGACTCCACCACCTCCCTGGGCAGCACATTCCAATGGCTAACAACTCTCTCTGTGAAGAACTTTCTCCTCACCTCCAGCCTAAACTTCCCCTGGCACAGCTTGAGACTGTGTCCTCTTGTTCTGGTCCTGGTTGCCTGGGAGAAGAGACCAACCCCCACCTGGCTCCAGCCCCCCTTCAGGGAGTTGTAGAAAGCAATGAAGTCTCCCTTGAGCCTCCTCTTCTCCAGGCTAAGCAACCCCAGCTCCCTCAGCCTCTCCTCACAGGGCTGTGCTCAAGGCCTCTCCCCAGCCTTGTTGCCCTTCTCTGGACACATTCAAGAGTCTCGTTGTCCTTCTTAAACTGAGGGGCCCAGAACTGGACACAATTCTGCTAGTGGAAGATGGCTTTTGACCTAAACTGCATTAGTCTTTTGACCCAATTGATTTTGGTACCATGCAGACTGCTTAAAGTACATGATAAGTATGAAAAGTCAATATATGTCTCTAAATTGGCTCAGTGCCCCCTCAGAGAGAAAGATTGACTTGGTGTTAGTAAACTAAACAAAACTCTTCTTCGGCTCTAAGTATGGCATCCTGGCCTGCATCAGGAACAGTGTGGCCAGCAGGAGCAGGGAGGTCATTCTGCCCCTGTACACTGCACTGGTTAGGCCACACCTTGAGTCCTGTGTCCAGTTCTGGGCTCCTCAGTTTAGGAAAGATGTTGAGTTGCTGGAAGGTGTCCAGAGAAGGGCAACAAAGCTGGGGAGGGGTCTGGAGCACAGCCCTGTGAGGAGAGGCTGAGGGAGCTGGGGTTGCTTAGCCTGGAGAAGAGGAGGCTCAAGGGAGACCTCATTGCTCTCTACAACTCCCTGAAGGGAGGTTGTAGCCAGGTGGGGGTTGGTCTCTTCTCCCAGGCAAGCAGCACCAGAACAAGAGGACACAGTCTCAAGCTGTTGCAGGTGAGGTTTAGGCTGGAGGTTAGGAAGAAGTTCTTCCCCGCAAGAGAGAGATTGGCCATTGGAATGTGCTGCCCAGGGAGGTGTTGGAGTCACCATCCCTGGAGGTGTTTAGGAAGAGCCTGGATGAGGCCCTTGGTGCCATGGTTTAGTTGATCTGATGGTGTTGGATGATGGGTTGGACTCAATGATCTCAAAGTTCTTTTCCAACCTGGTGTATTCTATTCTATTCTATGGGATGGCCATGCTGTTAGATTCTCTTACCCTCCATAACAGGCTGGCTGCACAGACTTGCTTCATTGCCACCTGCTAACTCCTACACCATCAACAGAACTGTTTTGAAGATTGCTAGCTGGCTTTGAAGTGCCTGGGGACTTTTGTCATGCATTGCCATCACAGTGTGGTGGGATGAAGGTACCTTGCTTTGGTGCAGTGTGCTGACATGCCAGTGGAGTGTTTTGGACTGCCTAGGTTTGTGATGTCTGTGGCATCAGGTGTTTAACTCAAAATGGCTGAGGGACCAGCATCTGTGTGTGTCCTCATCTTCCAGCAACATGGTGTCAAACAACTCTGCAGTGCCTGTCTCCACTTGCACATGCACTGGGCTGAAGGTGAAGCTGAAACATGGAGCTGCAGAGAGCTGGATGAGAGAATCACTACCAGCTACCAGCCCCTCAAACACCTAGTTTTCCAGCCTTGTCACTGGGTGCCAATACTGATGTAGAGGGATGAAAAATAAATTACCTAAAGCCAAGGATGTTTAAAGCTGCACCAGGACCTTTCCAATAGGACCTTACTGGAAGTGGGGCTACTGCATGGCAGGAATACTTCCTGGGCCCACCCAGAGCTTCACAGTATGGGCAAACATCCCCCACAGTCACCCTGCCTTTGCTGTTGTGTCATGTGTGCATCTTACTCTGGCTGCTGGGGTCTATGTAAACCCTTAAAAGTCTCACCCTCTGCAGTGAAGGGCTTGTTTGGGTGCTAATGACACCATTCACAGCATCCCCAGGAGATGGGGTCAAAACCAACACCTGACATAAATGAACAGTACCTAAACATGAGATTGAACACATCCAAGTGCCAGGTTCTGCACATTGGCCACAACAACCCCATGCAGTGCTACAGGCTGGGGTCAGAGTGGCTGAGAGCAGCCAGGCAGAGAGGGACCTGGGGGTGCTGGTCGATGGCAGGCTGAAGATGAGCCTGCAGTGTGCCCAGGCAGCCAAGAGGGCCAATGGCATCCTGGCCTGCATCAGGAAGAGTGTGGCCAGCAGGAGCAGGGAGGTCATTGTGCCCCTGTACACTGCACTGGTTAGGCCACACCTTGAGTCCTGTGTCCAGTTCTGGGCTGCTCAGTTTAGGAAGGAGGTTGAGTTGCTGGAACAAGTCCAGAGAAGGGCAACAAAGTTGGTGAGGGGTCTGGAGCACAGCCCTGTGAGGAGAGGCTTAGGGAGCTGGGGTTGCTCAGCCTGGAGAAGAGGAGACTCAGGGGTGACCTTATTGCTCTCTACAACTACCTGAAGGGAGGTTGTAGACAGGTGGATGATGGTCTCTTCTCCCAGAACAAGAGGATACAGTCTCAGGCTGTGCCAGGGGAGGTTCAGGTTGGATGTTAGGAAGAAGTTCTACACAAAGAGAGTGATTGCCCATTGGGATGTGCTGCCTGGGGAGGTGGTGGAGTCGCCATCATTGGAGGTGCTCAGGAGGAGACTTGATGGGGTGCTTGGTGCCATGGGTTAGCTGTTTGGGTGGGTTGGATTGGTTGATGGGTTGGACACGATGATCTTGAAGGTCTCTTCCAACCTGGTTTGGTTTATTCTAAATAAAAAAATAAAATAAAGGTTTATTCTAAACAACACTGCTGGTCTTCATTTTGTGTGGCAAGTAAAGGTTCAGCTCTGAAATGGAAGTGGAGGAAGTGAAGGAGCTGCTGTGCTTCCACAGACAGTTTCACTCGGGGCAGAAGCTGATGCTGGAGCACCAACATCCACACAGAGCCGAAGTGCGGCTGGCTGCTCCCAGGGTTCCACCAGCTGACTTCCTGGGAGTGACAACATGTCATGAGTCATCTCTGCCTCTGGGAACACCAGGGTGGGAAATTCACAGGGGGCTCTCTGCCTGACTACTAAAGTTGGTGTGTTGGAATCTAGACAGGATGGTCAAAACCATGGCTAAGTGGTTCCAGCAGGCAGATGTGGCTGGAGTGGAGCAGGGAACAGGGGCAGGAGCAAAGCTGGCACAGGGTGGGGTACAAAGGCAAGGCTCCAACAAGGAGATAAGCATAGGTGGGAACAAAAACCAAAGGAGGGCTATAATGAAATGCCAGCAGGATGCTGTTTCTGAATGCAGTCTTTGAGTTTGGTGCCCTCCCTCAGTGGGTGGGGAATTGTTCTGTACCAGGGAATGAGATGGCAGGAGAATTAATTTATGGCTACCTGCAGAAACTCTTGTGCTGCAGCTTAGACTGGGTTCCAGCAGGAGCTGCAGTAGTGTCCATGAAAGGGATGTGTCAGGGCAAGCCATCTGACATGAGATCTCTACCTCCCACAAGGCCTCTGCTCCTAAGTCAGTGATGAGGCCCTAGGATAGAGGGAGAGGGAGTGGGGGTGGCTGGTGGCTCTTCTGTTGCTCATTAAGCGGGAGGGCAATTCTGTAAGGAGCTTTCTGCAACAGACAGGTGGGGCTGGTCATTGTACATGCATTGGCTGAACCACACTGCATGACTCATCCTGCAACTCTTAGGGCTAGAGTGAAGACATCTAAGTTAGGGAGAACTAAACCATAGGTTCAGAGGTTAGGAGAGAGTCTGGACTACAGCATATTGAGTAACTAAGAAAGCAGACTAGCTGACAAGTCTTACAATGACAGCTATCACCTGGAATGGTCTAGCAACACTACAGTAAGCAGCAAATCTATCAGCATTAACATTCTTCCTCTGTCTCCTCTTAAGTGAGGAAGCTGATGTAGCCTGAGTGGACTAAAGGGGGAAGGAGCACCCCTCAGCCAACGGCAGGATGTGTGGGGCTCTGTACTTCCCCTGTATTTCCAGATGTTCCACCAGATGGCAACAGAAATCCGTTCCATCGCAGCAGGCTTCTGCAGAGACTGCACCATTCCAGCTGTTCTCCTGGCTGAAAGGTTTGCAGGTCTTCCAAGGCAACCTGCCTGGGGGGGTGGGAAGTGCCAGTGTGATTGCATTGGCTTTTTATGAAACCGGGTGCTTGAGGACAGAAAGGGAATGGGGGCAGGCCAGCTTGGCAGCCTTAGCTCATGATTTGAGAGGGCCATACAATCATTTTGTTTGGATAAGACCTTTAAGATCATGGAGTCCAACCATTATCAGTAATTAACTCTACCAAGGCTGGTGCTAAACTGTGTCCCTCAGCACCACTTCTCTGAGTCTTTTAAAAACCTCCAGGGATGAGGATTCAACCACCTCCCTGGGGAGCTTGATCCAGTCTTTGAGAAGCCTTTCAGTGAAGAAGTTTCTCTACTATCCAATCTAAACCTCCCCTGGTGCAACTGGAGGCCATTTCCTCTTGTCCTATCACCTGTTACTAGGGAGAAGACAACAATCCTTTTAGGTAGTTGTAGAGTGAGGGCTCCCCTGTGCCTCCTTATCTTCAGGCTGAACAGCTCCAGCTCCCTCAGCCACTCCTCATAAGCCCTCTTCTCCAGACCTTTCACCAGTTCCATTGTCCTGCTCAGTCAGATCTGCCAGTCCCTGCTGCAAACAACCTCTGCAGGCTATGCAGATGTGTTCTCAGTGACCCAGAAACCAAAATAGCTAGATGCGAATTCAGGACAGGCATTGAGATCAATGATTGGGCTCTGAGAGAGCCCCCAAGGAGCATCATAGCATCAAGCAATGCAGTCCAGTTTTGGGGTGAGACAAAGGGGAAGAAGGGCTCCTTAGGCATCCGGAGCTGGGCAGACCAAGCCACAGAGTCACTGCTGTGGCATTTGTCCTCACATCAAATTCTGTTTTCTCTGGAAGCCTCAGTCATTGTTTTGACCTCAGATGACTCAAGCACGGTGTCCATGGGAACCAGTCTGCTCTTCATGCCATCCAGTTCTTTTTTCTAGCAAGCAACTGGTTGTCAGTGGAACACTGCAGCAAATCAGCCACCCCTCCCTGCGTCCTCTGCTGCTAAGCTGCAGGTGGTCCTGCGTGCCCCTGCTCTCCTGTTGTGCAACAGGTCACTCCAAAAAGAAGCTGCTGCCGGCTCTCAGCCCTGCTCTTCCCCTGCATCTCGAGCACAAGCACATTGCTTAGCAATGAGGTGAGGGAGAGACAGTTTCCAGGGGCAACGCACACATTTTCACATCATAAATAGCAGTTCGTGTGCAGCACAGCCCAGGGCTGGGCTCAGAAGCAAACAGCATCAGACAGCTCAATGACGACAGGAAACTCAGTCCCTAAAAATGGCCTTCCCCAGGATTGTCTGAGACAAGCTGGTGAAAGAGGCTTCCCCTGTAGCACTCACAGCTAATGTAGGTAATTTAGCTAATTGGAAGGCAGGGGGAGGCTCATCTGCCAAGTCCTGGCAGTGTTACAGTCATTCAGAGAAAGAAAAAGGAAAAGCAAGAAAGGATGGAGAGGGAAGGAGGGGAAACTAGTGAGGGAAGCAGGGAAATAAAAAGAGGGAGTGGGTAGAACAGCTGGGGTGAGGAGAGGCAGTGGAGTGGAACCATAGAATCATTTTGGCTGAAAAAGACCTTTAGGACCATAACAGGCCAACCATTGTCTACTCTAGAAGGCTGATGCTAAACTATGTCCCTCAGCACCACATCTCTGAGTCTTTGAAACACCTCCAGGGAAGGGGAGTCAACCACCTAACTGGGGAGCCTGGTCCAGTCTTTGAGAAGCCTTTCAATGAAGAAGTTTCTTCTGCTATCCAAGCTAAACCTCCCCTGGTGCAACTGGAGGCCATTGCCCTTTGTCCTATCACCTGTTTCTATGGAGAACAACCCCCACCTCACTACAACCTCCTTTCAGACTCCCCTCAGCCTCCTTTTCTCCAGACTAAAACAATTCCAGTTCCTTCAGCCACTCCTCAAGAGCTGTTCTCCAGGCCCTGCACCTCTCCAGCACCTCAATGGCATGGGGAGCCCCCAAGCTGTGCACAAGAGTCAAGGTGTATCCTGTGCTGTCTGTGTCGCCAGCAAGTGGGACGCAGCCACAAGTCTGAGGTTTGGGGAAGGAGATGTTTGCCAGTATTTGCACACCCCAGAAAAGCTGTCAGAAACCTGTGGCTAAAATAAAAAGAAAGGAAATTTTAAGCCCTAAGAATGGAGAGCTTGGGACCTTAGGAAGAGTGGGACTGGGCTGCAGGTGTGCAGTCCTACATCATGAGAAAGAGATCCAGAAACTGCCTTGAAAAACAGCACAGATGCACCAGACATGATGCACACTGCAGATCCCCTGCCACAAAACAGCAAGAGCTTTGCTTTGGCCAAACAAGAACACCTTGTTGGTGGAGGAGAAGCTCACCAGGAGCTCTCAGTGTGCACTTGCAACCCAGAAAGCCAATCAGATCCTGGGCTGCAGCAGGAGAAGTGTGGCCAGCAGGGCAAGGGAGGTGATTCTCCCCCTCTGCTCAGCTCTGAGGAGACCCCACCTGGAGTCCTGCCTCCAGTTCTGGAGCCCCTATTGCAAGAGGGATCTGGAGGTGCTGGAAGGTGTCCAGAGAAGGACCATGAGGATGAGCAGAGGGCTGGAGCACCTCTCCTGTGAGGACAGACTGAAGGAGTTGGGGCTGTTCAGTCTGCAGAAGAGAAGGCTCCCAGGTGACCTCATTGTGGCCTTCCAGGATCTGAAGGGGGCTCCAGGAAGGCTGGGGAGGGACTGCTCAGGATCTCAGGGAGTGATAGGACTAGGGGGAATGGAATGAAGCTGGAGGTGGGGAGATTCAGGCTGGAGGTGAGGAGGAAGTTCTTCCCCATGAGAGTGGTGAAGCCCTGGAATGGGTTGTCCAGGGAGGTGGTTGAGGCCCTGTCCCTGGAGGTGTTTAAGGCCAGGCTGGCTGAGGCTGTGGCCAGGCTGATGTAGTGTGGGGTGTCCCTGCCCATGGCAGGGGGGTTGGAACTAGATGATCCTTGTGGTCCCTTCCAACCCTGACTGATACTATGATACTGTGATACCTTCTAGATTGCTCTGCCAGCTGCAGAGCTGTAGGAAATGGCACACATCTGTGCACATCTGGCAAGCAGGCCAAAAAGCTGTTTATGCCTGTTAAACTAAGACCATACATCAGTTTTCCTTGAAGTACAAAAGGACAGAGCAAAACAAGGGGCTGTTTCATGCTGCTTACCTTCATCCACGCTGCATTTGGGAGCCTCTGCCTACGTGTTGTTTTGCAAGTGATTCGGCCTGTTAGGGTTTCCTGTTCATCACTTCCTTGTAGCTTCTGCCCCCTTTTAACAGCAGTGAAGAAAGGAAATCCAGTGTGCTGGAGGAAACAGCTGGGTGCCATCAGGAGACAGGAGTGTTGCAGTATATTAGTGCATGTTTAAAGACATAAAAGACCTACTCATAGTCACCCTGAGAGTGGTACAAATACACAAAATCGATACCTAGAATTTGGTTTCAGTTCCCCCAGTGATTCAGCTGCTCTCAGCCTCAAACAAGAATCCTTTGGTTGGGTTAACAGAGGCTGGTTGGACACTCATCAGTGTCCTGTTGATGTGCAGGCAAAGGAGGCTGGTCTGGAGCACCCCATCCCCACCTCACCTCGCCCTGCCTGGTGTTCTTCAGCACTGGCCAGCAGATGGGAGTGCTGGAATGGGTTGCAATCCCATCGTAGCTACCACCTGCCCTCCTGGGTACCAAAGGCAAGTGGAAAGGTGGAATCAGGCTTCCTTGTTTTTGACGTTGGCTGTTACTCAGCCCTATCTGTAACCTTTTACCTTCATGCTTTCACTACCACCTTATTTTCTACTCTCTCTTTTGTTCCCTCTCTGCCTGCCTATGTGATCAGCAGCAGTCCTCTGGATCCTGGCCTCACCTTATCCATATCTAAGATAAAGAAGGAATTCTTTGTTCTCCTAAGGAAGCAAAATAAGGCAGGAACAATAAACATGGAATGAGCAGCAAGTGTGTGTTAACCTCAACACATATAAAGGGGAAACAGCTGTAAGAGAAGCCATGTGATTTCCCTGAGGAGGGGCTGAAAAACCATCTTGTGGGCAGCCAGGTCTGGAGGGGGAAAGAAATGCCTGTGTCCTGCTTAGTGTGATGAAAATGTTGTGTAAAGGAACCTCTCTTGGGCAGAAAGGGAAGAAAAGAGGCTCCAAACAGCAGCCACCAGAGAGAAACCCCAACCAACAAGGAAAGGGCTTTGAAGGAATGTCAGAAAGTGATAAAAACTGAGAGATATGCAAAGAAACACTGGGGGGGGGGGGGGAGGGGGTTGCCTCCATGAGGGTTTAAAGTACACATTTTAGATTCTAACTCAATCATAACATTAAAGGCAGTCTGCTGTGTCCATATTGAACTGGTGTGTACATTTAGCTAAACCACAGCAGTTACTCTATCCCCCAAAGGCTCCCTCCCCAGCAAAGAGGGGGAGTCAGGAAGAGGAGAGAAGGGCCACGTGCTGAAAGGAAAACAGATCTAATGAAATCATCCAATTCACACCAACATCACGGAATCACCAAGGCTGGAAGAGACCTCCAGGATCAATACAAAAGTTACAGCCACTCCAGCAAAACTGCAGCATCCTCCATACCCAGGAAGGCAGTGCTCAAGCACAGGAAAGGCATGAGAAGAAGGGTGAAGGGGAAGCCCAGACAGGAAGTTCTCTCAGGAAGCTGCCTTCTCTTTCACAAACTTTATACTGAGTGTGATGTTCATGGCCTGGGATACATGGAGCCAACTCAAGTCAGCTGTCTTCACAGTCTCACAGTACCACCAAGGTTGGAAGAGGCCTCAAAGATCATCAATTCCAACCTGTCACCACAGACCTCATGACTAAAAGATGGCACCAAGTGCCACATCCAATCTCCTCCTGAACACCTCCAGGGATGGGGACTCCACCACCTCCCTGGGCAGCACATTCCAATGACGAATGACTCTCGCAGTGAAGAACTTTCTCCTCACCTCCAGCCTAAACTTCCCCTGGCACAGCTTGAGACTGTGTCCTCTTGTTCTGGTGCTGGTTGCCTGGAAGAAGAGACCAACCCCCACCTGGCTACAACCTCCCTTCAGGGAGTTGTAGAGAGCAATGAGGTCTCCCCTGAGCCTCCTCTTCTCCAGGCTAAGCAACCCCAGCTCCCTCAGCCTCTCCTCACAGGGCTGTGCTCAAGGCCTCTCCCCAGCCTTGTTGCCCTTCTCTGGACACCTTCAAGTCTCTCAGTGTCCTTCTTAAACTGAGGAGCCCAGAACTGGACACAGGACTCAAGGTGTGGCCTAACCAATGCAGAGTACAGGGCAGAATGACCTCCCTGCTCCTGCTGGCCACACTGTTCCTGATGCAGGCCAGGATGCCATTGGCCTTCTTGGCCACCTGGGCACACTGCTGGCTCATGTTTAGGCAGCTGTCAATCAGCACCCCCAGGTCCCTCTCTGTTTGGCAGCTCTCAGCCACTCTGACCCCAGCCTGTAGCTCTGCATGGGGTTGTTGTGGCCAAAGTGCAGCCCCTGGCACTTGGACTTGTTGAATGCCATCCTGTTGGACTCTGCCCATCTGTTCAGTTGGTCGAGGTCCCTCTGCAGAGCTCTCCTACCCTCTAACAGATCAATATCTGCTCCCAGCTTGGTGTCATCTGCAAACTTGCTGATGACTGACTCAATCCCCTCATCCAGATCATCAATGAAGATATTAAAGAGGCTGGGGCCCAGCACTGATCCCTGGGGCACACCACTGGTGACTGGCTAACTTGGAACTGCTAATGAGCTACAGAGCATGGCTGGCCTGTGATTCTGTCCCAGAACCTGTTCCACTCTTAGAGAGCAAGTATAGGGCAAATGCACATGCCTGTGGTGGGAAGGGGAGGCTGGATGATCCAGTTGCACTTTCCCACCACATTACTCATCTTGGAGCTTTGGCTGCAAAGATGCTAATGTGGAAGAGAACAGAGGAAGGGCCTGATCCTACACTTGGTTGTTGTTGTTGTGGTTGATTTCCTGTGCAGCCCCTACCATGGTGTTCTGAGGAAAGGACTTAGGGACAAATTGAGGCTGAATTTTTCTGGAGAGATATTAGTATGCCAAAGGAAATTCCTTTGTTGTCTTACTGGCTACAGAGGGTCACATCCTCCTTGCCCTGAGACACATGTATTTATAAGGGAAATATCCTGGTGTTCATCTGGGTAGGATAATTACTCCACTGTTAAAGGATGTGGAGTCTGGTGTTAGTCACTCTGCAGTCCAAACCCTGGGTTTCCTGAAGTAGAGTTTCAGGCATCAAATCTCATTAAAAATTAAATCATTTAATTAAATACTTGTATATTAATATCATATTTTCCTTATTAATATTTCATAATTCATATTCATAACCCAAACTCCCCTCCTTTCTCACACAGTTCCAAGGTACCACTTAGCACCCTCCAGGCTCCCAGATGGACATGAAGGACCTCTCCTGTGAGGACAGGCTGAAGGAGTTGGGGCTGTTCAGTGTGGAGAAGAGAAGGCTCCCAGGTGACCTCATTGTGGCCTTCCAGTATCTGAAGGGGGCTCCAGGAAGGCTGGGGAGGGACTGCTGAGGATCTCAGGGAGTGATAGGACTAGGGGGAATGGAATGAAGCTGGAGGTGGGGAGATTGAGGCTGGAGGGGAGGAGGAAGTTCTTCCCCATGAGAGTGGTGAAGCCCTGGAATGGGTTGTGCAGGGAGGTGGTTGGGGCCCTGTCCCTGGAGGTGTTTAAGGCCAGGCTGGCTGAGGCTGTGGCCAGGCTGATGTAGTGTGGGGTGTCCCTGCCCATGGCAGGGGGGTTGGAACTAGGTGATCCTTGTGGTCTCTTCCAACCCTGAATGACACTATGATACTATAACATGTAAGTATTCTGTGAGCTACTCTCTTAGGTTCCCACCTGGGGAGATTTGTCCCATGGCCTCTGTCCTCCAGAGGAAGCACTACAGCTAGAGCCCTGCTGCCCCAGAGCGCCCCCCTGTGCTGCTGGGCAGCAGAGGTTCACTTCTCTCTCTGCTTCACTTCCACGCAGTCTCTCGCTTGTGCTTTGCATTAGTAGGAAATGGAGATTGGACGTGGCACTTGGTGCCATGGTCTGGTCATGAGGTCTGTGTTGATGGGTTGGACTCGATGATCCTCGAGGTCCTTTCCAACCTAAGTGATACTGTGATACTGTGATACTGTGATACTGTGAAATTGCTTCTACCTTACAACTGCCTTTGATTCCCTGTTCCCTTCTTCCCTCTCCAGCCTAGAAGGGGAGTAACAGATTGGCTTTGGTGAGCACCTGGCCCCCAGCCAGGGCCAAACCACTACATGGGGCAAGAAATGGAGAGGAGCCCTCAGACTCCCAGTTCTCACCATGATGGGGGCATCAGTTCTCTAATACCTGTGCTGAGTCCCCAGGTTCCTGTGCTGGGGGCAGGGCAGAGACACCCTGGTACATAGGGAGCAGCCTCATTCCCCCTGTTTCTGAGCCTTGCAGCACTGGCAGGGAGGTTCCCAGCCCAGGCCCTGTCTCTACATCTCTCCTGGCTCAGACAACAGAGGTAGCAGCGCTGACCCAGGAAGACCAAACCATCTCCAACCCTGTGAGGGGTGGCTCAGCACTGCCCAAGACCATGCAGCAGAGCTGGGCCTTGCATTTAGGTTGGAAGAGACCTCAAAGATCATCAAGTCCAACATGTCACCACAGACCTCATGACTAGAGTAGGGAGGACACTACTGCCCACTGCAGGCTTGAACTCACCAGCTTCCCATTAAGGGTCTGATGCACTACCACCTGAGCCACCTGAAGGAGTTTAAATATGAATATTAACTATTTGATAATTAAATAATTCTGTGCAGCAACAGAATCAGCTCAAGAGAGGGTCCCTGGACATCTGTACCCTTTCATACTCTGCATCTGCCCTTGATGTGATCTTCACATGCCTTCCACATGCCCTTTGCTCCAGTGGTGGTTCTGAGATCCTCCAACACCTTCTGTCTCCTTATTGGAGTCCTTCAGTGTCTCCAGGCAGCAAGCTGTTACCTTGACTGGTTGCTGTTGGCACTGACGCTTGTACCCTCCTTATCTGGGGGATCGTGCTGGCTCTGGAGGCCTTGTCTTGCTTGAATAGATACAACTTCTGCACAAGTTCATCAAATCTGGGTGAAAGTGCACAGCCTGTAGCCTCAGGCTTCAGCAAATCTAGATACTCATGCTGAGTAAAGCTAAGCAAACAGTGTACCAAATCACACTGCACCCTAGCTCTGATTCACTCTGTTTAAAACTTGCTTATTTCAGCTAAACAGCAAGGATTCCTCGCCACTGCTGTGGCTGGGCCTGCACCTGGCTTTATACAGAGTAAAAACTACCTCCAGCAGTGACAAGCATCCTGCTTCCAAAGCCATCTTAAGTCTGGAAAAAGGCATAGAGCTTTGAAACAGCCTGCACATCTCCAGCAGGTCTGGTAACCCTCACGGTGACCAGTCAGCGGCAATCACTGCGCACCTGAAGGATGGCCAAGGGCTCAGGTCCAGCCAGCATGGATTTAGGAAGGGCAGGCCCTGCCTCTCCAACCTGATCTCCTTCTATGGTCAGGAGACTGCCTGGTGGACGTGGGGAGGCTGTGGATGTGGTCTGCCTGGGCTTCAGCAAGGCCTTTGACACCATCCCCCACAGCAAACTGCTGTCTAAGCTGTCAACTCGTGGCTTGGACAGCAGCACTCTGAGCTGGGTTAGGAACTGGCTGGAGGCTGAGCCCAGAGAGTGGTGGTGAATGGTGCCACAGCCAGCTGGCAGCCAGGCACCAGTGGTGTGCCCCAGGGATCAGTGCTGGGCCCCAGCCTCTTTAACATCTTCACTGATGATCTGGATGAGGGCATTGAGTCCATCATCAGCAAATTTGCAGATGACACCAAGCTGGGGGCAGGAGTTGGTCAGTTAGAGGACAGAAGGGCTCTGCAGAGGGACCTCGACCGACTGGACAGATGGGCAGAGTCCAACAGGATGGCATTCAACAAGTCCAAGTGCCAGGGGCTGCACTTTGGCCACAACAACCCCATGGAGAGCTACAGGCTGGGGTCAGAGTGGCTGAGAGCTGCCAAACAGAGAGGGACCTGGGGGTGCTGATTGACAGCTGCCTAAACATGAGCCAGCAGTGTGCCAGGTGGCCAAGAAGACCAATGGCATCCTGGCCTGCATTAGGAATAGTGTGGCCAGCAGGAGCAGAGAAGTCATTGTGCCCTGTGCTCTGCACTGGTTAGGCCACACCTTGAGTCCTGTGTCCAGTTCTGGGCCCCTCAGTTTAAGAAGGACATTGAGAGACTTGAAGGTGTCCAGAGAAGGGCAACAAGGCTGGGGAGAGGCCTTGAGCACAGCCCTATGAGGAGAGGCTGAGGGAGCTGGGGTTGCTTAGGCTGGAGAAGAGGAGGCTCAGGGGAGACCTCATTGCTCTCTACAACTCCCTGAAGGGAGGTTGTAGCCAGGTGGGGGTTGGTCTCTTCTCCCAGGCAAGCAGCACCAGAACAAGAGGACACAGTCTCAAGCTGTGCCAGGGGAAGTTTAGGCTGGAGGTGAGGAGAAAGTTCTTCACCGAGCGAGTCGTTTGTCATTGGAATGTGCTGCCCAGGGAGGTGGTGGAGTCCCCATCCCTGGAGGTGTTCAAGAGGGGATTGGATGTGGCACTTGGTGCCATGGTCTAGTCTTGAGGTCTGTGGTGACAGGTTGGACTCAATGATCCTCGAGGTCTCTTCCAACCTTGGTGATACTGTGATACTGTAAAGGCTCGTAGGAGATGTTTATCATGAATCTAAGATGGTTCACACACATACACACACAAACCCCCAAATCAACCAGCCAAACCAAAAACCTGCAAGAAAAATTTGTTTACACTCCTCAAAAGCCACAGCACTTTAACAAGTGCAGATAAGAAGCCTAAAAATACCCAATGCACAACAGGAGAATCACAAACACTCCCCCTGCTTGCTTGGCCCACGATGAGGTCAAAGGAAGCATCGCTGTTAGGAGACCTCAAAGTTTCGTAGCAGGGTCACGCTGACACTCTTGGTCTGAAAGCAGAACAGCTGTCAGCCTGTTACAAAACCCACGAGCCAGAGCAACTCCAAGAGAGTTAATTGTTACACATAAAACCACAGAGCGTTAGGGGTTGAGAGGGACCTTGAGAGCTCATCCAGTCCAACCCCCCTGCCAGAGCAGGATCACCTAGAGCAGGTCACACAGGAATGCATCCAGCTGGGGTTTGAATATCTCCAGAGAGGGAGACTCCACAACCCCCCTGGGCAGCCTGTTCCAGTGCTCTGGCACAGCACACAGTGAAGTGATTTTTCCTCCTGTTTCCATGGAACTTCCTATGCCTCAGCTCCCACCCACTGCCCCTCGTGCTGGCATTGGGCATCCCCCAGCAGAGCCTGGCTCCAGCCTCTGGGCACTCACCCTGCACATATTCACAAACATGAATGAGGTCACCTCTCAGTCTCCTCCTCTCCAACTAAAGAGCCCCAGCTGCCTCAGGCTCTGCTCCCAAGGAAGATGTTCCACTCCCTTCATCATTATGGTGGCTCTGCGCTGGACTCTTTCAGGCAGCTCCCTGTCCTGAGGGGCACAGAACTGGACCACTCAAGGCAGAGTCCTTGTCCTAAGTGGAGCAAATGAGGACACATGGTTGCTTCAGCTGTGAGCAGAAGATAATCAGCAGGCTTCAAAGGGGAGGAAGCAGGCTGTGGTGCTTCTAGGTTTTCCTAGATGAGGTGGGGAGGTCAGATGGATTGCACTATGCTCTTTAATGAGTCCAGAGGCACCAGGCAAGGCTGCAGACTGCTCACGCTTCAGGAGCTAGCTTGGCCCTGCTTTAGCTCCTCTGGGGATCAGGGAAAGGGTACCAAAGCCAAGGGACCTTGAAGACCTTGTGTCTGTTCAGGATTCCTGCTCTTGGGTCAGAACTGGTTTGACTATTGCTGTGACAATGAGATCCCCTTGGCAACACCTCTACCCCAGCATTTTGGTAATGAAAGGAGGAGAAGGAGAGTGTAGGTGAGGGGCAAGGAAGAAAGAAATGAGTGAAAATGTAAGGGAGAAAAGGTCCTGAAGAGCTCATCCTAGTTTGGATCTGAGAACCAGCAGTGCTGGAGTCTGGGTTACTGACTCCAGGACAGCCATATCCCGATTCCCTTGACCAGGCATGGTGCTTGCAGCTGGACAGAAAACGCTGGCTTTGTTAGGGAACAAGTGAAAAGAAACCAGCCCCTCTGTTCTCAGAATGGGAGAGGATCTCTTGGAAGTAGAGGGTGGCAAAATTCTGCAGACAGTATAGGTAACGTGGTGAGCCAGCTCCTTTTGCTGTGCTTGCTTTCACCTTCCTGTTTTCCTCTGTGATTGCATGGTGCAGGGCAGACCGACAGGCAGTGTGGAGGCTGGTGATCAAGCCAGGTCACCTGAGGCTGGAAACCCGAGTGGGACACCAGTACCACAGTTTGCAGAGCAGGAAGTGTTGCCATGAGGAGCGTGCTTAGGAAGTGGCAGAGGGATTGCATATCAGGGAGCCAGGAAGGCAGTTGAAGGAAAAGTCATAGGGCAGGTGGTGAGAATAAAGGTTTTGTGTGGTAACAGAGCTCCTCCATGAGGATTACCTGGGTGCATAACAGAGGGGTGCTGCAGACAGAAGGGAAAGAGCCTTGTGGGAGAGCTGTTGGAATGGCAGAGGTGATGTCTGCCATGAGCAGATGCAGTCCTGTCTGTGTTGGATTACTGTGCCTAGTCCCCATCTGCTTTTTTCAGGTTGTCATAACTTGTGTTCACACAGTTTGTGCAGTGGGTGGGATCTATATTCTCCTGTTCTCTTTGAAGGGAGCTTCAACTTATTGTCACTTCAACTGCTGTAGATCCATCTTAGTTCCTCAGTTGTGGAGGCTGGTGGGTTCCCAGTGGTGGATCACTAAATGGGGGCAGCCCTGGTGGGACTCCAAAGCTGCAGACAAGGTGGGGGGTACAGAGTGGGGAGGAACACCACACTTGAATGCCATTGACTTGTGGCAGATCTTGTAGCACCTCTCCAGATGGGGAAGACCCAAAGTGAAGGCAGAACAATGATAAGATCCTCCCCACCATGGATAAAATCTGTGTCTGCTCCTTGTGTCCTACTGCCACTGCTTGACATCCCCCCAGCTCATGTGTATGTACACACCTTCTCTTGCTCCCATTGTGCCTCCCTGCTTCATGGATGTCAGAAAAGGGTAGAGAAGAGAAGGGCAAGCTGTTCCATTATGGGATGTTGCAGTAGAGCATAGGGAGCAGCTTAGCCATCTTATGAGTTAGTCTCATATAGAAATTTGGGAAAGAATGTGTCCCCAGATCACAGAGTGGCTTCAGTTGGAGGGGACCTTAAAGATCATCTAGTTCCAGCCCCTCTGTCACGTGCAGGGACACCTCTCAGGTTGCTCATCCAGCCTTGTCTTAAACGCTTCCAGGGATGAGGCATCCACAATCTGTTCAGTGTCTCACCATGCTCATACTAAAGAACTCCTTCCTAATGTTCACTCTAAACCTACTCTGCTTTAGTTTAAAACCATTGCCTCTTGTCCCATCACAATCCACAATCTGTTGCAGTGTCTCACCACCCTCATAGTAAAGAACTCCTTCCTAATGTTCACTCTAAACCTACTCTGCTTCAGTTTAAAACCATTGCCTCTTGTCCCATCACCACATGCTCTTATAAAAAGTCCCTCTCCAGCTTTCCTGTAGGTTCTCTTCAAGTACTGTGAGGCTGCTACAAGGTCTCCCCAGAGCCTTCTCTTCTCCAGCTCGACAGACCCAAATCCCTCAGCCTGTTCTCATAGTAGAGATGCTCCAGCCCTCTGACGATCTTTGTGGCCCTCCTATGGACCTTCTCCAACAGATCCACGTCCTTCCTGTGCTGGGGACTCTAGAGCTGGATGCAGCACTCCAAGTGGGGCCTCACCAGAGCAGAGGGGCAGAATGACATTCCTTGACCTGCTGGCCATGCATCTTTGGATGCAGCCCAGGATGTGGTTGGCTTTTTGGGCTGCCAGTGCACATTGCTGCCTCATGTCAAGCACCTTGTCAACCACATCCCCGAGTCCTTCTCTGCAGAGCTGCCTGCAATGCAATCATCACCCAGCCTGTATTTGTGCTTGGGATTGCCCCAAGCCAGGTGGAGGACTTTGAGCTTTGCCTTGTTGAACTTCATGAGGTTGGCATGTATCAGAGACTTTGACTGTAGTTACCCCACTGAGGTATTTTGGACACCTTAATTGGTTTGATGGAGTTGAAACATAACTGCACACCAGCTGAGCTGTGACAGGGGAAGGAAAGCAGAGTGGAGCTAGTGTCTGCTGGGTACTGTGGGCACTGGGTATTGCAGGGGACCTCTGCATGTTTGTCAACCACATCTCTCTATGGATCTCTGAGGCCTCTTTTGTACTGGAAAACAGAGGTCCCAAACTTACCTCCCTGCTATCTTCTGAGTACCTTGAAAACTTCCTGATGGAAGGGGCTGGGCAGGTTCAACCTCCACTCCTACTGCCTGGCAGGAAGAGACAGCTGTTCTCTACAGGGCATTTTGGACACACATAAACCAGCTTCAGCACAGCAGAATCACAGAATCAACCAGGCTGGAAAAGACCTCAAAGATCTTCAAGTCCAACCTACCACCTAACACCGCCTGACAAGTAAACCATGGCTCCAGGTGCCACATCCAATCTGTTAGTGAACATTCTCCCAGGCAAGCAGCACCAGAACAAGAGGACACAGTCTCAAGCTGTGCCAGGGGAAGTTTAGGCTGGAGGTGAGGAGAAAGTTCTTCACTGAGAGAGTTGTTAGCCATTGGGATGTGCTGCCCAGCGAGGTGGTGGAGTCCCCATCCCTGGAGGTGTTCAAGAGGGGATTGGATGTGGCACTTGGTGCCATGGTCTAGTCATGAGGTCTGTGGTGACAGGTTGGACTTGATGATCCTTGAGGTCTCTTCCAACCTTGGTGATACTGTGATACTGTGATCTCCAGGGACAGTGATGCAATTTGCCTCAGGTCCAGCTATTAGGTGAGTAGGGAATCAGAACTGGTGACATAAAAAGATGATATTTGAGCACATCATGTTGATTTTAGTGACTAGGGTCAAGGTGGATCTTTTACTGCAGTACAGCCACCAAGGTTTGGTTTAGCCTTTTATGTTGATCTCTTCTCCCTAGTAACAAGTGATAGAACAAGAGGAAGTGCACCAGGGGAGGTCTGGAAAGGGTTAGCAAACACTGGAACAGGCTCCCCAGGGGGTGGCTGAATCCCTGCCCCTGAAGGTATTTATAAGATGAAGAGATGTAGTCCTAAGTGCCTAAGTTCAACATCAGACTTGGTAGAGTTAGATAATGGTTGGACTCTCATGATCTTAAAGGTCTTTTCCAACAAAAAGACTGCAAGAGGAGGTTGTATTTTTGGTACATACTCTTCAGTGTTAGTCTGGCCCTTTCTTTGACCAAATTGTCTCCTGCCCACAGCAGTTTAGGAGCAGTGTCACAACCTGAGCAGCTATTCTTGCCTTTTACTGAGGGGAATGATATGCTCAGGCTCACACAGATGGTTTCAGTGATGCTTTAAGGTTCTGATGGCAACATCCCAAGGGATATTGCCCAGCTTCTTTGGGTGCATTACACCAACCAGTGAGAGGCTTTGCTGTTTGTCCTAATTTAGGAAGTGTTCTACTGGAATGTGTTTCCCAGACATCTAAGCCCAAACATTTGGAGTACAGCTCTAAAGGTGATTTTCTTCTTTCTGGCCTGGATTAGATGTGCAGAATCCACCATGTGTAGATTCCCCTGATAGCACTGGCTGTGCACATTCCCAGCAGCCAGGCAAAGGTTTATGATCCATAACTGCACTTTCTTGCTTTCCAGCAAAGGATTCATTGGTGACAGAGGCTCCAGGTAAATGAAGGAGCATGAAAGCTAGGATGGACATGGATCCTGCTGAAAATACAGCATGTGTGGTGGCTCTGTTTAGTAGACCTACCAGAGACCTGTGTCATGGTGTCTGCTTGTAGGTCAGAGAAAGATCATCATTGGCTGCCTAGCTGGTGAGGCACAGGTCTGGGTCTCTGGATATTGGGGTTTGATTTGCAGCTCCAGCTCAGCTTTCCTCTTTGGCCAAAGCATATAATCACTACATCCTGGCCTGCATTAGGAATGGTGTGGCCAGCAGGAGCAGGGAAGTCATTGTGCCCTGTGCTCTGCATTGGTTAGGCCACACCTTGAGTCCTGTGTCCAGTTCTGGGCCCCTCAGTTTAAGAAGGACATTGAGAGACTTGAAGGTGTCCAGAGAAGGGCAACAAGGCTGGGGAGAGGCCTTGAGCACAGCCCTGTGAGGAGAGGCTGAGGGAGCTGGGGTTGCTTAGCCTGGAGAAGAGGAGGCTCAGGGGAGACCTTCTTGCTCTCTACAACTACCTGAAGGGAGGTTGTAGCCAGGAAGGGGTTGGTCTCTTCTCCCAGGCAACCAGCACCAGAACAAGAGGACACAGTCTCAAGCTGTGCCAGGGGAAGTTTAGGCTGGAGGTGAGGAGAAAGTTCTTCCCAGAGAGAGTTGTTAGCCATTGGAATGTGCTGCCCAGGGAGGTGGTGGAGTCCCCATCCCTGAAGGTGTTCAAGAGGGGATTGGATGTGGCATTTGGTGCTATGGTCTAGTCCTGAGGTCTGTGGTGACAGGTTGGACTTGATGGTCTTTGAGGTCTCTCCCAACCTTGGTGATACTGTGATAAAAGAGAGTTACTGCTCATTTGCTCCCTTCAGGCATGTGGGTCTTGAGATAGATCTTGAGGACATGGCTATTTCTCCCTGTTTGCAGAGGTACAGTGTTTTCTACGGTGACATCTTGATTTAAGGTGGATCCTTTAGGAGGACTAATTAAGTCCTGTTAATAATCCATATCTAGCTGGCTCTGGGCTCTGAAGATCATGTCATCAGTGGTTTCATTTCTTGGTTTCTGCAATACTCTTTGGGGTAAATTCCAGAACAATCCAGGGAGTGACTGTCTTGGGGAAGTAATTGCAGACCTTACACTGAGCCTGGCACAGAATGGGATGGGATTCAGGCAGACTTGGTTCTGCTGCGTGAACAGCATCTGTTTGATAAGTGCAGCAGTGGTCAGAACTGTATTTTACTACTCCATTTCACCCCACAGTTTCAGGTGTTCCCAGAAATCTTGCATCAGCAGTTGATGAGGAATCAGTTGCAGATCAATGTTATTTACAGAGGTTTGAGCTTCGCTGCATTTTTAGGTCAGTTTGGGATTTGAGGTCTCGTGACTAGCACATTATCCTCTCTGTCTCTGACCCAGTGATTCTTCTGAAAGGCTGAAGAATGTGTTATCTGATAAGTCTTTGGACCTGTTAGAGGTGGCTTGGCTCAGGGGCCCAGAGAAACTTGAACTCTTGGCATAGGTTAGGCTGAAGCGTTGTGGTGCCTTGCACCTTCGTGACACAAAGAGCTGCACCCAGCCTGCACTTAACGTCAGGGAGAGTGCAGGAGATACTGCTTGACAGGACGAAACTGTGGAGCCCTGAAAATTACTGAGTCACTGATGTAGTGGGCTTTCAACCAAAAAGAAAATCCTTTTATGGGCAGGGGAGGAACCCTGCCCACGTTCTGTCCCCATTGCTCAGTGCTGCACCAACGGCTTCACACAAGAGCGCTGCGAGGACATCCCTTTCTGACACTGTCCTGCAGGCAGGTACTTCCTGAAAGTCAGAGGGACATCCCCTGCTAGAACGAGACACATCTCTGTCTCAGCTGTCTCTGTCTCCTTTGCTTTGTTTTCAGTATGTTCTTGTGCTTCCTCTCCCTTGACAGGCTGGAGAGGTGGGCACAAGCCAACCTCATGAAGTTCAATAAGAGCAAGTGCAGGGTCCTGCAGCTGGGTCGAGGCAATCCCAGGCACAAATGCAGGCTGGGCAGGGACTGGCTGGAAAGCAGCCCTGAGGAGAGAGACTTGGGGGTGCTGGGGGAGGAGAAGCTCAACAGGAGCTCTCAGTGTACACTTGCAGCCCAGAAAGCCAATCAGCTCCTGGGCTGCAGCAGGAGAAGTGTGGCCAGCAGGGCAAGGGAGGTGATTCTCCCCCTCTGCTCAGCCCTGGTGAGACCCCACCTGGAGTCCTGCCTCCAGTTCTGGAGCCCCTATTGCAAGAGGGATCTGGAGGTGCTGGAAGGTGTCCAGAGCAGGGCCAGGAGGATGAGCAGAGGGCTGGAGCACCTCTCCTGTGAGGACAGACTGAAGGAGTTGGGGCTGTTCAGTCTGGAGAAGAGAAGGCTCCCAGGTGACCTCATTGTGGCCTTCCAGTATCTGAAGGGGGCTCCAGGAAGGCTGGGGAGGGACTGCTCAGGATCTCAGGGAGTGCTAGGACTAGGGGGAATGGAATGAAGCTGGAGGTGGGGAGACTGAGGCTGGAGGTGAGGAGACTGAGGCTGGAGGTGAGGAGGAGGTTCTTCCCCATGAGAGTGGTGAAGCCCTGGAATGGGTTGTCCAGGGAGGTGGTTGGGGCCCTGTCCCTGGAGGTGTTTAAGGCCAGGCTGGATGAGGCTGTGGCCAGGCTGATGTAGTGTGGGGTGTGCCTGCCCATGGCAGGGGGGTTGGAACTAGATGCTCCTTGTGGTCCCTTCCAACCCTGAATGAAACTATGAAACTATGAAACTAACATGTCTCTCCTGCACAGCTATTCCTTTCTTACATTGTCTTAACCTGGATCCAGTTTTTCACAGGATCACTATGGTTGGAAAACACCTTTGAGTTCATCAAGTCCAACTATGATCCAACTCTACAAGGGTCACTGCTACACCATATCCTCAGGTATCATATCTGGACAGGCATGGGAATTCAGCCACCTCCCTAGGGTTCCTATTCCAGTCTTTGAGAACCCTTTGAGTTAAAGATGTTTCTTTAAATATTCAACCTAAATCTTCCCTGCTGCAACTGGAGGCCATTCCCTCTCATCCTATCACTTACAGCTAGGGAGACCAACCCCAACCTGGCTACAGCCTCCTTCCAATTAGTTGTGGAGAGAGAGAAGGTCTTCCCTTAGCCTTCTTTCCTCCAGACTAAACAACCCCAGTTCACTCAGCTGCTCTCACACCCTTTAAATTCTCCCCCTTACAGAATACAGAATTAACCAGGTTGGAAAAGACCTTTGAGATCCTTGGGTATCACCCAGCACCATCTGATCAACTAACCCATGGCACCAAGTGCCTCATCCAGGCTCTTCCTAAACACCTCCAGGGATGGTGACTCCACCATCTCCCTAGGCAGCACATTCCAATGGCCAATCTCTCTTGCTGGGAAGAACTTCTTCCTAACCCCCAGCCTAAACCTCCCCTGGCACAGCTTAAGACTGTGTCCTCTTGTTCTGGTGCTGGTCGCCTGGGAGAAATGACCAACCCCCACCTGGCTACAACCTTCCTTCAGGTAGTTGTAGAGAGCAATAAGGTCTCCCCTGAGCCTCCTCTTCTGCAGGCTAAGCAAACCCAGTTCCCTCAGCCTCTCCTCACAGGGCTGTGCTCCAGATCCCTCCCCAGCTTTGTTGCCCTTCTCTGGACACCTTCCAGCAGCTCAACATCATCCTAACCTGAGGGGCCCAGAACTGGACACAGGACTCAAGGTTATTGCAGTAACCATAGTGCTACTCTGTCAGTAGGGAGAAACAGCTCATTCTTTAATGGCTGATTTTTGTTCAGAAGAGTCCAGGTTCAGAGAGGCACAGGCTGCACTTCCCTTTGGAAAGGAGCCACCTCCCAGCAGCATGGCCTGGAAAGTGCTGGGCTTTACTCTTTTCCTCGATGCCATTCTGTATTACAGCTCCCCTGGGTGCTGGGTTGGGTTTTTTTGATCCACAGTAGCAATATTCCATTTGAGAGACAGAGCAAGTGCTCACACTGCAGTGCTCAGCATTGTAGCATCTCAGGCTGAGTTCTTTTAGTTGCTAAAGCTTTGTCTCAGCCCTACATCTGCAAAAGAGTTTCCTGCTTTCAGTGGAGCGCTGTGAGCACTCCAGGTGCTGCAGTGCTGCAGACGTGGTGTGTTTGCAAACATGCCGCACGGACATGCAGTTACCGGTACCACCTTCTGAAGAACTCCACACAGTGTTCTGCTCTTCCCTGAAGACTGAGATTCTGGCAAGATAGCGGCGAGCTTGTTTCTCACGGGCAAGATAGTGCTCTGTTTTCTGCCTGGTTCCAGCTGGCTGTGCCAGAAGCGGGAGTAACCCAGCAGTCCTGGAGACATTTGGCTCAAAGGCAATACCCCTGACACCACAGCCAAATTCCTGTGCTCGCTCTCTCTCCGAGCCAAAGTTTTCTTTGGGTTTGGTCTTTCTTTTGTTTCTGCTCCCTGAATTCTCCTCCTGCGTGTCTGCGCGGAGGGAGTGTGGATACCTTGGAAAGAATTGTCTGCTCCTTGCTCCTATTTCGGGAAGATCTCGCTGTGTTTCGTGCGGCCCTTCGCTCCCCACGGCCGAGGGGATGCAGCTCTGCAGGGAGGATGTCTGACAGCCTGGCTGCCCCGAGCTATTCGCTTCTTTAGAAAATCAGCCTCTTGGGCAGCTCAGATATGCGCATATGTATGTGCAAATAGGTGAATCACAAGTGGGGGATTAGCGAGAGGGACACCATGCTGTGGGAAAACAAAGAGCCCCATAGCAGCAGAGCGACACAGGAGCAGCGCGCAGGAGCGAGGGGCATCTGCAGAGCAGCTAAGCGCCAGGGCAGTAATACCCAATGTGCTCCAGATGTGTGAAGAAGTAGCAGCCGCTCACCATATCAATCCCCCTCACTTCTCACATTTCCGAGGTGTTGGCTGGCTGCCGAGAAGCCTGCATTACCTGGCCTCC
The DNA here is from genome assembly GCF_026170545.1 of Melanerpes formicivorus. NCBI lineage: Eukaryota > Metazoa > Chordata > Aves > Piciformes > Picidae > Melanerpes > Melanerpes formicivorus. Next base: position 1,188,713 of record NW_027142448.1, on the reverse strand, counting down.
CTCCCTCCTGCCTGGCACTGCCGCAGCCGACGGCAGGGCTGCTGGAGACGTGAGAAACCACACGAAGATGCAGCCCAGCTCCCTCGGGGCTCCCAAAGGGCACTAATCAAGGGCATAGAAGGGCAGCTCCTCACTCCAACCCATAGTTTTAACCCTATGGTGACCCATAGCATCCTTTCCCAAGGGACTTCGGGATAGAAGTGAGGGGTTGCAGCTACAGAGGGTGGCTGAGGAAAGGAGAAGCCATGGATGAGTAGAGCCGAAGAGGCAATGCATGCCGGGGGGAGGGGGGAGCTGGGGAGAGTGCACAGCAAGTTGCACGCTGCTCAGACACAGAGTACTGTAACAGGGAAAAGGACAGAGGAGAAACCACAAAGGGATGGAAGAAGACTTGAAGAAAGAAGGTGTCAAGAGCTGTCTGGCGAAGCGTTGTGTGACATGTTGAAACCAAGGCACCCAGCCAGCAGCTAGAAACATGTTATCTGGTCCTGCCTGGGGTAGAGCTTTGTAGAAAGGGAATTACTGCCTTTAAAAGTGCTGCTTCGTGGTTAGAGGTCCAGTGGCTGAAGACACCAGGTTTAAGGGCTGGATTGGGACAACAATGTGGCCAAGAAGGCCAGTGGTGTTCTGGGGTGTATTCAGAAGAGTGTAACCAGCAGAGCCACAGAAGTTTTCCTTCCCCTCTACTCTGTCCTGGTGAGACCACATCTGAAGTATAGTGTTCAGTTCTGGGCTCCCAGTTCAAGAGAGACAGGGAAATACTAGAGAGAGTCCAACAGAGGACCATGAAGATGATGATAAGACTGGAGCATCTCTCCTATGAGAAGGGGCTTAAAGACCCGGGGCTCTTTAGCCTGGAAAAGAGTAAGAGGGGTTCTTATCAATGCTTATCAGTATCTGAAGGGTGGAGGTCAAGAGGATGGGGCTCAGTGGTGCCCAGTGATGGAGCAATGGGTAATGGGCCCAGACTAGAACACAGGGAGTTTCACTTAAGGACACAAACAACCCCAGCTTCCTTTGGTGGTGGCAGAATACTGTACCAGCCTGCCCACAGAGGTTGTGGAGTCTCCTTTGGAGATTTGCAGAACACATTCCTGGGCACATTTGTGTGCAGCATGATGTAGGCAAACCTGCTTCAGCAGAGGGCTTGGACTAGATCTCTGGAGGTCTCTTCCAACCCAAGCCATTCTGTGATCCCTTAGTCCTCTCCTGGGGGTGGTTTCCCTTCCATATGTCACCTTGTTATCACTCTTGTAGCTCTGTCAGTAGGGTTAATGGACAGGCCAGCATGTAGTCCCCACAGTGGATCCTTGCTGTCCTAGGCCTGCCATCTTGTCTGTTTAATTCTGAGCTGGGGGATGTCCAGCTCTACTTATCTGTGTCATCAACAAAGGAATCTATACTCTTCCTCATGCATCCAGTCTATGCTTTCCCAGGTCCATTTCCCCATACTGACATTGTTTGCAGAGCGATAACAGACTTGGCAGGAGAGCTAATTCAGGAATATAATCTCTTTTGAACAAAGTGCAGCCTGTTCCCACCTGGTCAATTAACCTGAAACAAATCTGTGCAGAAGCACTGACCTGAGCCCAAGCACTTTCCCTCCTGGCTTGCCCTGTAAACACCACCTCAGCCCTACCTGGAGCTGTGGGATGGACAGGTTATCTCCATTGTCCACCGCCTGTCTGCTCAGGCAGACCACAGCAGGGTCAGAGCCCACTGTGATGGTGGTTTCTGTGATTGTGTTTCCACCCAGTCCCTTGAAGGAATGGCTCCTGATTTGGAATAAGTGGTGTAGAGTGGGGTGATAGCTGTTCCTGTCATAGACCAGAGTCCTGCTGAGCCTATTTTCTCCCAGCTGTTCCACCATGTGTGTTATCTCTGGGGATCTTGAGATCAAGCTTCTCAGGACATTTAAGATATTTAAACCATCTCTGCCTCTAAGCTTGTTCTTGAAGTTGTTGACCTCTCAGCAGCCAGACTGTTCCTTACTGAGAAACAGGGAGCGGACTCTTGCTGGAGTAATGTTGATTGGAAGGAGGGAGCCACTCAGCTAGGTCTGGATCTCTCCATTTTCCAAAGCTTTCTCTGGAAGAGGTCTTGGCTAGAGCAGCCATGGCTCCTGTGTGATTCCCACAGCAACCTACGAGGAGAGGCTGGGGGAGCTGGGGTTGCTTAGCCTGGAGAAGAGGAGGCTCAGGGGTGACCTCATTGCTCTCTACAACTACCTGAAGGGAGGTTGTAGCCAGGAAGGGGTTGGTCTCTTCTCCCAGGCAACCAGCACCAGAACAAGAGGACACAGTCTCAAGCTGCACCAGGAGGGTTTAGGCTGGAGGTGAGGAGAAAGTTTTCCACTGAGAGAGTGATTGCCCATTGGAATGTGCTGCCCAGGGAGGTGGTGGAGTCCCCACCCTGGAGGTGTTCAGGAAGGGATTGGATGTGGCACTTGGTGCCATGGTTTAGTCATGAGGTCTGTGGTGACAGGTTGGACTTGATGATCTTTGAGGTCTCTTCCAGCCTTGGTGATTCTGTGAATTGCCACTGGGGAGTATCAAGGACCTCTCCTGTGAGGAAGAAAGGATGTAAAGCAAAGGGTAGCTATGCAGAACAGCAGCTGTAGCCTACTCTGTTGCAAAGAGTGATGTGAAATAGTGAAAGCATTGCCCTTTACATCTTGTTGGAAGAGTATAGATTTGTTGTGAGGATTTGGTCAGTGCTGCTAAGTTAGAATAGAATAAACCAGGTTGGAAGAGACCGTCAAGATCATTGTGTCCAACCTATCATCCAACACCACCCAACCAACTAACCCATGGCACCAAGCGCCCCATCAAGTCTCCTCCTGAACACCTCCAGTGATGGTGACTCCACCACCTCCCCAGGCAGCACATCCCAATGGGCAATCTCTCTCTCTCTGTAGAACTTCTTCCTAACCTCCAGCCTAAACCTCTTTCTTCATGCTTTCAGCCAAATTCTTATCTCTATGTTCCAGCTCTGGGTTTTTCCGGGTTTTGAGACCTTATCACCACAGAGGGTTATTTATTTATGCAGTTTGTTATTTTCACAACAAAATACTAAGAGGGGAAAATAAACTCTCCCTCATTACCTGCCCAGGTTTCCGTGCAGGATGGGATCTTGCTTTCCTTTTCGTCGGTGTGTGTGCCAGGGTGAGTGGGAAAGTTAATGTCTGGGTTCGACCAAACCATGCCCAGTAGAAATAAACCATCAAAAAGACAGACTCTGAGATAGGGAAGCAGTGAATGCTGGTGCCCAGAAGTGCATGCATGTACACAAGTGTAGAAGATAGTGAATGCAAGCAAGCAGAGATAAGCAGGCATGTGCAGGAATACAGCTATATGCTGTGTATGCCTGTACAGGGACATGTGCATATGTACAAAGCAGCACACCCCAGCTCAGGCAGGATCTCAGGAATGCTTATCAGTATTTACAGGGTGAGTGTCAGGAGCATGGGGCCAGACTCTGCTCAGTGCTGTTCAGACAAGGGGCGGTGGACACTGATTGGAAAGCAGGAGGCTCCACATCAGAAATTGATAGTATCATAGTATCATAGTTTCATAGTTTCATTCAGGGTTGGAAGGGACCACAAGGATCATCTAGTCCCAACCCCCCTGCCATGGGCAGGGACACCCCACACTAGATCAGCCTGGCCACAGCCTCAGCCAGCCTGGCCTTAAACACCTCCAGGGACAGGGCCCCAACCACCTCCCTGGACAACCCATTCCAGGGTCTCACCACTCTCATGGGGAAGAACTTCCTCCTCACCTCCAGCCTCAATCTCCCCACCTCCAGCTTCATTCCATTCCCCCTAGTCCTATCACTCCCTGAGATCCTGAGCAGTCCCTCCCCAGCCTTCCTGGAGCTCCCTTCAGATACTGGCAGGCCACAATGAGGTCACCTGGGAGCCTTCTCTTCTCCCGACTGAACAGCCCCAACTCCCTCAGTCTGTCCTCACAGGAGAGGTGCTCCAGCCCTCTGCTCATCCTCCTGGCCCTTCTCTGGACACCTTCCAGCACCTCCAGATCCCTCTTGGAATAGGGGCTCCAGAACTGGAGGCAGGACTCCAGGTGGGGTCTCAGCAGAGCTGAGCAGAGGGGGAGCATCACCTCCCTTGCCCTGCTGGCCACACTTCTGCTGATGCAGCCCAGGCTCTGGTTGGCTTTCTGGGCTGCAAGTGCACACTGAGAGCTCCTGGGGAGCTTCTCCTCCCCCAGCACCCCCAAGGCTCTCTCCTCAGGGCTGCTTTCCAGCCAGTCCCTGCCCAGCCTGCATTTGTGCCTGGGATTGCCTCCACCCAGCTGCAGGACCCTGCCCTTGATCTTGTTGAACCTCCTGAGGTTGGCTTGTGCCCACCTCTCCAGCCTGTCCAGGTCCCTCTGGATGGATCCCTTCCCTCCAGCTGTCTGCTGCACCACACAGCTTGGTGTCATCAACAAACCTGCTGAGGGTGCACTCAGTGCCACTGTCCATGGCACCCACAAAGATGTTGAACAAGCCTGGTCCCAGGACTGATCCCTGAGGGACTCTGCTTGTCCCTGGCCTCCACTGGGACATGGAGCCATTGACAGCCACTCTCTGGGTGCAGCCATCAAGCCAGTTCCTTATCATGGGTTTTGAGGATGGCAGAACATTGCAACAGCCAAAGAGGTGGTGACTGTGCCTCTGGAGGCATTCCAAACCCACCTCAGCATGTTCCTGTGATTTATTCCAGGTGCTCATGCTCTAGCAGGGGTATTGGATTAGATGATCTTCAGAGATCCCTTCCAGCCCCTGTGATCCTGTGCACTGGTAATCTCAGGCATGTTAGTGTTTGTACAGGCATGCAGGTGTTATGTATCTGTTCATGTCTCAGAGCACAAAGATACTCAGATTGGAACATTTTATATAGAAAGGCAAGTGTAATACAGGCCCCAGAGAGTCCTCCACCTGAGCATTTCATAAACAGCATCCTTGCACAGCCAGGCTTGTGGAATGCAACAACTGGAGTTTTCAAGAAGACAAGGAGGGCCACAAGCAAGCAGCTACATGTGCATGGAGGAGTGGAAGTGAGCCATGGAGAGTGTGCAGGAGTGATCCTGGGGGAGGATGAAAGGTGTATGTAGCACCCAGAGGGAGCAATCCAAGAGACAGATGGGTTTGCATGAGCAGGGTGGCATCACTGGAGGGTGAAGAAGGAGGGTGGGGAAGAGACAGCGTGGATCAGGAACTGTGTGATCTTCCCTTGAAAATATCAGGAGTAGTGACCAGCAGGGCCAGGGAAATGATTGTTCCCTGGAGTCAGCACTGGTGATGACACACCTTGAGTACTGGGTTGAGTTTTGGAGCCCTCACTACAAGAAAGTACTTTTTGGTGCTGGAGCAGGTCCAGAAGAAGGCAGGAAAGCTGGTGAAGGGTCTGGAGAACAGGTCTTGAGAGGAGCTGCTGAGGGCTGAGAAAAGGAGCCTGAGGGGAGATCTTCTCACTCTCTACAACTACCTGACAGGAGGCTGTAGCCAGGTGGAGGATGGTCTGTTCTTTCTAGTATCATAGTATCATTCAGGGTTGGAAGGGACCACAAGGATCATCTAGTTCCAACCCCCCTGCCATGGGCAGGGACACCCCACACTAACTCACCAAGAGGGTGAATCTCAAACACTGCAGTAGGTTCCCCAGGGAGGTTGTTGAATCCCCATCCCTGGAAGCGTTTAGAAGCTGCAGAGATGTGGTGCTGAGGGACATGGCTTAGCACCAGCCTTGGTGGAGTTAGATAATGGTTGGACTCAAAGATCTTAAAGGTATTTTCCAAGTAAAAGTGTCAGTGTAAAATGAGAAGGCATCCTAGGGCAGAAGCCCACCCTAGCCTGCTTGCTGTCACCCCTTTTGCCCCCTTTCCTGGTGGCTGACCCTGCTGGCAGTGCAGAGGGGGACTGCATAAGGTCTAATGGAGTCTGCTCACCTGGGTGTCGGCACGGTAATGTTATGAAGCCAGGGGCTTTGTTTCTTCCCAGGTGCTGCAGTCAGGTCGCTCAGGTGCAGCTGATCTCAGTGAGTCATTTTCACAGGCTTTTTCCCCCACTCCCCCACCCCAGGCTACAATCCTTCATCCCATTGTTAGAAAATAACAGAGTTGTTTTGATTGGAGAAGGCTGTTAAGATCCTCCAGCCCAGCCATTATCTAACTCTACCGAGTCTGGTGCTAAACCGTGGCCCCCAGCACCACGTCTCTGCCTCCTTTAAACACCTCCCCCCCGGGATGGAGAATTCAGCTGCCTCCCTGGGGAGCACGTTTCAGTGCTGGAGAGCCCTTTCAGTCAAGAGGGTTTTTTTTTCCACCATCCAGCCTGGTGCAGCCTGAGGTCACTTCCTCTCATGCTATCACCAACACCCACGTGGCTCCAGCCTCCTTTCAGGGAGTTGTGGAGAATGAGGTCTCCCCTCATCCCCTGTTCCTCCACACTAAACCACCACAGTTTCCTCAGCTGCTTCTCACAAGAGCTCTTCTCCTTTCAGCAGCTTCATTGCCCTTCTCTGGACCCACTCCAGCACCTCAATGTCTTTCTTGTAGTGAGGGCCCCAAAACTGAAGGTGTGTCACCCCCAGTGCTGCCTCCAGGGGACAATCCCTTCCCTGTCCTCTGCAGTGCGATTTGGGCCAGGTGCCTGGGAGCAGAGTATGGCTTGGTGAAAAATGCCTTTGGAAGTGGTGTTTGTGAATGCAGTGCTGTGCCTGTGCTGCAGTGGCGTGTGGCTGGGTCTGAGCTGCCCTGTCAACACGTTTGCTGGCAGAGTGTGTGTGTGTTGTGGGTGGGTCTGCCTCTGCATACTGTATGTGGATGTGCTGGCTCTGTGTGTAGTTTTCTCTTACTAATGTTGGGGTGTGAGAAGTACACCTAAAGTGGGACATGAGATAAGATAGCTTACACTGCTGAAATACCTCCACCCCATGAAATGCTGTGCAAGCCCAGACTGGCTCCACGTGCCGGCAGGCAGCACACCCAGCCCCTATTGCAAGGGTGCTGGATTGACAAAGCTAGACATAAAGTGCTGGTGTGACAGCCTCCCTTGCTGCTTTCTGCTCAGTATCTGTGGGACTGAATCACTGCAGCTGGTTAAGCAGCTAGAAAACACTGTCTAGCCACATTTGTCATTCTTCCCAGCATCCTCTCGTTGGGCTGGCACGTTGCCCTGCACATACCAGAGAGGGATTCTTTTTATGTCTTCCAGAAGGAAAAATGATTCTCTGCCCAAACGCCATTTTTCCATCTGAATGTAGTATTTTCACAAGAAATGTGAAGCCCAAGCACTCTCCTGAACTGGATGTATTTTCCTGTTGCTGTGCTACCCACCAGGACTTTACTAGGGAATTCTCTTTGTAACTTTACTCCTCAGTAAAATTTTTTCCCCCCTCTGTTTAGGTTGATTTTTATTGAACTTCTTGCCTAACAAGTTGCTTTCACAGTCTCACAGTATCACTAAGGTTGGAAGAGACCTCAAAGATCATCGAGTCCAACCTGTCACCACAGACCTCATGACTAGACCATGGCACCAAGTGCCACATCCAATCCCCTCTTGAACACCTCCAGGGATGGGGACTCCACCACCTCCCTGGGCAGCACATTCCAATGACCAATGACTCGCTCGGTGAAGAACTTTCTCCTTACCTCCAGCCTAAACTTCCCCTGGCACAGCTTGAGACTGTGTCCTCTTGTTCTGGTGCTGCTTGCCTGGGAGAAGAGACCAACCCCTTCCTGGCTACAACCTCCCTTCAGGGAGTTGTAGAGGGCAATGAGGTCTCCCCTGAGCCTCCTCTTCTCCAGGCTAAGCAACCCCAGCTCCCTCAGCCTCTCCTCACAGGGCTGTGCTCAAGGCCTCTCCCCAGCCTTGTTGCCCTTCTCTGGACACCTTCAAGTCTCTCAATGTCCTTCCTAAACTCAGGGGCCCAGAACTGGACACAGGACTCAAGGTGTGGCCTAACCAGTGATGAACACAAGGCACAATGACTTCCCTGCTCCTGCTGGCCACACTGTTCCTGATGCAGGCCAGGATGCCATTGGCCTTCTTGGCCACCTGGGCACACTGCTGGCTCATGTTCAGGCAGCTGTCAATCAGCACCCCCAGGTCCCTCTCTGTTTGGCAGCTCTCAGCCACTCTGACCCCAGCCTGTAGCTCTGCCTGGGGTTGCTGTGGCCAAAGTGCAGCCCCTGGCACTTGGACTTGTTGAATGCCATCCTGTTGGACTCTGCCCATCTGTCCAGTTGGTCGAGGTCCCTCTGCAGAGCCCTTCTGTCCTCTAACTGACCAACATCTGCTCCCAGCTTGGTGTCATCTGCAGACTTGCTGATGACTGACTCAATGCCCTCATCCAGATCATCAATGAAGATGTTAAAGAGGATGGGGCCCAGCACTGATCCCTGGGGCACACCACTGGTGCCTGGCTGCCAGCTGGCTGTGGCACCATTCACCACCACTCTCTGGGCTCAGCCTCCAGCCAGTTCCTAACCCAGGAACATTGTTACATTCTCCTCCAAACTCAGTTTCTTACTGAGAGTGGGGAAGACCATGGTGAGATGCAGTGGCTGATGCATCAAAAATCTTCACAGATATTTCACCTTCTGCCCTGCAGCCTTCTGGTAGCTCACCCCTGAGGCCTCATCATAGCTTTGCTGTCACCCCCATCTTCCCAGCTGCTGCAGCATCCCAGTCCAGGACTCTGTGGCCCTGGTTCCAGAGAAAAGGAGGGGGAAAATAAAGATAGAGGCTTTAAGAAGGGCATTTACTAATGGAAAAAGGCTATTTACAGCATTCTCTTTGGGTCACATGCACGTACTTCAGTATTGCTATCTCAGATGCAGGGTAACTTTAGACTAAAAGAGGCTAAGTAGATCACACAGGGAAAAGGCAAGTGCACAGGCATACAGCTCCTTTCCTTCCTAGAAAGCCTGGCTGCCCAGGCAACCTCAGTCAGAAAACAAATCCCAACAGAAGGATGTTTGTGGGCTAGATGCTGGGCAGGAGTCTCTTCCCAGTTAACACAAAAGAAGAGGACAAGGGCTGCGTTATGGCAGGTGGGACTAGGAGATCTGAGATGACTCTGGGGGGGTTGTCACTCCTTTAGTGTAGCAGGGAGATCAGCATAGGAAGCAGTGTTCTCAGCAGGTGCTGCTGCTTGTGATTGACCCTCCAGGGTTATGAGACTCTGCAGTGTGTTGGGGTTTTAAACAAAGGTTTCTTCCCGTTTGCAAGTGATTGGTAAAGTATGAGAGGCTTTTGACTTCAGTGATTTGATTAAGCAACTAGCTTAGCTAGGCAAGTTTTCAGGGGTGTTAGCTCCAGCCTACGTTTCACTGTGGTAGAGGGTGGATGTTAAAGCCAGTGTTGGTTTAATGCCATGGTCTCTCCAGTGCTCTGTGTGTGCTCTCCTGCTTAGGCAATTCTGCTGTTTTCTCTTGCACCTCTTTCTGTCTGTCTTCCTCTTTTCTGTCTGTTCACCTATTATCCCTTTTCCTCTGGTACTTTGGTACTGCCTTTTCCTTATTTCTCTCTTTTTTTACTCTTGTGCTTTGCCCTTCTAATCTGTTTTAATGCTTGCTTTCTTCACCTCATTATGCCTTCAAGTCTCTCCATTGGTTCTCTCCTCAACTCTCTTAACCTCCTGTTGTCTGTGGGCCAACCTACTTCCCACCCATCATCTTGTTTCTCTCTTTTATCTTTTCTCCTTTTTGCCCACTCCTTCTCAGCTCTTCTCAACAATAAAAGTTAGTCATGGCTTGTGGGGGAAGCATCTGGCCCATGCTGGCTCTCATTCTTCTTTGTTCTGAATGCCCTTTTGTTACAAACAGAAAAGCACAAAATCATTTCTCAAGGCAAACAATCCTCCTTGCCTCTGCTCCTCTTATCTCTGAAGAATTGTTCTCCAGGCAAAATAAAGAGAAACATGAGAAAGGCTTGACTAAATTTGAAAGGGAAAAGAGAGGCTGGAAAGAGCTTCATCTTGTGGGGCAGCACCGCTGAACTGACAGTTGGGTAGATAGATAAGTGAAATAGAGCCTTGCCAGGTGCTTGGGCAGCAGAGTGTGGACCTTGTGGTTGTTCAGTCCCTGTTGATGAGTTTCTGTTCCCACGAGGCTGTGGAGGCATGGACAGGACCAAACCCATTGGCTTTCAGAATGTGATTTTTGTGCCTTCTCCTCATTTGCTCCTTGAGCCAAGGCTTTGTATATGTAACATGTGTTTGCTGAGAGCTGTACCTGTTGGAGCTCTACTGATACTCTCATGCAGGCACAGCAAGGTGCTCCTGGGGGTCATTTGCTGTCTTCAGTTTCTGAAATCAACGAAGAACGACTTGGGTGCTGTTGGGGCTGCTGCTTAAAGACAAATAGGCATTCTCTGAGTGAAACAGCTTTCCTCAGGAGATGTGCAGCCCCTGGAAGGGAGCTGCCATGCAGCAGTTTAGACATGCAAGCATTCCCAGAGCTAAAATGAGAAACCCCCCCAAAATGTTGTTAAACAAAAATGAGCCTTTCCCCATGCCTGCAGCTCTGTGGTTAGGCTACTGATGTTTCATGTGGGGCACCCAGCACCGAGTTCTACCTGGGGCTGCTTCTGCCTGGCCCTTCCTTCAGAAATATTATGTCTGGCTGCCTACCAGCAAACTGCAGTGGGCCTCCATCCCAGGGCAGTTAATGCTCTTTGTATCATCCACGAGTTCTATATTAGAATTGAAATGAAATGAAATGAAATGAAATGAAATGAAATGAAATAATGAAATGAAATGAAATGAAATGAAATGAAATGAAATGAAATGAAATGAAATGAAATTAATAGAATAGAATAGAATAGAATAGAATAGAATAGAATAGAATAGAATAGAATAGAATAGAATAGAATAGATCAGATCAGGTTGGAAGAGACCTCCAAGATCATCATGTCGAACCTATCATCCAACACCACCCAACCAACTAAGCCATGGCACCAAGCACCCCATCAAGTCTCCTCCTGAACACCTCCAGTGATGGTGACTCCACCACCTCCCCAGGCAGAACATTCCAATGGGCAATCACTCTCTCTGTGTAGAACTTCTTCCTAACATCCAACCTAAACTTCCCCTGGCACAGCTTGAGACTGTGTCCTCTTGTTCTGGTGCTGGTTGCCTGGGAGAAGAGACCAACCCCCACCTGGCTACAACCTCCCTTCAGGGAGTTGTAGAGAGCAATATTCACAGAGAGATGAGCTGCATGGTTTTCTTTGGTACAGGAATTCAGTAGTTCTGCTCAAGAGGTATTAGGAGACTTCCCCCAAGAGCTGATCAGAAGAATCATCTGTGATGGGGGAGGAAGGTGCATGTCCTAGGGCAGAGACAAAGCTGTTATTTAGGAGGCACAGGCTGTGATGTGAACTTCAAACCTAAATGTCTGAGCATCAGCAGATGAATTCAGAGTGGGGCAAAGCTCACTGAAATGGGAGGGTGGGGTATTCCCCCCCACATTCCTCAGGGAAATTTGGGTTCTGGTGATACATTTTGAGCTCCTATCTCTTGTTGTTTACTTCACCAGCTCTGTAAAGATAAAGGAGTGCCACCCACTGGCTTCTGCATGGTGTTAAAGAGTTAATTTTCAGCTAAACTGCCTCTGAACTGGATTAGTAGCTATGTGTGTGTTTAATTTAATCTTGAAGTTTGGGCTGCTCAGCATTTGCCCCAAACTCATATGGGAATGAGGCCATTTCAGAAGAATGTTTTGCACAGCCTGAAGACTGCCTCTGAAATTGGGATATGCTTAGAGCCTCCCCAAGTACAGCAGCTTCCCACACTAGCCAGTGAAGGGCTGTTTCCAGAGCTAATGCCAGCGTTTGCTTGCAAACAAGTGGAAAATACGCTTAGGGGAAAAAGAGAAAACTAAAGGTGAGGCAAGGTTAATCAAATGAAGAGTGCTCAGGAACTGGAGCCAGGTCCAGCAGCCTGAGAGAGGGCAAGGCTGCCACAGCTGCTCCCAGATGCAGCCAGGCTCAGAACACTTTCCCTTCTGGCACACACTTAAAACACAGACATGCACACCACGTATGTAACTCACACACACCTGACTGCCACACAGAGCTAGCTGCACAGGCACACAAACAGCACGAACGGCCCCATCCCAGGCAGAGCAGGATGGAGGAGGTTCCATAGTGGCAGTATACATCTACATGCACATGCATAACGTGGCTTCTTCCAGAAGCTGGGCTCAGTGTGCCCCCAGATCCCAGTCTCCCCAGTTGCTGACACCTGGGCATGTGACAGCAGACCCACACAAGCTCATACAACCACACAAGCATGTGCACGGCTGATCAGGACTGGTCCTTCCAGTAGCCAGCCTGCCATGGACAACCTTTAGAGACAGTCACCAGGGGCTCTTTCCCCTTTCCCCAGCCCCCATGGTTTCTCTGGCATCTGGCTGAGCCTGTCCTAGTCCCTCCGATGGGCAGCTCCCCCCTTAAAGCACACACACCACCCCCTCCCCAGCTCGCAGGCCGCCTCACTTGCTTGACAGCTGATCTGGCTAGACCTTTACTATTGCTTGCACTCCCACCTGCATGGCACAGGGACCTATGTGACCTGGCACTCAGCCCCCACAGACCCCCAGCACCTCAGCACCAAACAGAGAGTACCTCACAAAAGGAGAGTTGGAAATGGAATTTATTAACTTAAACTGGGGGAACTGTGCTGGCCAAGTGTGTGCTGGTCAAGTGTGCTGGCCAAGTGTGCTGGCCAAGTGTGCTGGTCAAGTGTGCTGGTCAAGTGTGCTGGCCAAGTGTGTGCTGGTCAAGTGTGCTGGCCAAGTGTGTGCTGGTCAAGTGTGCTGGTCAAGTGTGTGCTGGTCAAGTGTGCTGGTCAAGTGTGCTGGCCAAGTGTGTGCTGGTCAAGTGTGCTGGCCAAGTGCGTGCTGGTCAAGTGTGCTGGTCAAGTGTGCTGGCCAAGTGTGCTGACCAACGCAGTTTACATGCAACTGTCCCGTTTTCCCTCTCATCCCTCCTTTGATTACATGCCTAAACATCCCATAGCAAGTCCTGTGCAATCTCATCCTGAGATGTGTCTGCAGCCCCTGCCCGAAGCACCCCCCTCTCCCCGGGCCTGAAAAGCACTGCGGCAGTTGACCCTTGGTGATGGGTTTCACACATGGACAATGGGACTGATAGCTTTCCGGGGCAGCCCTGGGAGGGATGGCCCAGGCGGTGTGGCCCTTCCTCTAAACCCTTCATTTGGGTTGCCACCTGCCTTTGTGCTCTGTTTGTCCCCTAGGTATGTTAAAGATGGGGCCTTTGATGTGCTAATGGTCCTGTGATGGGCCCGGGATTAGCTGGGGCAGGGTGTTCCTGGGGGTCTTCCTCCTGACATTGTCTCTCTGTGCTCCTCCGCGGAGGGTGGAAGAGCTTTTATCTAACGGCTAAGAAAGGGCTGTGCAGGCTTCCCTCACTCTTCCTCACAACTGCTTTTATGGTGGGGAGAATATTTAACAACACATAAACACCTATCCACAGACAGGGGAAGCATCACCCTGCTTGACCATGTGATTTACACCATTTAATGTAGGGCGAGATGACCACGTGAAATAACCAGCAGAAATGAATGCTGTGGTTTGCATTTCCCACCCTGTGGTTACAAAAGTGATGGCTGGTCCCAGAATCATTTTCACAACAACAAAAAGAGCCGGCATAAAGCAGATTTCGCTCCCCTGCCCTTGCTCCCAGCCCCAGCTCTGATCTGCTGCCATTTTCTGGAGCAATTATCTAGAACTGTGACTCCTCTCCAACTTGGGGAGGTGGGATGAGGTCATGTCCAGTTTAAGAGCAGTGCATAGAGAGTACTGCACTGTGTTTCTGTAAACAAACAGAAGTAAAAACATCTCTTAATTGTATAACCAGATTTAATGGGTAAATAGAATCTGGGCCACTAGTGTAATAAGTTTACCTTCCAGTATATTATCACAGTCTCACAGTATCACCAAGGTTGGAAGAGACCTCAAAGATCATCAAGTCCACCACAGACCTCATGACTAGACCATGGCACCAAGTGCCACATCCAATCCCCTCTTCAACACCTCCAGGGATGGGGACTCCACCACCTCCCTGGGCAGCACATTCCAATGGCTAACGACTCTCTCAGTGAAGAACTTTCTCCTCACCTCCAGATTAAACTTCCCCTGGCACAGCTTGAGACTGTGTCCTCTTGTTCTGGGGCTGGTTGCCTGGGAGAAAAGACCAACCTCTTCCTGGCTACAACCTCCCTTCAGGTAGTTGTAGAGGGCAATGAGGTCTCCCCTGAGCCTCCTCTTCTCCAGGCTAAGTGACCCCAGCTCCCTCAGCCTCTCCTCACAGGGCTGTGCTCAAGGCCTCTCCCCAGCCTTGTTGCCCTTCTCTGGACACCTTCAAGTCTCTCAATGTCCTTCCTAAACTGAGGGGCCCAGAACTGGACACAGGACTCAAGGTGTGGCCTAACCAGTGCAGAGTACAGGGGCACAATGACTTCCCTGCTCCTGCTGGCCACACTATTCCTAATGCAGGCCAGGATGCCCTTGGCCTTCTTGGCCACCTGGGCACACTGCTGGCTCATGTTCATCCAGCTGTCAACCAGTACCCCCAGGTCCCTTTCTGCGTGGCTGCTCTCCAGCCACTCTGACCCCAGCCTGTAGCTCTGCATGGGGTTGCTGTGGCCAAAGTGCAGCCCCTGGCACTTGGACTTGTTGAATGCCATCCTGTTGGACTCTGCCCATCTGTCCAGTCGGTCGAAGTCCCATCTGCAGAGCCCTTCTGTCCTCTAACTGACCAACATCTGCTCCCAGCTTGGTGTCATCTGCAAACTTGCTGATGACTGACTCAATGCCCTCATCCAGATCATCAATGAAGATGCTAAAGAGCACAGGGCCCAGCACTGATCCCTGGGGCACACCACTGGTGCCTGGCTGCCAGCTGGCTGTGGCACCATTCACCACCACTCTCTGGGCTCAGCCTCCAGCCAGTTCCTAACCCAGCTCAGAGTGCTGCTGTCCAAGCCAGGGGCTGACAGCTTAGACAGCAGTTTACTGTGGGGGATGGTGTCAAAGGCCCTGCTGAAGTCCAGGCAGACCACATCCACAGCCTGCCCCACATCCACCATATATTGTTAGAAACAAAGTTCAGCAAAGTAAACTGTTTCTGAAGTGCTGCATGTGACACCACCAAGGCCAGGTTGGACAGGGCCTTGAGCAACCTTTTCTAGCAGGAGGTATCACTGCCCTTGGCTGGAGGGTGAAACTAAACTAAATGATCTTTAAGTTCCTTTCCAACCCAAACTATTCTGAGTCTCTGTTGAGCATTCATAGAGACTGTGTTATTTTTCAAGCCATTCCCACTGGTAGAGACCAGCAGTGTGCCCAGGTGGCCAAGAAGACCAACAGCACCCTGGGCTGTATCAGCAGGACCAGGGAAGTGAATTGTCCTCCTGTGCTCAGTACTGGTCAGGCCACACCAGGGTTCAATTTGGGGACACTCACTACAAGAAAGACATTGAAGTGCTGGACTGGGTCCAGAGATGAGCAACAAAGCTGGTGAAGGGTCTGGAGAACAGGTCTTGTGAGGAGTGACTCTAAGAACTGGGGTTGTTTAGCCTGTAGGAGAGGCCGCTGAGGAGAGACCTTCTGGTTCTCCTTGTTGCTCTAAAACTCTCTGAAAGGTTGTAGCAAGGTGGGTGTTGGTCTCTCCTATCATAGTATCATAGTATCATTCAGGGTTGGAGGGGACCACAAGGATCATCTAGTTCCAACCCCCCTGCCATGCCTGTCCATGGGCAGGGACACCCCACACTAGATCAGGCTGGCCAGAGCCTTTATTAGAATAGCCTTTATTAGAATAAACCAAACCAGGTTGGAAGAGACCTTCAAGATCATCGTGTCCAACCCATCAACCAATCCAACCCACCCAAACAGCTAACCCATGGCATAGCCTCATCCAGCCTGGTCTTAAACACCTCCAGGGACGGTGATCCTCCCTGATAACAAGTGATCAAACAAGAGGAAATGGCCTCGGGTTGCACCAGGGGAGGTTGAGGTCAGATATTAGAAGAAACTTCTTCCCCGAAAGGGTTTTCAACTACTGGAATAGGTTTCCTAGGGAGGTGATTCACTCCCCATCCCTAGAGGCATCTCAAAGAGGCAGAGATGTGGTGCTGAGTGATCAGACTTAGTAGCTCTGCTCTAGTCTGAAACGCTTTTTCCAACCCAAACGACTGTACGATTCGGTGCCTCTCCGCGCTAAGCAGCGCCCGGGAGCAGCTCGCCCGAGGCAGGGCACGGCTCTTCTGGCTAGCGGCTCTCCGCATGCCGTGCAACACGGCCGGCGCTTCTCCAGCCCTGTGCCTTCCCGCGGCCGCGCTGCCGGCGCTCGGCACACCATGGCAGCGCGGCTGCCCGGCACGCAGGCCGCTGATGTCACTTTGAAGTCAGCAAGCGGCAGGAGCTCGGAGCGCTGCTTTGGCTTTTTTTGGTTTGGCGTTGGGTTCTTTTTTTTTTCTTTCTGGTGTGATGCTTTTTTTTTCCCGGGGGTGGGGGTGGTGGGTTTGTTTTCTCTCTTGGCAGCTCCTCCTCGGCCCCTCCCACCCACCAGCTCCCCCCTCCCCTAACATAGACCATAAATCCCCCGGCTGCAGACGGGGGCAAGGCGTGGGCAGGCGCGGGGCGGGCGCTGGGTCTGGGCGGTGAGCCGAGCCGCTGCGTGCTTGTTCCGTTAGGCGGGTGTCTCGCTCCTCGGGAGCCGTTGGCCAGCAGTCATTCGTTCGCCGGGAGCTGCTAGCGATGGATGCCAAAAAGGTAGAGTAGATGGAGCGCGGATTCCTGCCCCTGCTCCCTCCCCCCAGCACCTCCGCCGGCAGCGCTGTAGCCGCTGCGAAGTAGTCTCCGGTGGGCGGCCGCCGCTCGCGTCCCCGGCGGTGGCCTACCCCGACCCCGTCCCCCCCACGCCGGGTGTTGGGTGACTGGCGGGTGCCTGGGATTCGGGGCCGCCTCGCTAGCCGCCGCCAGCGGGGGTCTGGGGTTTCGGGTGGAGATGGTGTCGGCGGCCGGGCCGCCGCTCTGGTGCTTGAGCGGGGGTCCCGGGAGCAGACCCGAATGCTTTGGGCGGGTGGGGCACGCAGACTGCTTGGGAGAGGCTGTCGCAGATGGCAGGGTCGATGTGGCCTGACGAGCACATGATGTGCTGCCCGTGTTCGGTCCTATCGGTTGCGACGTTCGTTTTGCTGATGAGCCGCGCTGGTTTGTCCCGGCCTTCGTGATGCCCAAAGCGGGGGCTGACCGTTAGGGTATTTTTGTAGTGATGGTAGGGCTTATATTAAAGGTATTTTTAAAGCACGAGAGGGAGGCAAGGCAGATCCTCTCCCCCGCTCTCCTCTGCCGCTGTCGCTCGTTGCCGCTGCCCGCCGCTGCGAGCGAAGCGTGCGGCAGCGGGGCGAGCTGCTGCCTGGGGTGGGCTTGCGTGCGCCGGGGAGGGGAGGCGGGCGGGCGTGGGGGGAGGGATGGCAAGCGTCCAGCCGAATCTGCTGTGGGATGCTAGGGATTTCCAGCTAGACGGGGAGCTCGGGGCCCTCCCCGCCATGTTGATGGGAGATCCGGGTAGCGAGAGAAGACGAGGCAGAGGGAGAAGGAGAGCAGCTGGTGAAGGTCGCTCAGAGGAGGACTGGGCGGCTGCTTTCCCTTGGTGCAACAAGTTGTGCTGCTTAGAGGATCCAGTCGGGGAGCCAGGGCAGGGGGATGGGGTGGGGTAGGTGAGAGGCATGTTCTGGATAACGAACGCTGCTGATAGCTGTGGTCACAGGAAGAACCCTTTGGATGAGGGTGGGTGTCGCTGTGCTGTTTTAGAGTTCCCTGTTTTTGCCTTTTGGGAAGTGAGGCGTTTCCAATAGTAACAACGATCCATACATTAGATCATGGTCTGGCTCGCTGAAGGGTATGGATCAGGCCATGTGATGCCTACGTGTGGTGGGAGACAAACAGCTGGCAACAGCCAGGAGAATCACAGCATAGCATTATTTCGGTTGGAAAAGGCATCTAAGATCATCGATTCCAGCCATTATCCAACTCTACCAAGTCTGGTGCAAACTGTGTTCCTCAGCACCACATCTGTCTTTTAAACACCTCCAGGGATGGGGCTTCAACCACCTCCCTGGGCAGCTCATGGTGCTGTTCGAGTATGGAAGATGGTGAAGAACTGACCTCAGAGCTTTATGGCTCATGTATGTACCATACAGATAAGCAGTCCCCACACAGCACGTCCTTGCTGCACCCAGTCATTGCTGTGACCGCTGCATCCTATGACAAAGCAGAGCTCTGAAGGGGAAAGATGCTGTTATGTTGAGTCACTGTGTTGAAAATGTGGAGAGCTGGGTTCTGTCCTCGGCTTTGCTCTACCTCCTCACTAGGGATGACCCAGACTGGAATCTTAAATGTGCTTAGATGTCTCAATGCCGTTTATAGCCATCCAAGTGATGTGGAAGTCTTACATTCTCGTGGTCCTGCGCCAAATGTATTCATGACAAAAATGAGTGGAACAGTTAGTGGCAGGGATAGGAAAGCCTGGACTGCCTTGGGAATGTTCAGCTGTGAATGCTACTTCTGGAATCATCTGCCCCCTGCAAGAAAAGGGCCTTGTCCCCTTGCTCTCTGTCTATATCCTCGGCGACAAGAGAGCTCAGCCAGAGAAACTGATGTGTAGGAGGGGGAAAACATGCCTGAGAGCAGTTTCCCCAGTTTCTGTTTACTGGGGCCTAACTATATGAGGGCTGTGCAGGCCAGGGGCACCTACCTGCTTGTCCTGAGTGATTGATAGAGGTGGTATGAGCCGTGGCAGAAGGTTATTGGCAGAAACCTTCAGCAGCCTTGGAAGCCATTGCTCCTGGGGCTGAGCTGGAAAGCAAGGGACTGGAAGAGCTGTGACAGTAGGCCCCATGGAGTGCACTTCTCTCCTCTGCCTTGGGACAATAACTGGACAGCCTTGGACACATGGATCTTAATTTTTTATAAGAAAAAAGAATTTCCAGTCTCTCCTGGGACAGCAAATGACCTTTCCACATTGTGCCAGCTCAAGAAC
This sequence comes from Melanerpes formicivorus, assembly GCF_026170545.1. Lineage (NCBI taxonomy): Eukaryota > Metazoa > Chordata > Aves > Piciformes > Picidae > Melanerpes > Melanerpes formicivorus. The sequence continues at coordinate 1,169,633 of NW_027142448.1, read as the reverse complement.
TGGTAGTCTGAACACCAGCTCCTGAGTCACCTGCTCCCCAACACCTCCCTAGCACAGAGCTGGCTTAAACACTGAAGCCTTTCAAAACGTTCAAACAAAGTCAGATGCTTTTCTCTGGGCCTTGCATTTCTCAGCCTATAGAGTATTTTTTGGTGCCTCTGAGCTGAGGGCTCAGCTGTTTCTGTTCCTAATAAATCAAAGCACACTTGCACAGTCCCCAGGACTCCAGTGTTTCGTTTCAGATTCCAAGTATTGCCACAGCTTCCAGAAAAACACACGGGGAAGTTGGCAGTGCTGCTGCCACCTCTGAGGCAGGCTGCTGTGCCAGGTGCCCTAGGGCAGGGTTGGGGAGCTTTAGCCTGGGAAAAGTGGGTCTGTTGCTGAAGAGTGTGTGTTTTAACTGTTTGGAGGGACTGCCAGGGTAGTTCATGGCCAGATCTGAGGCTCAATTCACGAGAACTTGTCAGTTGGCAGAGGGAAGAGTTAGGCTCTTATTTCATGACATGCCAGAGATCAGCAAAAGCTTTTCTGTAAAGCAGATCAACCCAAAATAACAGCTGCTAATGCAGGCAATGTATTCATTACTAATGAGCTAATAGTTGGTGCAGGCCAGGGGACAATAAAGGGGAGGCCCTGACAGGCCTCCTACAGAGGAGTCACAGAACTTGTTTTCTGCTGTGTAATTGCATCTCCCTTTCCTGGGTCTCCTCAGGTACCCACCCTAGATAAAGGCCTCTTGGTGTACTCCCATAGGTGCGTGGCAGCTACTGTTCATGCTGCAGACAAGCTCAAGTTGTGTAGAAAGCATGTGTAACCAAGTGAAACGTTCTCCCCTTTCTTCCACAGAAAATCACAGCATCTCTTATCTATGCAGTTTCTGTTGCTGCCATTGGGTCTCTGCAGTTCGGTTACAACACCGGTGTCATCAATGCTCCTGAGAAGGTGAGAGGGGAAAATGAGTTGGGGAGAGGGTGTGAGTGTGGGGCTGGTGGAGAACTAAAGGTCTAGCAGCTGTCTCCCAGGGAGATAATAATCTGATTTGTGAAGTCAAGAAGAGCTTCAGAATTCCCTCTCACAGCGGTGGACAACGAGGGCCAAGCTTGGGGGATGAGAGAGAGCAAGCAGAAAAGTTAGTTCTTAATTAGGAGCGTAGAGGGGGACAGGAGGGTTCCATCTGCCATTTCCTGACAGGTCTGTATTTGGTACATGAAGTGGCTCACATTCCTCTAGTTGTGAGTCAGAATAAACCATCCATGACAGCAGGAATGCAGAGAGCAGTGTGCAGATCAATGTGGAGAGCTGTGCAGATAAATGTGGAGAGCTGATCTCGGGCTTCTTTAATGTCATTAATTCGTTGTGTTAATTGTGGCTTCAGTGCTTGTAAAAGGGTTGCTCCTGGGGCATTGAGCAAAGAGTCTCAAAGCCCAAGAAAGCAGAGAAGAGGTGAAGAAAGTAAGAAATGTAGTTTTCTTGTGACTACAAGATGGTTCCTCTCTCAGGATCTGAGTCACCAATACCACATCCACCCCGTCTACGGGAATAGATGTCACATCACTGGGGGTGTGGGGAGGGTGTGGTGTGTGTGGGGGCTTCCTTCCTAGCTTAAGTCCTGCTGCCATCTGCTGGGGGCACTCTCAGGCCATGCCCCCCTCAGGCCTTGCATAATTTCCTTTGTGATCAAAGAGGATGCCTCAGAAATCACATGCCCAGGGGACACTGCTCTTCACACTGCTGCAGTTTCCAGGCTTACCTCGATGAAACTTTCTGTACCCCTCTGAAGTATTTTCATCCCAGAAAGCCTTGTTCCTGCTGCCAGAGTTCTGGTGTTGCCAGGAATCTTACCTTCCATTCTCTGGTCACCTTTTCTTGCTGCTCATTCCCAGCTGTGTCTCACCCTCTTGCAAGCACGCTGGGTGGCTTGCACCATCCTCTGGCCAGCTCTGTCCCGTGCAGTGGGCGAGCTCTCTGCCGTCATGCTGCTACCTGTCTGCTGAGTTTTCAGTGAGTTCTTGCTGCACCCTCACCTTCCCTTGCATGACTTGCTGCTGCCTACTGTACTTTTAGAGTCTCTTTGCTGCTGTTTTCCAGGAGAGCAGGCCAGGAAGGCCTCAGGGGTGACCTGCCCAGTGCAGGAAGCCTCTCACTGGGGTGTAACTCCATCCCCACCTGGTCTCTCTTGCAGATCATCCGGCAGTTCTTCAACAGAACCCTGTACGAGCGGAGTGGGGAGGTTGCCTCCCCAGAGCTGCTTACCTCTTTGTGGTCCCTTTCTGTGGCTATCTTCTCAGTAGGAGGCATGATTGGTTCCTTCTCAGTCAGCCTGTTTGTCAACAGATTTGGCAGGTAAGCTGGGAAGAGGGATCCAAGCTGTTAGGGAGTTTTTCCCTTCTGGAGTGAAGTCTTGGGAGGAAGAGGGCAGAGGTGAAAGGACGGGAGGAGGAGGTGGCTGGAGAGGAAACAAGAATGTGTGGGCTGCAAAGGGCTGCAGGCCAAGGCAGGAGCTGAACAAGGATTATTCTTGTTCTCCTCCTTCCCCTGAGATGGAGGTGGGGGGGGTCATGGCTAGGACTGCCTTCCCCCTCCCAGTGACACTTCCAGTGTATTGCCAGTTTAAACTCAATCTTGACATTTTTACCCTGGCAGGAGGAACTCCATGCTACTGGTGAACATCTTGGCCTTTGCTGGTGGCACTCTCATGGCTTTCTCCAAGATGGCAAAGGCAGTGGAGATGCTGGTCATTGGCCGCTTCATCATTGGCCTCTTCTGTGGCCTTAGCACTGGCTTTGTGCCCATGTACATCAGTGAGGTCTCTCCCACCAGCCTCCGTGGAGCCTTTGGCACCCTCAACCAGCTGGGTATTGTTGTGGGCATCCTGGTGGCCCAGGTAGGCTTGACACAACCTGATAATGCCCTCAAGGGTAGGGAAGGGTGAAATGGGCCACACTTGTCATCAGGTGTGGTGTGTGCCCTCGCTGGTGTGGGGGTGAGAAGTGGGAGTATTTAAATGGTGCACTCTCTCCAATTCTTGCTGCAGATCTTTGGCTTGGAGGCAATCATGGGAACTGACACGCTTTGGCCACTCCTTTTGGGGTTCACAGTCATCCCAGCAGTCCTGCAGTGTGTGGCTCTTCTCTTCTGCCCTGAGAGTCCCCGTTTCCTGTTGATCAACAAGATGAAGGAAGAGAAAGCACAAGCAGGTAAGAACTCATCCCTGAAGGGGCAGGGCTGTATGCTGGCTCCCAGCCTGCACTGAAGTTGAGTGGAAGGCCAGGACTGGCTGTGGAGCATGTGTGAGTCCCAGAGGGCACCATGCCTACCCTCCCATCCCTCAGTTGCACCAGGAACTGGGAGAAACCTGGCATCCCAACAGAGACTTCAAGTAGGATTAAGATGTAAGGAGTGGCAGCTGGCCTGGTGGGGTGTAGTAGGGCCAGCTGCTGCAGCTCTGTGGGCTCCTTCTGAAAGGCAGGAAATAGACTGACATTTACCAAGGAGCTTGGAAGGTGTTTCCTGCTCCTAACACTGCTGGCTGGTGGTCACTGCTGGCGAGCCTGTGAACAGAATTGGGGATCAAATGTAAATCCAGGCATCAAACTGCATGAGCAGTGCCTCTGGGCCTGGCTTCCATGCTGATCATGGCACTTTAGCATCTGGGTGGTAAAGATGAGTAAGGCTGCATGTAAAGCTCAGACTGCCCTATGCAGCAGGCCCAAGCAGTGACTGGCAGGTGACCACACAGTGTGCCCTCATTGAAACGGCAGCCCGGAGGGGCTCCTGCTGGCTGCGTGGGGGTACTATAGCTGGCATTTCTGGATCCCTCCCTCCAGTTCTCCAGAAGCTGCGAGGCACACAAGATGTGTCTCAAGACATCGTGGAGATGAAAGAAGAGAGTGCTAAAATGTCCCAGGAAAAGAAGGCAACGGTGCCAGAGCTCTTCCGTTCCCCAAACTACCGCCAGGCCATCATCATCGCCATCATGCTGCAGCTCTCCCAGCAGCTCTCGGGCATCAACGCTGTGAGTTACCTTTCTGTACCGTCTGCTGGGCCTCCCTTATCCCTGGGTACACTTGCCACTGATGTTGGGAGGACTGTGCCTTCAAAAACCTTTGTGCTTTGACTGGAGGTCACAGTTTTCCTACATACACACTGGCAAGACATGGCAGCCTTGCACCAAGGCAGGGAGTCTTGGCTGGAAGCGTGCTCTTTTGTGCTGTGCTTCTGGGAAACTCCCTCCCAGGTGCTAGGCAGAGATTGAGGGACACTCAAACACTGGAATTGTGATACCCAGCTTGCTTCTCTTCCCAGGTGTTCTACTATTCTACAGGGATTTTTGAAAGGGCTGGTATCACCCAGCCTGTGTATGCCACCATTGGAGCTGGCGTGGTGAACACGGTCTTCACGGTGGTGTCGGTAAGTGGGGTGGGAATGGTGGTGAGAGGTGACCTGTCTGCCTGGGCTTCTGGGGGAGATGTGACTAAAGCAGCCAGGCTGAGGCAAAGCACTGGACTGGGCAGTGGCTTTTGAGAGCAGAGGAAAGGATTCATTAAAAGCCTTTGTGGGAGGAGAGGAGGTGAGAAAAGAGGAACTGTTAGCCTTTTTAAGGCAAAGGGAGAGTGAAAAGGGGTGAGTAGAATAGAATAAACCAGGTTGGAAGAGACCTTCAAGATCATGGCATCCAACCTATCATCCAACACCACCCAACCAACTAACCCATGGCACCAAGCACCCTATCAAGTCTCCTCCTGAACACCTCCAGTGATGGTGACTCCACCACCTCCCTGGGCAGCCCATTCCAATGGGCAATCACTCTCTGTGTAGAACTTCCTCCTAACCTCCAGCCTAAACCTCCCCTGGTGCAGCCTGAGACTGTGTCCTCTTGTTCTGGTGCTGGGTGCCTGGGAGAAGAGACCAACCTCTGCCTGTCTACAACCCCCCTTCAGGTAGCTGTAGACAGGTAGGTAGTTGTAGGGTGGCTGGGAAGGGGGAGGTAGCAGGAAAGCAGTAGCAAGAAAGAGAAGAAACACTTCTGAAACTAAGGATGGATGGAGCAGCCCTGTGATCTGTGCTGAGAGTGCCACTTGCACACAGGCAGATGAAAGCAGGCAGCTGCAGGGCACACTGAGCAAAGGAGTCTCTGCTCCTTTTCCTCCTGCAGTAACAGGCCTTTCTCCTGCTGTGTTTCTAGCTGTTCCTGGTGGAGCGTGCAGGACGCAGGACCCTCCATTTAGTTGGCTTGGGTGGCATGGCTGTGTGTGCTGTTCTTATGACCATTGCTTTAGCTCTGAAGGTGAGTCATGAGTGTTCATCTTAAGTTCATTAAGGTTGGAAAAGACCTCCAGGATCATCAGGTCCAACCCTCAACCTGACACTGCCATGGCCACTAAACCATGTCCTCAAGTGCCCTGTCTGGACACTGTTTGAACCCCTCCAGGGATGGTGACTCCACCTCCCTGGGCAGCCTGTTCCAATGCCTGATCATGCTTTAGTAAAGAAATATTTCCTCATATCCCACCTAAACCTCCCCTGGCACAACTGGAGGCTGTTTTCCTCCCATCCTACCACTAGTTAATGGGGAGAAGAGACCAACTCCCACCCCACTACAGCCTCTGTTCAGGCAGTTGTAGAGAGCAATAAGGTCTGCACTCAGCCTCTTCTCCAGGCTAAATAATCCCAGTTCCCTCAGCTGCTTCTCCTCTTGGTCTTTAGATCCTTCACCAGCTTCATTGCCCTTCTCTGGACATGCTCCAGCACTTCAGTGTCTTCCTTGCAGTGAGAGGCCCCAAACTGAACACACTATATGAGATGCAGCCTCACCAGTGCTGAGTACAGGGGCATGATCACTTGCCTACTCCTCCTGGCTGAACTATTCCTGATACAGACCAGGTGGATCCATGGTCCCAAGGTCTAAGCCTCATCCTACCTTGCTGCTTCATTTCTCATCTTCTGTGTCAGCCCTGATGTGAATATAATCACATCTTGCTGTTTATCTGAGGCATTGCCTTGGCTGATCCCAGCAAGGGACTTAAAAAGGGACTAGAGCTGAGTGTGCAGTGGAGAGTATCACTTCCTGACTGCAGAAGCTCCACAGTGTTGAGAAGCTGGTGACACTGGAGGGGGCCTTGTGCTGTGTACTGTAGGCACCTGATCATGTTTGTTTCCTTGCAGGATGCTGTGGACTGGATCAGATACATCAGTATTATTGCCACTTTTGGCTTTGTGGCTCTCTTTGAGATTGGCCCTGGCCCTATCCCGTGGTTCATTGTGGCAGAACTCTTCAGCCAGGGCCCACGGCCTGCAGCCATGGCAGTGGCTGGCTGTTCCAACTGGACCTCCAACTTCTTGGTGGGAATGCTCTTCCCCTATGCAGAGGTATGGACCCAATTTGCAAAGAGCTGCAGATGCTGGCTAGAATGGCTGTGGAATCTCCATCCTTGGAGACTTAAAAGTGTGACTGATCCTTAACAACCTGACCTGTCAAAGCTGTCCCTGCTTTGAGCAGAAGGCTGGATAGTCTTCAGAGGTCCCTGGTTCTGTGTTCTGGTCACTAGTTCAGGTTAGAAGTGTGACTCACCTTCTGATCCTGCCATCTCAGCTGCTTGGAATAACCATCTTAATTAACACATTTAAGCTCTCCCTTCAGAAACATGTTCCTGGGTGACTTCCAGGAACACAAAAGCATTTCAGAACCCTGATTTAATTGTTAAGAAATGCAATGCTGAGGGAAAAGTTTGAGCAGTGTTGGAGTTTGGAGCTGTCAACAGCAAATGGCTTTGCATTTAGCTTTGTGAGCTTCTCACATTAAAACCCCCCTGCTTTTCTCCTCCCTGCAGAAACTGTGTGGCTCCTATGTCTTCCTCATCTTTCTGGTTTTCCTGGTCATCTTCTTTGTCTTCACATTCTTCAAAGTACCAGAGACCAAGGGCAGGACTTTTGAAGACATCTCCAGGGGCTTTGAGGGTCGAGCAGAGGCCAGCCCCACATCACCTGTGGAGAAGAACCCTATGGTGGAGCTGAACAGTATACAGCCTGATAAAGAAGTTGCCTGAGATTCACAACACACCTCTGCTTTGACTCTGACTTGCTTTGAGTCGTTAAAGGAATGAGCAAAGAAACCCACGAGAACTTGGACTTTGCCCCCCTCGATTGCTGCTATTCTCTTCTTTACCCCCACCCATCCTTGCCCATTCTGTCAGGCTTACCAGTATTAAATCTGATCTGGGTTAGCCCATTTTCAAGTACTGGAAGACAGCTGGCACTTGAAAAACCATCTGGGTTTTCCTGTCCCAAACAGCAGGATAACAGAAGACCTGGCAATACTTTTTGCTGTTCTCACCTGCAGTGGCTATTTGGGCTTAACCATGCACGCAGTGACCATGAGATGTGTTTGGAATCCAATACTATTTTTGTAGTGAGTTGAAGTGACCCACTGAACAAGTCCCTGGCCCTTTTGAGTCTACCCTGTGTGTGTGTGTGTGTGCACAGTGCTAACACTGGAACTTAACAAGCCTACCAAAAAGCCATCTCCTTGCTTTTTTTTTTCCCCCACCTCCTCTCCAGTGTGCACTTGTTTCAGCCTCAGGAAAAAGGGGACCAAGTTAGGTGCAGATTTGGGGTGGGTTGTTTTTTTCCCCCTGCTTCTTTGGTTTTGTATAGACAAGACTGAAAGCCTGCTTTTACTTGAGTTTATTTATTTGTATGTCACTTTGTAAATATTTATTTTTTTAAATGGTGTACAAAAGAGTGTACAGGTAATGCAACTGAAGATGCTTGCAGAGGATCAGCTGATCTCCACAAAAGGTGCTGCAGACCCGAGGTGCAATAAGGCTGCGAAGGAGAAGCGCGGCGGCGGGCGGGCGGGAGGTCGGCCGCCGCGGCTGGGATGTAGGGCAGAGCTGGTGGCACGCATCACCTCTCACTTGTGCCCTCTAGGAGGGGATGCCTGCTAGGCAGCAGAGGTGTGTTTGCTTAGCCCACCCACAGCTTTACCTTGGCATTTTTTTTGGGGGGTGGCAATTTTAAGCCTGTTCCCCAGTGGAAGGTGTAGTGCAGCAAGTGGGCAGTGGTGTGTTCAGTCACGTTGTAGGGAGGGATGGAGGGTGGCAGTTGGAAAGCAAGAAGGTGACTACTGCCTTCTCTGGATTTTTATGGCTCTTTTATTTCTTCCTATACTTTCTTGTTGTTTGCTTCTCTGCTGTATTTTAGTAGGGCCCAAGTCTGAAATTTGCAACTTGTTACTTTAAGGTGTGCAAGGATAAGAGTGTATTTTCCAGAGCTATATTTTCTTAGCAACTGTTCTACTGTTTGATAGAGGCATGTAGCACGAGCCTTCTGGACACAGGAACCATCAGTGTATGGAAATGCATGAAGATGCAGGGCTAGAGACCACAGCTTGCTAGCTGAGCAGTGTGGAGTGATCAGTCTGCTGGTTGTTTGCAGGTCAGGTCTTTTGCTTGCCTTGTGTGCCCTCTGGAAGGCCTACATGGTGTTTTGGTGCTCACCAGTGTGCTGTGTAGAGATGTGCAGAAAGGATAGGGCGGACAAAGTGTACATCAGTAAGTGCCAGCATCCCCACCAGACTGTGTGTACACCTACCCCTGCTGCTATGCTAGCACAGTTCAGTTCAGGAAGGCAAGAAGAAGCACAGGAATGGGAGTTTTGCTTTGTGTTGACTGCAGCCCTCTGTTGAGAGTTACTCCAGGCCTGTGTCTGTCTGGTCCTGCTATTGAAAGGCTAAAGAGAGGCAGATCCAATTTAAAGTGCTGCTCTTAACACCACCTGTATTTTTGGACTTGTTCAAACTTGGGTCTACCTACAAACTCATGCTGGAGTTCATTGCTTAGTTACCCTAGAGGAGAGGCAGGCCCATAGATTCCAAGGTGCAAGGCAGCAATGACAGCAAAACTGTGGCACAAACAGCCCCAGTGCTCCTGAGAGCATGCTGCTTCAGAGCAGGTCAGAGGCTCCACTGGTGTCTGTTCTAGGGATGTGTATCTGACATCTAGATAAGTCACATTCCTACCTCCCCTAATGACAAAGAGTTGCAAAGATCAGTACAATTCCCTGCTGTGGAATGCTTCCCAATGCTTCACCTGATGTGCTCCAGCTCTGCACAAATCAGTCCTCCTACATTCACTCTTCCCTAGCTTTCTCTCAGCCTTCCAGGCCAGATACTTAGAAGTATTACATCTGGCTTATGTCCCAACTCTCATGTTTCTGGTTTAGTTTGTTCAGATTTCTGTGCCCTTCCTTTTGACCCTCCAGCACTTCCAGAAGGGGCATCTGTGTGTTGGGAACTCCCCTCTGCAGCTGTGCATAAGAGCATTCCATACTTCACATCAGAGGTGTGTGTTGGCTTGGACCAGTGTATAGGTCTTTCTCACCAGGTATTTGTGTTCATTGTTCTTTTGGTTTTGGTTTGTGTTTTGGTTTGGTTGTTTTTTTTCTCCTCTGTAAGAGCATTGTTAATATTTTGGATGGGTTTTATATGCTTCTTAATGTAGTTGTTCCCTGTTTTTAAAATAAAACCTAGAACTGGAGCATCTGCTGTGGATTTGATGCTTAACACTGAGGTCTTCTGTTTTCTTGCTCCTTTTATTACAGCCTAGGATTACATCCTGGAATCTCCTTTCTGGTTAGCTCAGCACACTGTATGTGGTTTCATAGTTTCATTCAGGGTTGGAAGGGACCACAAGGATCATCTAGTTCCAACCCCCCTGCTATGGGCAGGGACACCCCACACTAGATCATGTGGTGGTTGATTCTGGTGGAGATGCACATCACTGTAATAAACACCCTTACTACTGTTCCTTTGGAGTGTTCAGATGGAAGAGAGATGCTGCTTTGGCTCTGGATCTGTCTGCTCACATCTTGTTTGCATCCAATTCCTTTCCCAGTATCCCTCAGTAAAAGGAGAGGGGAGTGGGGGAGGTTACAAATCCTGGCCACATGTAAAATGCTTAAGGCTTCTGTCTTGGTTCTCTGCTGAGAATGATCCTTATAACTTCTCTGCCACAAAAGTGAAGGGGGAACCCTTACATTTGTAAGTCATGCTTTGCTCCTGGCAAATGACTTTAATGTCTTGGAAATCTTGCCTGTGGAGACTTGGCACTAGGTGGCTGAAAGGAGCAGGGTGGTGAAGAGGAAACCCTAATGCCTGGAGAAAGACCAGGAGCTAGGGGCTGTGATATTCCTGACCCACTGGTAAATCCCTGGTGCTCTCATGCATGGTGCTGCAGCCTAGGAAGTACTGAGCACCCACCTAGTTTGAGGAGGAAGAAAGCTTTTGCTCTAGGGCACTGCTTTCCCTGTCCTACAGGCACTTTACAAGCCTGGGCAGTCTGTACCCATGCCTCATAGAGAAACAGAATGACTTACCACAAGGTAAGGAGAGAAAATACCCTCTGGTGGAAGGGGATGGAGGGAAGTGAGAGAAAGGAAAAGAGGACGGGACCCAAAGTACCCCAGAGGAAGAAATAGGCTAATCCAACTCCAGAGGCATCAGACTGGAAATCAACTAGCAGACATAAGGCACAATGTAGTTTGAAGAAGCTCAGCATAGCACAGAGCCAGTGCAGGCTTTCTGGGAGCTGCTCTTGCTGACCACTGTGCTTGTGCCCAGCTCATGCCTGTGCTCTGCAATTTGCTGTGCAATCACCTTCAGACCTGGGTGACTGCAGCACTGCCCTGGGCAGCCTGTTCCAATGTCGGAGAACCTTCCAGGGCAGAAATACTTCCTGAGATTCATCCTCAGCTTCCATGGGGCAGCTTGGAACCACTTCCTCTGTCCCTTGCCAACAAGGCTGCCCCCTCCTCACTCCAACCTCTCTCCAGGACTCACAGAATCATAAAATTGTTAGGGTTGGGAGGGACCTTAAGGCTCACTGACCTCCAATCCCCTGCCATGGGCAGGGACACCTTGCACCAGATCAGGTTGCTCACAGCCACATAGTATCATAGTATAGTATCATAGTATCAGTCAGGGTTGGAAGGGACCACAAGGATCATCTAGTTCCAACCCCCCTGCCATGGGCAGGGACACCCCACACTACGTCAGCCTGGCCACAGCCTCATCCAGCCTGGCCTTAAACACCTCCAGGGACAGGGCCCCAACCACCTCCCTGGACAACCCATTCCAGGGCTTCACCACTCTCATGGGGAAGAACCTCCTCCAGCCTCAATCTCCCCACCTCCAGCTTCATTCCATTCCCCCTAGTCCTATCACTCCCTGAGATCCTGAGCAGTCCCTCCCCAGCCTTCTTGGAGCCCCCTTCAGATCCTGGAAGGCCACAATGAGGTCACCTGGGAGCCTTCTCTTCTCCAGACTGAACAGCCCCAACTCCTTCAGTCTGTCCTCACAGGAGAGGTGCTCCAGCCCTCTGCTCATCCTCCTGGCCCTTCTCTGGACACCTTCCAGCACCTCCACATCCCTCTTGTAATAGGGACTCCAGAACTGGAGGCAGGACTCCAGGTGGGGTCTCAGCAGAGCTGAGTAGAGGGGGAGGATCACCTCCCTTGCCCTGCTGGCCACACTTCTCCTGCTGCAGCCCAGGATCTGATTGGCTTTCTGGGCTGCAAGTGCACACTGAGAGCTCATGTTGAGCTTTTTGTCCACCAGCACCCCCAAGTCTCTCTCCTCAGGGCTGCTTTCCAGCCAGTCCCTGCCCAGCCTGGATTTGTGCCTGGGATTACCTCGACCCACCTCCAGGGATGGAGACTCCACCACCTCCCTGGGCAGCACATTCCAATGGCCAATAGAATAGAATAGACCAGACCAGGTTGGAAGAGACCTTCAAGATCATCATGTCCAACCTATCATCCAACACCACCCAAACAACTAACCCATGGCACCAAGCACCCCATCAAGTCTCCTCTTGAACACCTCCAGTGATGGTGACTCCACCACCTCCCTGGGCAGCCCATTCCAATGGGCAATCTCTCTCTGTGTAGAACTTCCTCCTGACCTCCAGCCTGAACCTCCCCTGGCACAGCCAATCTCTCTTTCTGGGAAGAACTTCTTCCTAACATCCAGTGTAAACCTCCCTGGCCCAGCTTAAGACTGTGTCCTCTTGTTCTGAGAATAGAATAGAATAGAATAGAATAGAATAGAATAGAATAGAATAGAATAGAACCAGGTTGGAAGAGACCTTCAAGATCATTGCATCCAACCTACCATCCAACACCACCTAATCCACTAACCCATGCAACCAAGCACCCTGTCAAGCCTCCTCCTGAACACCTCCCGTGATGGCAACTCCACCGATGCTCTCTGGGAGAGCAGCACACTCAGGTGTCTGCACCCCACTCCCTAACTAGATCTGAGATGCAAAGTAGCACTAATGGAGACTGTGATAAGGAAGGAAGTGGAAGTTTAATTGGAGGCTGAGTCTCAGAGGCAAGCCTCACTCTTTGCTGTTTTGCCTATGTTATAAAACCTGTGAGCTGCTTGGCAAGTTCCCAGGGGTCATGCTGTTGGCAGAGGTGGAGTTCAGGTCAGGACCATTCTTTATTTTGCCTCTGTTCCAGTGCATTCACCATCTGAGCAGCACTTGGCAGGGGTGTTGCCACTGGAAAAACCTCAGATGGCATGGAAACTTTTGACATGCCCATGAAAGCAGAAGGCCCTAGGATGTGGAGGAGTAATGAGGTGACTGGAAACCTCAGTGGAAAAGAGAAGATCCCCAGGGGTCACAAGTGATGTCAGCCATGTCAAAGGTTTCAGTGCCATTTGACAGGCTGGAACACAGCCAAGTATTGTGACATTGCTGCCAGTGTCTGTCATTTGGTGTTATTGCTGATGAGCATGTGTGTACAAGGTGTGAAAATCAGTTTCTGTCAGAACAAATGGGAAATGTGGGGGAGAAAAGATTGGAGGTAGCTCTTACTGCTATTTGTGCTGTGCTCTGATCTTTACATTTGATTTTGTGCTCTCTTGTGTCCAGTTCTGGGCCCCTCAGTTTAAGAAGGACATTGAGAGACTTGAAGGTGTCCAGAGAAGGGCAACGAGGCTGGGGAGAGGCCTTGAGCACAGCCCTGTGAAGAGAGGCTGAGGGAGCTGGGGTTGCTTAGCCTGGAGAAGAGGAGGCTCAGGGGAGACCTCATTGCTCTCTACAACTACCTGAAGGGAGGTTGTAGCCAGGTGGGGGTTGGTCTCTTCTCCCAGGCACCCAGCCCCAGAACAAGAGGACACAGTCTCAAGCTGCACCAGGGGAAGTTTAGGGAGGTGTCACAGTATCACCAAGGTTGGAAGAGACCTCAAAGGTCATCAAGTCCAACCTGTCACCACAGACCTCATGACTAGACCATGGCACCAAGTGCCACATCCAATCCCCTCTTGAACACCTCCAGGGATGGGGACTCCACCACCTCCCTGGGCAGCACATTCCAATGACAAATGACTCTCTCAGTGAAGAACTTTCTCCTCACCTCCAGCCTAAACTTCCCCTGGCACAGCTTGAGACTGTGTCCTCTTGTTCTGGTGCTGGTTGCTAGAGAGAAGAGACCAACCCCCACCTGGCTACAACCTCCCTTCAGGGAGTTGTAGAGAGCAATGAGGTCACCCCTGAGCCTCCTCTTCTCCAGGCTAAGCAACCCCAGCTCCCTCAGCCTCTCCTCACAGGGCTGTGCTCAAGGCCTCTCCCCAGCCTTGTTGCCCTTCTCTGGACACCTTCAAGCCTCTCAATGTCCTTCTTAAACTGAGGGGTCCAGAACTGGACACCACTTGAGGTGGTGGAGTCCCCATCCCTGGAGGGGTTCAAGAGGGGATTGGATGTGGCACTTGGTGCCATGGTTTAGTCATGAGGTCTGTGGTGACAGGTTGGACTTGATGATCTTTGAGGTCTCTTCCAACCTTGGTGATAATGTGATACCTCCCTAAACTTCCCCTGGTGCAGCAGGTGATCTTCCAGCAAGTCAACCTCCTTCCTAACCTGAGGGGCCCAGAACTGGACACAGGACTCAAGGTGTGGCCTAACCAGTGCAGTGTACAGGGGCAGAATGACCTCCCTGCTCCTGCTGGCCACACTCTTCCTGATGCAGGCCAGGATGCCATTGGCCCTCTTGGCTGCCTGGGCACACTGCAGGCTCATGTTCAGCCTACCATCAACCAGCACCCCCAGGTCCCTCTCTGCCTGGCTACTCTCAGCCACTCTGACCCCAGCCTGTAGCACTGCCTGGGGTTGTTGTGGCCAATGTGCAGACCAAAGCAGAGACAAAAGGCTGGGAGATACTTGGTGAGATTGATCATTGCATGGATGCAGAACTTAGGGAAGTTGCTTAGATGAGGAAAGAAAATGTTAGTGGTGTGGGTTAGTGTTTCCTCACTTTTGCCTGGTTGTATTTGTTTGTTTGTTTTCCCTAAAATACATATTGCTAAGATATTTAATTGGTGTTACTAAAAGCATGCCAGAGCTAATAAAGTGATTAAAAAACATTTCTCTTGCTGTGGTAAACCTTGGTTGTGCAATGCCCCACCAAAATGTAGTGTTTACAAGAGCTCCTCTCCTTCTCATGACACATCTTCAGCATGTCTGACAGACACATGACTGGCTGCTGAAGCCTGTTTGGCTTGCATTGCACAGCCACTTTCCTTCTAGCAAATGGTCACATGGATGTCTGCCAGACAATCACATTGGTGTACCAGTCACTGTGGCAGGCAGTGAGACCACTGCACACCACATGCTGAACAAGCAGCTGGGCATCCAGGCAATGATCAATCTCATCAAGTATCTCCCAGCCTTTTGTCTCTGCTCTGGTCTGCACATTGGCCACAGCAACCCCAGGCAGTGCTGCAGGCTGTGGTCAGAGTGGCTGAGAGCAGCCAGGCAGAGAGGGACCTGGGGGTGCTGGTTGATGGTAGGCTGAACATGAGCCTGCAGTGTGCCCAGGCGGCCAAGAGGGCCAATGGCATCCTGGGCTGCATCAGGAAGAGTGTGGCCAGCAGGAGCAGGGAGGTCATTGTGCCCCTGTACACTGCACTGGTTAGGCCACACCTTGAGTCCTGTGTCCAGTTCTGGGCCTCTC
This sequence comes from Melanerpes formicivorus, assembly GCF_026170545.1. NCBI lineage: Eukaryota > Metazoa > Chordata > Aves > Piciformes > Picidae > Melanerpes > Melanerpes formicivorus. Next base: position 1,154,615 of record NW_027142448.1, on the reverse strand, counting down.
AGTTTAGGAAGGAGATTGAGTTGCTGGAAGGTGTCCAGAGAAGGGCAACAAAGCTGGGGAGGGGTCTGGAGCACAGCCCTGTGAGGAGAGGCTGAGGGAGCTGTGGCTGCTTAGCCTGGAGAAGAGGAGGCTCAGGGGTGACCTTATTGCTCTCTACAACTCCCTGAAGGGAGGTTGTAGACAGGCAGAGGTTGGTGTCTTCTCCCAGACAGCCACCATCAGAACAAGAGGACACAGTCTCAAGTTGTGCCAGGGGAGGTTTAGGTTGGAGTTTAGAAGGAAGTTCTACACAGAGAGAGTGATTGCCCATTGGAATGGGCTGCCTGGGGAGGTAGTGGAGTCACCATCACTGGAGGTGTTCAGGAGGAGACTTGCTGGGGTGCTTGGTGCCATGGGTTAGTTGTTTAGGTGGTGTTGGATGATAGGTTGGATGCGATGATCTTGAAGGTCTCTTCCCACCTATTCTATTCTATTCTATTCTATTCTATTCTATTCTATTCTATTCTATTCTATTCTATTCTATTCTATTCCATTCCATTCCATTCCATTCCATTCCATTCCATTCCATTCCATTCCATTCCTTTTTTTCATTTCCATCATGAACAACTGTGCATTCCATCAACAAATTTGCTTCATAGGGTGAACAAACTCAAAAGTTTAAGGGCTTCCTGTCACCATCTGCTCTTATCACCCAGGCAGTGTGTTACCTTGGCATTTAACTTGTATTCATACACTGAGTATTTTCAGGGGTGAACTTTCTTCCTTCCTCTCTGCTTGTCATATTTCTCTTGACGTGCTCTTTCTGGTATGACCAAAGAACTTAGTGACATTTCTTAACATAGCTCTACTTTGAGCCTCATTGATGATGTAAGTTAAGAGCCCACAAGGTTAAGGACAGAGTCAGCAGAAGAATTATTCACTAGGGGAGGTGTAAGGATGCAGAACCAGGAAAGGATGAAAGCTGGCAGCAGTGGTGGAGGTGTGGAGGGATATGGATGCACCAGCGTGACTGGAGCAGGGCCCATAGGAGGCTGAATACACAAGGGACACAGTGAGGATTATGAGGATGGACTGAAACAGTTGGTGGAAAGAGAACAGAGGGCTGCTGACCTTCAAGAAAAGGAGGAATGAACTGCTGGCTGAAAGAGCCCCTGGTGTCTGGAAAGGTGAGGCAGGGCTAAGTGTGTGAGAGCAAAGCAGCGTCCGAGACAGACGAGCAGGAAATCTGACTGCAGCAGAAGAGAGAGACAGAAGACAAAGTGGGTAAAAAGGCAGCCAACACCCCAGCAAAATCTAGGGCCTTGAGCTGCAGGTGAAATAGCATGAAGTGTCACAGGGATCTAGGAGCTTATGACTTTGTCACTGACAGAGTTTCAAATCACCTGGAGAATTTGTGAAGGTGCAGCTCCACAGAGCTCAACAGCAAGGCTCACTCATTACTGCAGGGAGGAAAGGTGTGTCTCATGGGGGCCAAGCCATTATTCTGGCACCTTCTGACTCCTTGGGGAATTCTGTCATGGAGGAAACAAGTTTCTCATGGGGGCCAAGACATTATTCTGGCATCTTCTGACTCCTTGGTGAGTTCTGTCACTGTCTCCAGCCATGCTGTTCTCTTGTCCATGCGTGTGAAAAGGTAAGGGACACCCTCCCTTGCTTTCTAAGCTCTTTCACAGAGAGGAGTCTAAATGTATCTAGGTCCAAGCCTAGTTCCAGAGTTGGGCAGCAGTTTATACCTCAGGGATGATGTATTTAAGGCCAAAGGATTCCCTGTGTTCACTCAGTCCTTTCCAGCACTTAACTCAGATGCCAAAATTTCAGCTTGCTACATGCCACACATAGGGTAACAGAGGGCCAGTGCCCTCCAGGGAGGTTGCACTTGGTATCCTGTGCTTCCCTCTGGGTGCTGTGCTCCAGCATGTATGAGAGCTGTCAGGGGCAAGGAAGCAATTCATGGCACAAAGGTAATGAGTCTGGGGGAGTGTCACTGGTGGATGCTTCAGATGGCTGAAAGAATTTGTGAAGGTGCAGCTCCACAGAGCTCAACAGCAAGGCTCACTCATTCCTTACTGCATGGGGGAAACACACAGGGGGAAATAGAGTTAGAAGCAGTTGTGAATGACTCAGAGACTAGGGATGTGAAAAGGTAAGGGACACCCTCCCTTGCTTTCTAAACTCTTTCACAGAGAGGAGTCTAGATGTATCTAGGTCCAGTCCTAGTTCCAGAGTTGGCAGCAGTTTATACCTCAGGGATGATGTGTTCAAGGCCAAAGGATTCCCTGTCTTCACTCAGTCCTTTCCAGCACTTAACTCAGATGCCAAAATTTCAGCATGCTGGTTCCCAAGGCACTGACCCTCCCCCAGGTGCCTGGTGGCTGTTCCCTCTGCAGCCTGAACTCTTCAGTTTGGGAGCCTGGAGGCACTTTCCTCTGAAGTTCAGATCCTGAGTTTCCCAAAGCAGACTCTCAGGCACTGGAGTTGATCAAAAGAAATATTGAATGGAGGGGCAGAAGAGCAGGGTGAGCTCACCCAGGGGGTGCCAGAAAGGGGTCCCACCTGAACAAAGCTATCCCTCACAGACTGGGCACCCACCCTTCACTTGGCAGCTTGGTCCAACACTAACAGCTGGATTTGAGGTCTTCTGGTTTCTCACAGGGGCCAAAATATTGTTCTGCTCTGGCATCTTCTGACTTCTTGGTGAATTCTGTCATGGAGGAGACAAGTTTCTCATGGGGGCCAAGCCATTATTCTGGCATCTTCTGACTCCTTGGTGAGTTCTGTCATGGAGGAGACAAGTTTCTCATGGGGGCCAAGCTATTATTCTGGCATCTTCTGACTCCTTGGGGAGTTCTGCCACTGCCTCCAGCCATGCTGTTCTCTTGCCCAGGTGTACCTGCTGCTGCTGGGGCTGTAGCCTTCAGATTTAGGCAGCAGGTTCTATTTTGCCTAAGCAGCTCCATGCTCAGTCAGTCCTAGTGGAAATTTGCAGCTTCTGGCCTCAGGCTCCAGCAACTGGAGCTGCTGGTGCTAGCTAGGTGCAGCTCAGCATACAGTGCACTGCAGCACACACAGCACTTGAAGGCATTACTTCAGCTCACTTCTTTTAGCTTAATGACTACTGCCTCTTCTCACTGAGAGGTGTCCCTGCTCAGGGCAGAGCTTCCTGGGGGCCAGTCCAGTTGCCACCCTGGGAGCATTCCAAGGGGGCTCATCCAGCCACCTATTGCTCTTGTTGCTGGAGATCACCATCCTGCAGCCCTGCTGCCGAGCTGGGAGAGCTCAGGAAAGGCCTCCTTTGCCTCTCATCTTCTGTGGGATGAAGTGGCTGCCCCACAGTCAGACTCCTCACAGGGGGAGAGGCATTCACAAGAGTCCTTATGCCCACAGCTCTCTCTCTTCACTCTGCTCCTTTCTGGCTTTGCTGCAGGAGTTCTTGGCCCGGCTCTGACTCAGGCCTTGACCTCCTTTGGTACCAAACTGGTGACCAACTGTAACCAAACTGCTGCCTTGCTTAGAGGAGGGTCAGCTGCATCTGCCACAGACTCACAGGCAAGATGTCCTTGGTGCTTGCAGGAAAGGGCAAGACAGATGCCTCCTCCCCTGGGACTGCTCCTAAGTGCCTCTGCTGCTGCAGCCAAGGACTGTCAGAGCCACAGCTTTCCTTGCAGTGGGACCTTGCTTCCTGATCCACACAGTCTGAGTTCTGCCTGCTTGAGGGTGGGCCTTGAAAATGAAGTTACCAGAGCAGCACATCAGAAGTGGCACTTCCACAAACACAAAGCAGAGCTGTGCTCCTAACTGTGTCAGGCAGGGCAAGACAAGGTCCTGGCAAACCATCAGCCAAGAGCAATGTCAGCAAAGCCACCCCTGGACTGGAATGTGCAGGGGCTCATTGGTGTCAGAGAAACTACCAGTGCAGAAGCAGTGAGAGAAATGCTTTCCAGCTTCCTTATTTCATGCCACAAACAAAACCTTTGAAGACAAAAAGAAAACCAAACCTACCAAACCAAAAACACCTCCATAAAACCCCAAAGCCACAACCATCTAGAAGAAGTGGTTGAGAGAGAGGTATTTTTCCCTTGTGTATTGAAATTCCACCTCCTGCTTGGCTGTGTGCTTGAGGACAGAGTAGCTGAAGCACAGACACTAGGACTGGCTAGAAATTAAGCCTTGGGAATGACTCAATATCCAGTGGTGGATCATGGAAAGGATTGGCTTTCTTTTCTTGAAGGGAACTTAACCTCCTCTTAGCTGAACTGAGCTGAGGCAGCATGGTTTCTCCTGAGAAGGAAGGGTCAGGATGATTCAATCACACTTTAAAAGCAGAGAGCAGGAAAATCTAAGGCTTGTGGCAATCCTTAAAGGTGTGAACTGTGCTGAGAGGCTTGGTAGGATAGGAAAGTTGGGACTCATGCCTGGAAATGAAATGCTGGCAGCTCTTGAGAGGCAGGGTTCTGTCACTGCACCCAGGACTGGGTGGGAATAGCAGGCAGGACACACCCAGGCTTCTTGAGATCCTGCATTGGAGTGCAGGCCAGTCTGGAGACGGGAACAGGCACACCCAAATGCACTCCTCTGACACAAGATGCACTGACACTGGTTGTACTTGCTTGTGCAGTGCCCCAACATGAAGGAGTCTGTGCAGGTATAGCTTGTGGTTCATCATCCCCTCAGAATCACTGAAGCATTAATCATAGAATCAATAAGGCTGAAAAAGACCTTTGAGGTCATCAAGTCCAACCTATCACCCAGCATCATCTATTCAGCTAAACCATGGCACCAAGTGCCTCATCCAGTCTTACTGTAAACACCTCCAGGGATGGTGGCTACACCACCTCCCTGGGCAGCACATTCCAATGGCAAATCTCTCTTGCTGGGAAGAACTTCTTCCTAACATCCAGTCTAAACCTCCCCTGGCACAGCTTGAGACTGTGTCCTCTTGTTCTGGTGCTGGCTGCCTGGGAGAAGAGACCAACCCCCACCTGGCTACAACCTCCCTTCAGGGAGTTGTAGAGAGCAAGAAGGTCTCCCCTGAGCCTCCTCTTCTCCAGGCTAAGCAACCCCAGCTCCCTCAGCCTCTCCTCAGGGAGAGGTTGGTAAGGTTGGAAAAGCCCCCTAAGACCATCGAGTCCAGCTGTCAAAACACCACCACCATACTCACTAGACCATCTCCTAAGTGCCATGTCTCTCTGTCCTTCAAACTCCTCCAGTGGTGGTGACTCCACCACCTCCCTGGGCAGCCTGTTCCAAGGCCTGGCCGCTCTTGCAGTAACAATTTTCCCTGATACCCAATCTAATCATCCCCTGGTGCAACGTGAGGGCAGTTCCTCTTAGCCTATCACTAGTTACTTGGGAGAAGAGATCCACACCCACCTCGCTGTAACCTCCTGTCAGGGAGCTGCAGAGGGCAAAAATCTCTCCCCTTATGCTACCTGGCATGAAAGGGCAAGATGGAGAAAGAGGGGCAGCAAGGAAGGGTGCTGCACTGCCCCTGGTGCCAGTTCAAAGGGTTACAGAGGTGTTGGGTGATTGGGAAGATCTGGAAGCAGAGGTGTCCTTCTTCCTGGCTCTCAGAACTGGGTGCTCCTAGCAAGGTTTGGAGCCCAGCCATGTAAACTTCATGTTTGGTGTGGCTTCCCATCAATACTTAACCCATCTGAGGCTCAGATTAGAGGCCAGGTCTTTCTGCTGAGAGAATTTTTTTCTCTGATGTGTGGTTTGTGGGTGTGAACACTTGGGTTGCACACACACAGTCTGCCTGATTGCTCAAGGCAGGGCAACAAAAATGCAAACCAAGGTAGTTGGGACAGAATAAGATCCTGTGCTTCAATCAGCCTTTCTCTCCCAGCTGTTCAAATGACATCATCTGAAGATATGTTCCTCTGTCAGCCCCTTTGACTTGCACTGAAACTGTGACAGACACACATGAAACATTGAGAAGTGCTTTTGTCTCTCTTCTTACAGAACTCTGGACATTGGCAGGTGCTAAAGTCCTCTTGCAGGAGGTAAAGATGTCAAAGACATGCTGAGGGACACAAAGATATGTATCCCATGTATCCCATTCATGTATCCCATTCCAGTCCCCCCCAGCTTTAGTGCCAACAACACACTGCTGGGGTTCAGTGCTGCAGATGGCTGCGGTGTGACCAGCAGTCTCATGAGGAGATGACCAATGTGTCAGGGTGTGAGGAGGGACTGGACTAGACTAGACTAGAACTAACCAGGTTGGAAAAGACCTCAGAGATCATCAAGTCCAACCTATCACCCAGCACCATCTGATCAACTAAACTATGGCACCAAGGGCCTCATCCAGGCTTTTCCTAAACACCTCCAGGGATGGTGACTCCACCACCTCCCTGGGCAGCACATCCCCGTGGCCAATCTCTCTTGCTGGGAAGAATTTCTTCTAACATCCAGCCTGAACCTCCCCTGGTGCAGCTTGAGACTGTGTCCTCTTGTTCTGGTGCTGGGTGCCTGGGAGAAGAAATCAACCCCCACCTGGCTACAACCTCCCTTCAGGGAGTTGTAGAGAGCAATAAGGTCACCCCTGAGCCTCCTCTTCTCCAGGCTAAGCAACCCCAGCTCCCTCAGCCTCTCCTCACAGGGCTGTGCTCCAGACCCCTCCCCAGCTTTGTTGCCCTTCTCTGGACATGTTCAAGTGTCTCCATGTGGTTTGGAGATGCTGGCTTTCATTCCCCATCTCCTTGGACCCACCAAGATCCTCCTAGATGCCATGCTGAGGCACATGGAGGACAGGGAGGTGATCTGAGACAGCCAGCATGGCTTTACTAGGGGCAGGTCCTGCTTGACTAACCTTGTGGCTTTCTCTGACCAAGTGACTGTCAGTGGGTAAGGAACAACCTGTGGATGTGATCTGTCTGGACTGCTGCAAGGCCTTTGGCACTGTCCCCCACAACAAGTTGTAGAGTCATGGATTTGATGGGTGGACTGCTCAGTGGATAGGGAGCTGGCTGGATGGTCACATCCAGAGGGTGGTGCTCAGTGGCTTAAAGTCCAGATGGAGAGCAGTGACAGTGGTGTCCCTCGGGTCTGCACTGGGACCTGTACTGTTTAATGTTTGTATCAGTGACACAGATAGTGAGATTGAATGCACCAGCAGCAGCTTTGCAGAGGACACCAAGCTGTGTGGTGCTGTTGATACACCACAGGGACAGGACCTCATCCAGAGGGACCTGGACAGGCTGGAGAGGTGGTGCCCAGGTGAACCTCATGAGGGTCAAAAAGAGCAAGTGCAAGGTCTAGCACCTGGGCTGGAACAATCCCTGTTATCAATACAGTCTGGGGGATGAGGTGTCAGAAAACAGCCCTGAGGAAAAGGATTTGGGGGTGGTGATGGATGAGAAGCTGGACATGAGCAGGCAGTGTGAGCCAGAAGGCCAATCACATCCTGGGCTGCATCTAAAGAAGCATTGCCAGCAGATCCAGAGAGGTGATTCTGCCACTTTGCTCTGCTGAGACCTCACCTGCAGTACTGTGTGCAGCTCTGGAGCCCTCAATACAGGAAAGGACATGGACCTGATGGAGAGGGTCCAGAGGAGGGCCATGAAGGGGTGTGGAGCAGCTCTGCTATGAGGACAGGCTGAGGGAGCTGGGGGCTGTTCAGCCTGGAGAAGAGGAGGCTCTGGGGAGACCTGATAGCAGCCTGCCAGTACCTGAATGGGGCTTACAGGAAGGATGGGGAGAGACTGTTTACAAAGACCTGCAGTGCCAGGACAAGGCATAATGGCTTCAAACTAGAGAAGGGCAGATTTAGATTGGATATCAGGAACAAGTTCTTTACTATGAGGGTGGTGGAACACTGGAAGAGGTTGCCCAGGGAGGTGGTGGAGGTTCCTTCCCTGGAGATATTGAAGGTGAGGTGATGTTGAGGGAGATTGGACTGGATGACCTTTGGAAGTCCCTTCTGGCCTGGACCTTTTGATGATTCTAAGATGTTATTCCAGGGCAAACAGTTGCTGATGCTTTGTCTCTGTCTTTCCACAACTCTCTGTTACTGCACACCTGTGGAAGAACAACTGATGGCACAACTGGAACTACAGAGTTCTGGGACACCTAAAGGCACCAAGCAAAAGCACTTACATACATTCCTTCTCTGCTGTTACATGAATGTGGACAAAAAGGGAGGCCCTCCATTCTGAGGGATAATGTGTTCCCAAAGCCCAGCCAGCAATTTCCACTGCCTCAAAGCAGCAGCAAGATACACTCTGCTTAGAGAGACAGCACAGAACTGGTGGAGCAGGGGTAAGGTTAAAGTGAAAATGAAGTTGATTAGAGGCATCCTGGCCTGGATCAGGAACAGTGTGGCCAGCAGGAGCAGGGAGGTCATTCTGCCCCTGGACACTGCACATCTTGAGTCCTGTGTCCAGTTCTGGGCCCCTCAGTTTAGGAAGAAGGTTGACTTGCTGGAACGAGTCCAGAGAAGAGCAACAAAGTTGGTGAGGGGTTTGGAACACAGCCCTGTGAGGAGAGGCTGAGGGAGCTGGGGCTGCTTAGCCTGGAGAAGAGGAGACTCAGTGGTGACCTTCTTGCTGTCTACAACTACCCGGGAAGTGGTTGTAGCCAGGTGGAGATTGGTCTCTTCTCCCAGGCAGCCAGTACCAGAACAAGAGGACACAGTCTCAGGCTGTGCCAGAGGAGGTTTAGGCTGGAGGTTAGGAGGAAGTTCTACACAGATAGAGAGATTGCCCATTGGAATGTGCTGCCCAGGGAGGTGGTGGAGTCACCATCAGTGGAGGTGTTCAGGAGGAGACTTGATGGGGTGCTTGGTGCCATGGATTAGTTGATTAGGTGGTGTTGGATGATAGGTTGGACACGATGATCTTGAAGATCTCTTCCAACCTGGTCTATTCTATTCTATTCTATTCTATTCTATTCTATTCTATTCTATTCTATTCTATTCTAAACAGAACAAGAGGAAGCCAAGGAAGGATGGAATGGAGCAAAGCACTGAGATCACACAGCAATAGACAGCAAGTGACTCCAGAGGGGAGTACAGGAGCAGGCAGGAAATGGTTACTGTAGTGAAGCAGCCTGAAGGATTATCATACACCCAGAGCATGTCTCTTGCTGGTAGTATTTCCAGCAATTAAAGCTGGAGACAGGAGGAAGCTGTGTGTGATAAGGAGGGAGCAACAGCACTAGGTGATGAGTGGTCAGGCCTCTGCAAGCAGAAGTGAACAAAAAGACTTTATATGGGACGATCCTTGAAAGCATAGTCATGAGGTCTGTGGTGACAGGTTGGACTTGATGATCTTTGAGGTCTCTTCCAACCTTGGTGATTCTGTGATTCTGTGATCCTGTGAAAGCAGCATGGCTATGGGGAAAGCTGAGCAAAGTGAGGTGGAATTGCTACTAGGTAGTCCTAGGTGTTTCAGTAGCAGACCCTGCTTTTTAGCTGTGGGATCATAACTACAAGGGGGATTGGGAGCAGGCAGCTGCAAGGCTGGGCCCCTCAGTTTAGGAAGGAGGTTGACTTGCTGGAATGAGTCCAGAGAAGAGCAACAAAGTTGGTGAGGGGCTTGGAACACAGCCCTGTGAGGAGAAGCTGAGGGAGCTGGGGTTGCTCAGCCTGGGGAAGAGGAGACTCAGGGGTGACCTTATCACTCTCTACAACTACCTGAAGGGAGGTTGTAGACAGGCAGAGGTTGGTCTCTTCTCCCAGGCAGCCAGCACCAGAACAAGAGGACACAGACTCAGGCTGCACCAGGGGAGGTTTAGGCTGGAGGTTAGGAGGAAGTTCTACACAGAGAGAGTGATTGCCCATTGGAATGTGCTGCCTGGGGAGGTGGTGGAGTCACCATCACTGGAGGTGTTCAGGAGGAGACTTGATGGGGTGCTTGGTGCCATGGGTTAGCTGTTTGGGTGGGTTGGATTGATTGATGGGTTGGACACGATGATCTTGAAGGTCTCTTCCAACCTGGTTTGGTTTATTCTAATAAAGGTTTACTCTAATAAAGGCAGAGGGTATAAATAAACACTAGTCTGTAACCTCCAAGAATGTGCAGTTCAGCACTTGCTGCCCCCAGAAATCTTCATCATTTGGTTGCCATGCTTCATCCAAAACAAACTGTCATTCCACTGGGGGAAAGGAGGCTGAGGGGAGACCTTCTTGCTCTCTACAATTACCTGAAAGGAGGTTACAGTGAGGTGGGTGTCACTCTCTTCTCCCTAGTAACAACTGATAAGATGAGATGAGAGGGAATGGCCTCAAGTTGCAGCAGGAGGAGTTTAGGATGGATAGTAGCAGAACCGTCATCACAGGCAGCCAGCACCAGAACAAGAGGACACAGTCTCAGGCTGTGCCAGGGGAGGTTTAGGCTGGAGGTTAGGAGGAAGTTCTACGCAAAGAGAGTGATTGCCCATTGGAATGTGCTGCCTGGGGAGGTGGTGGAGTCACCATCACTGGAGGTGTTCAGGAGGAGATTGGATGGGGTGCTTGGTGCCATGGGTTAGTTGATTAGGTGGTGTTGAATGATAGGTTGGACACGATGATCTTGAAGGTCTCTTCCAACCTGGTCTGGTCTATTCTATTCTATTCTATTCTATTCTATTCTATTCTATTCTATTCTATTCTATTCTATTCTATTCTATTCTATTCTATGCCATGCCATGCCATGCCATTCCATGCCATTCCATTCCATTCCATTCCATTCCATTCTAACACGGGCACAGGTTGCTCAGGGAGGTGCTTGAATCCCCAGCCCTGAAGGTGTTTAAAAGAGGCAGTGGTATGCTGCTGAGGGACATATTTAAAGGCTGTTTAGATGTGGTGACTGGGCATATGAATTTTGCAGACTGAGGTCAAGGGTTGGACTCGATCCCAGGGGTCTTTTCCAACCTGAATGAATCTATGATTTAGCTGAATGACAATCAGTGCTCTGTGGGTGCAAAGAGATGGCTGCCAAGCACACCGAGGTGGTGAGAATGAACACAGAAATGCAGTCAGTTCTGGAGTAAGGGGTATCCTGAAAGCTAACCTTGTTTTTCACAGCAGCTAGAAACAGGAACTCTTTATCCTGCAGACGAAGCGGAGCCTGCCAGCAGTTCACAGGAAGAGTGTGAAAGGTGTTGGCTGTGCAAAGGTAGTATTGAGCCTGCTGGTTACAAGTAGGCAGCAGCAGCACATGGCAGAGCACTTGTCTGTGGTGTCTGTGCACTTCTGACATCTTTGAGATGAGAGGCAGGGGAGGACAGGGGCAGAGGTAGGTAAGGAGAGGAGTGGTGGCTAGGTGTTTGGGGTATAGGAAAATACTGTGCCACTGTATATTTCCCATTCTGGGCTTTTGACCTGAGCAGCTTCACTGAACAGAGGAATAATCAGAGTGAAAGTTTAGCAAACAGAGCAAAGCAGATTGCTTTGGTCTTATCGTGCTGTGCTGCTTGACATGCAGAGATGGAAATGGAACTGCTGGTGGTGCTGTGTGGTGCTGCAAAAGTCCTCACCAGCTCCAGGCAAAAAAAGCTGGCAGTGCCATCTCCTGGCCAGAGCAGGGCCACTGAGCTGAAAAGCTCTCCTCTGGAGCAGCTGCTGATGGCCTGAGTCATCTTGAGCAAACCACTTCCCCTCTGTGCACCTAGTTATTTCATGAACAAAACGATGGCCCTAGGGAAGCTGGTGAGCAAAATTCACAGTATCACAGGATCACCAAGGTTGGAAGAGACCTCAAAGATCATGGAGTCCAACCTCTCACCCCATAGAATTATGGAATTGTTCCAGTTAGAAAAGAGACCAAAGATCAAGGCCAAACATTGGCTAACATTACCAAGTCTGATGCTAAATCACAGAATCATTCAGGTAGGAAAAGACCCCTGGGATCGAGTCCAACCATTGACCTTAGTCTACAAAGTTCACCCCTAAACTCCAATAATGGCAGTGAGGTGTGGTGGTTACACTGGCCATCTGAAAAGCCTAAATTCTTCTCTGTTAGTTCTGCTGCTCACTCTCTGTGTGACCATGGGTAGGGTAGTTGACCTCTGTGCCTTATTTTGTCATCTGGTAATTTGGGATAGGGCTCACATGCTCTGCCAAGGCCTTTGAAGAGCTCGTGATTCTGGGCCCTTCAATTTAAGAAGGATGTTGAGACACTTGAAGGTGTCCAGAGAAGGGCAACAAGGCTGGGGAGAGGCCTTGAGCACAGCCCTGTGAGGAGAGGCTGAGGGAGCTGGGGTTGTTTAGCCTGGAGAAGAGGAGGCTCAGGGGAGACCTTGTTGTTCTCTACCTGAAAGGAGGTTGTAGCCAGGTGGGGGTTGGTCTCTTCTCTCAGGCAACCAGCACCAGAACAAGAGGACACAGTCTCAAGCTGTGCCAGGGGAAGTTTAGGCTGGAGGTAAGGAGAAAGTTCTCCCCAGAAAGAGTAATTTGCCATTGGAATGTGCTGCCCAGGGAGGTGGTGGAGTCACCATCACTGGAGGTGTTCAAGAGGGGATTGGATGTGGCACTTGAAGCCATGGTTTAGTTAGTCAGGAGTTGTTGGGTGATAGGTTGGGTTTGATGATCTCTGAGGCCTTTTCCAACCTTATTGATTCCAAGATTCTAAACCATATGCCCAGTCACCACATCTAAACAGCCTTTAAACATGTCCCTCAGCATGACTCTTTTAAACACCTTCAGGGATGGGGATTCAAGCACCTCCCTGAGCAACCTGTGCCAGTGTTGCTGAACCCTCTCAGCAATGACACTTCTTCTAATATCCAACCTAACCTTCTCCTGCTGCAACTTGAGGCCATTCCCTCTCATCTCATCTTATCAGTTGTTACTAGGGAGAAGAGAGTGACACCCACCTCACTGTAACCTCCTTTCAGGCAGTTGTAGAGAGCAAGAAGGTCTCCCCTCAGCCTCCTTTACTCCAGGTTAAACAACTCCAGTTCCCTCATTGTCTCACAGTATCACAGTAGCACCAAAGTTGGAAGAGACCTCGAGGATCATCGAGTCCAACCTGTCACCACAGACCTCATAACTAGACCATGGCACCAAGTGCCTCATCCAGGCTCTTCCGAAACACCTCCAGGGATGGTGACTCCACCACCTCCCTGGGCAGCACATTCCAATGGGCAATCACTCTCTCTGTGTAGAACTTCTTCCTAACCTCCAGCCTAAACCTCCCCTGGCACAGCTTGAGACTGTGTCCTCTTGTTCTGGTGCTGGGTGCCTGGGAGAAGAGACCAACCCCCACCTGGCTACAACCTCCCTTCAGGTAGTTGTAGACAGCAAGAAGGTCTCCCCTGAGCCTCCTCTTCTCCAGGCTAAGCAACCCCAGCTCTCTCAGCCTCTCCTCACAGGGCTGTGCTCCAAACCCCTCCCCAGCTTTGTTGCCCTTCTCTGGACACCTTCCAGCAACTCAACCTCCTTCCTAAACTGAGGGGCCCAGAACTGGACACAGGACTCAAGGTGTGACCATAGCTTCAGCTTCTTTAATTTATTGTCAGTTGCTGTTCAGAGCTCCCTGCATAAAGGGCTCGGAGCAAATGAGCTCAGGAGCTCTTATGTGCCAAGGCCAGGGAAAACTGGTGGACATGCTGGCTCAGCCAGGCTGAGGTTACCAGAGCAGCACATCAGAAGTGGCACTTCCACAAACACAAAGCAGAGCTGTGCTCCTAACTGTGTCAGGCAGGGCAAGAAAAGGTCCTGGCAAACCATCAGCCACGATCAATGTCAGCAAAGCCACTCCTGGACTGGAATGTGCAGGGGCTCATTGGTGTCAGAGAAATGACCAGTGCAGAAGCAGTGAGAGAAATGCTTTCCAGCCTCCTTATTTCATGGCACAGACAAAAGCTTTGGGGAGGGATGGAGTAACCTCACACCAACCTTTACTGCTTGATCTTTTTCCCATTCTTTCACAAGAATAGTATTTGTGTGTAATGCTTTAGTCCCAACAAGAAACAAGGTAATTGCATTGTGGTGGTGTAAGGCTTCAGTGTTTCCAAGCACATCATCCAGGTTCATTCTGCTGTGTGGGCAAGATTGATTTCTTTATCCAAGTTCAGCTGAAGAAAAACAAACAAACAAACAAACAATCAAACCCCAAACCAAACAACAACAACCAGCCATCTTGGCAAAGGCTTAAAGTATGGTGGTGGGTCATGAAAAGGATTTCCTCTTTTTAATTGCCTTGGTGTCAGCTGAACTGAGCTGAGGCAGCATGAAAAAGCAGAGATCAGGAAATTCTGAAGCTTGTGGGAAGCCTCAAAGGAGTAACACACACAAGACAAATAGACACCAGGTGTATTTACCTGCACAGTGCCCTGGCATGAAGGAGATTGCAGAGGTAGAGCACTGTTTGTGGTTTGACAGAATCATTTCAATTGGGAAAGACCTTTAAGATCATCAGTCATCATTGCCAGTCAGCCTGACCTCAGTGCCAGGGAAAGTGATGGAGCAGATCATCCTGGGCGCAATAACTGCACACCTGAAGGATGGCCAAGGGCTCAGGTCCAGCCAACATGGATTTAGGAGGGGTAGGTCCTGCCTGACCAACCTGATCTCCTTCTATGATCAGGTGACTGCCTGGTGGATGTGGGGCAGGCTGTGGATGTGGTCTGCCTGGACTTCAGCAAGGCCTTTGACACCGTCCCCCACAGCAAACTCCTGGCCAAGCTGTCAGCCCCTGGCTTGGGCAGCAGCTCTCTGAGCTGGGTTAGGAACTGGCTGGAGGCAGAGCCCAGAGAGTGGTGGTGAATGGTGCCACAGCCAGCTGGCAGCCAGGCACCAGTGGTGTGCCCCAGGGACCAGTGCTGGGCCCCATGCTCTTTAACATCTTCATTGATGATCTGGATGAGGGGATGGAGTCAGTCATCAGCAAGTTTGCAGATGACACCAAGTCAGGAGCAGATGTTGGTCAGTTAGAGGACAGAAGGGCTCTGCAGAGGGACCTCAACCGACTGGACAGATGGGCAGAGGCCAACAGGATGGCATTCAACAAGTCCAAGTGCCAGGGGCTGCACTTTGGCCACAGCAACCCCATGCAGAGCTACAGGCTGGGGTCAGAGTGGCTGAGAGCTGCCAAACAGAGAGGGACCTGGGGGTGCTGATTGACAGCAGCTGAACATGAGCCAGCAGTGTGCCCAGGTGGCCAAGAAGGCCAATGGCATCCTGGCCTGCAGCAGGAACAGTGTGGCCAGCAGGAGCAGGGAAGTCATTGTGCCCCTGTACTCTGCATTGGTTAGACCACACCTTGAGTCCTGTGTCCAGGTCTGGGCCCCTCAGTTTAAGAAGGACATTGAGAGACTTGAAGGTGTCCAGAGAAGGGCAACAAGGCTGGGGAGAGGCCTTGAGCACAGCCCTGTGAGGAGAGGCTGAGGGAGCTGGGGTTGCTTAGCCTGGAGAAGAGGAGGCTCAGGGGAGACCTCATTGCTGTCTGCAACTACCTGAAGGGAGGTTGTAGCCAGGTGGGGGTTGGTCTCTTCTCCTAGGCAACCAGCACCAGAACAAGAGGAAACAGTCTCAAGCTGTGCCAGGGGAAATTTAGGCTGAAGGTGAGGAGAAAGCTCTTCCCAGGGAGAGTTGTTAGCCACTGGAATGTGCTGCCCAGGGAGGTGGTGGAGTCCCCATCCCTGGAGGTGTTCAAGAGGGGACTGGATGTGGCACTTGGTGCCATGGTCTAGTCATGAGGTCTGTGGTGACAGGTTGGACTTGATGATCTTTGAGGTCTCTTCCAACCTTGGTGATACTGTGATCAAGTCCAACCATTATCTAAATCTGCCAACTCTGCATCATGCCCTTAAGTTTCCTGGTGTGGAAGGGCAAGGTGGAGAAGAAGGGGCTGAAAGGAAAGGAGTTGTACTCCCCCTAGTGCCAGTGCAAAGGGCTGCAGGGGCTGCTGGCTGACTGGGGAGATCTGGAGGCAGAGGTGACTTGTTCCTAGGCTCTCAGAACTGGCTACTCTGAGGAGTCTTTTGGAGCATAACCATACCAACCATAGACTTGCTGTGGCATCTGTGGGTGTGAGCACTGTGGTTGCACACATGAATCATGTTTGATTCTTCCCAGTAGTGTAATGAAAAGTGCAAAGTGCCCACTGACCCAGCCAGCTCGGGGAAGTCCTTGTGAGGGCCTTGATCCCAGCTTGCAAAGCCAAATCACTCTGATCATACAGCCACAAATGTCTGCTGGCTTTGCAGCAGAGAGAATCACGGGTTTTGCCCAGCTCCACTGGTTACATAGCTCCCATGCAACACCCTGAGGGGGTCTCTGTGGCAAGGGTACCACAAAATTGCTGCCAAGCCTGTGATTCACTTCTGATGTACACTGTGACTTGCAGGAGGAGTGCAGTGCACTCCTGTCTGTCTGTCCCAGTGGCCTGTCCCAGTGGAAGCCTGTGCCATTAGAGCTGAAAGGACTGTGTGCTCCTGGCTAACACTGATGTATCACCATCAGAGATCATCAGGAGAAATGGCACAGTGAAGGTGGTGAAGGCTCTCCTGCCATTCAGGGGAGCAGGGTCTTCTCTCCAACCTCACAAGCACTGTCAGAGACTCTGCAATCTGAACACAATGCATACTTCTCACCACCTCTTCCTCTCTTTTCCATGATCTTCCAGGGCCATGGAAGCAGCTAGAATGTTGCTAAACTACTCTAGTAGTGACTCTTCATGCCCCTATCGTGGGTTGAGTGGAATCTGCTACTGATATTCAATACCATGCTGCTGTGATGCCAGCTTCAAAATGAAAGTGCTGGCTGGAGCACAGCATCACGGAGCTTGAAGTTCAGATTGTAACAGGAGAGGCTTCCTCTTCCAGTTGCTAGCTCCAGTTTCCAGTTTTGGGGAGCTGGTCTTTTCCCTGGGCTGGCTGCTGGTTATTTTCTCTCACTGCTTCTGTACTGAGTGTTTCTCTGACACTGATGAGCCCCTGCACATTCCAGTCCAGGGGTGGCTTTGCTGACTTTGGTCTTGGCTGATTGTTTGCCAGGACCTTGTCTTGCCCTGCCTGACACAGTTAGGAGCACAGCTCTGCTTTGTGTTTGTGGAAGTGCCACTTCTGATGTGCTGCTCTGGTAACTTCATTTTCAAGCAGGCAGAACTCAGACTGTGTGGATCAGGAAGCAAGCTCCCACTGCAAGGAAAGCTGTGGCTCAGGCAGCCAGGAGGGCCAATGGCATCCTGGCCTGCATCAGGAATAGTGTGGCCAGCAGGAGCAGGGAAGTCATTCTGCCCCTGTACACTGCACTGGTTAGGCCACACCTTGAGTCCTGTGTCCAGTTCTGGGCCCCTCAGTTTAGGAAGGAGGTTGAGTTGCTGGAAAGTGTCCAGAGAAGAGCAACAAGGCTGGGGAGGGGTCTGGAGCACAGCCCTGTGAGGAGAGGCTGAGGGAGCTGGGGTTGCTTAGCCTGGAGAAGAGGAGGCTCAGGGGAGACCTTCTTGATATCTACAACTACCTTAAGGGGGATTGTAGACAGGCAGAGGTTGGTCTCTTCTCCCAGGCAGCCAGCACCAGAACAAGAGGACACAGTCTCAAGCTGTGCCAGGGGAGGTTTAGGCTGGAGGTTAGGAAGTTCTACACAGAGAGAGTGATTGCCCATTGGAATGGGCTGCCCAGGGAGGTGGTGGAGTCACCATCACTGGAGGTGTTCAGGAGGAGACTTGATGGGGTGCTTGGTGCCATGGGTTAGTTGTTTAGGTGGTGTTGGATGATAGGTTGGACTTGATGATCTTGAAGGTCTCTTCCAACCTGGTTTATTCTAATCTTTTCTATTCTATTCTTGGCTGCAGCTGCAGAGGCACTTAGGAGCACTCCCAGGGGAGGAAGCATCTGTCTTGCACTTTCCAGCAAGCACCAAGGACATCTTGCCTGTGAGTCTGTGGCAGATGCAGCTGACCCTCCTCTAAGCAAGGCAGCAGTTTGGTTACAGTTGGTCACCAGTTTAGTACCAAAGGAGTTCAAGGCCTGAGTCAGAGCTGGGCCAAGAACTCCTGCAGCAAAGCCAGAAAGGAGCAGAGTGAAGAGAGAGAGCTGTGGGCATAAGGACTCTTGTGAATGCCTCTCCCCCTGTGAGGAGTCTGACTGTGGGGCAGCCACTTCATCCCACAGAAGATGAGAGGCAAAGGAGGCCTTTCCTGAGCTCTCCCAGCTCGGCAGCAGGGCTGCAGGATGGTGATCTCCAGCAACAAGAGCAATAGGTGGCTGGATGAGCCCCCTTGGAATGCTCCCAGGGTGGCAACTGGACTGGCCCCCAGGAAGCTCTGCCCTGAGCAGGGACACCTCTCAGTGAGAAGAGGCAGTAGTCATTAAGCTAAAAGAAGTGAGCTGAAGTAATCCCTTCAAGTTCTGTGTGTGCTGCAGTGCACTGTATGCTGAGCTGCACCTAGCTAGCACCAGCAGCTCCAGTTGCTGGAGCCTGAGGCCAGAAGCTGCAAATTTCCACTAGGACTGACTGAGCATGGAGCTGCTTAGGCAAAACAGAACCTGCTGCCTAAATGTGAAGGCTACAGCCCCAGCAGCAGCAGGTACACCTGGGCAAGAGAACAGCATGGCTGGAGGCAGTGGCAGAATTCCCCAAGGAGTCAGAAGATGCCAGAATAATAGCTTGGCCCCCATGAGAAACTTGTCTCCTCCATGACAGAACTCACCAAGGAGTCAGAAGATGCCAGAGCAGAGCAATATTTTGGCCCCTGTGAGAAACCAGAAGACCTCAAATCCAGCTGTTAGTGTTGGACCAAGCTGCCATGTGAAGGGTGGGTGCCCAGTCTGTGAGGGATAGCTTTGTTCAGGTGGGACCCCTTTCTGGCACCCCCTGGGTGGGCTCACCCTGCTCTTCTGCCCCTCCATTCAATATTTCTTTTGATCAACTCCAGTGCCTGAGAGTCTGCTTTGGGAAACTCAGGATCTGAACTTCAGAGGAAAGTGCCTCCAGGCTCCCAAACTGAAGAGTTCAGGCTGCAGAGGGAACAGCCACCAGGCACCTGGGGGAGGGTCAGTGCCTTGGGAAGCAGCATGCTGAAATTTTGGCATCTGAGTTAAGTGCTGGAAAGGACTGAGTGAAGACAGGGAATCCTTTATCATATCATAGTATCATAGTATCAGTCAGGGTTGGAAGGGACCACAAGGATCATCCAGTCCCAACCCCCCCTGCCATGGGCAGGGACACCCCACACTACATCAGCCTGGCCACAGCCTCATCCAGCCTGGCCTTAAACACCTCCAGGGACAGGGCCCCAACCACCTCCCTGCACAACCCATTCCAGGGCTTCACCACTCTCATGGGGAAGAACTTCCTCCTCACCTCCAGCCTCAATCTCCCCACCTCCAGCTTCATTCCATTCCCCCTAGTCCTATCACTGCCTGAGATCCTGAGCAGTCCCTCCCCAGCCTTCCTGTAGCCCCCTTCAGATACTGGAAGGCCACAATGAGGTCACCTGGGAGCCTTCTTTTCTCCAGACTGAACAGCCCCAACTCCTTCAGTCTGTCCTCACAGGAGAGGTGCTCCAGCCCTCTGCTCATCCTCCTGGCCCTTCTCTGGACACCTTCCAGCACCTCCACATCCCTCTTGGAATAGGGGCTCCAGAACTGGAGGCAGGACTCCAGGTGGGGTCTTGAACACATCATCTCTGAGGTATAAACTGCTGCCCAACTCTGGAACTAGGCTTGGACCTAGATACATCTAGACTCCTCTCTGTGAAAGAGTTTAGAAAGCAAGGGAGGGTGTCCCTTACCTTTTCACATCCCTAGTCTCTGTGTGAATCATTCCCAACTGCCCCTGTTTGTTTCCCCCATGCAGTAAGGAATGAGTGAGCCTTGCTGTTGAGCTCTGTGGAGCTGCACCTTCACAAATTCTTTCAGCCATCTGAAGCATCCACAAGTGACACTCCCCCAGACTCATTAGGCACAAATCCAGGCTGGGCAGGGACTGGCTGGAAAGCAGCCCTGAGGAGAGAGACTTGGGGGTGCTGGGGGAGGAGAAGCTCACCAGGAGCTCTCAGTGTGCACTTGCAGCCCAGAAAGCCAATCAGATCCTGGGCTGCATCAGGAGAAGTGTGGCCAGCAGGGCAAGGGAGGTGATTCTCCCCCTCTACTCAGCCCTGGTGAGACCCCACCTGGAGTACTGTGTCCAGTTCTGGAGCCCCTATTCCAAGAGGGATGTGGAGGTGCTGGAAGGTGTCCAGAGCAGGGCCAGGAGGATGAGCAGAGGGCTGGAGCTCCTCTCCTGTGAGGACAGACTGAAGGAGTTGGGGCTGTTCAGTCTGGAGAAGAGAAGGCTCCCAGGTGACCTCATTGTAGCCTTCCAGTATCTGAAGGGGGCTCCAGGAAGGCTGGGGAGGGACTGCTCAGGATCTCAGGGAGTGCTAGGACTAGGGGGAATGGAATGAAGCTGGAGGTGGGGAGATTGAGGCTGGAGGTGAGGAGGAAGTTCTTCCCCATGAGAGTGGTGAAGCCCTGGAATGGGTTGTGCAGGGAGGTGGTTGGGGCCCTGTCCCTGGAGGTGTTTAAGCCCAGGCTGGCTGAGGCTGTGGCCAGGCTGATGTAGTGTGGGGTGTCCCTGCCCATGGCAGGGGGGTTGGAACTAGATGATCCTTGTGGTCCCTTCCAACCCTGAATGAAACTATGAAACTATGAAACTATGAAACCTTTGTGCCATGAATTGCTTCCTTGCCCCTGACAGCTCTCATACATGCTGGAGCACAGCACCCAGAGGGAAGCACAGGATACCAAGTGCAACCTCCCTGGAGGGCACTGACCCTGTGTTACCCTATGTGTGGCATGGAAGCAAGCCTGGTCATGTGGCAGTACATGAGCAGCATGGGTGGGTTTCCCAGGTGCCACATCGTTAGCAAGTAGTCCACATAGATAGTTCTCATCCACGCCACCCCGTCCTTACACCCATCCCCCCCAGCCCCCACCCTGCAATTCTCCTTGCAAAGCTTGGAGTATAATGATCTGCAATACAATTACCAGTAGCAACTTTTTAGAGCCACTGGTGTCTCATAGGAGTCAAACTGGCACCCCAAAGCATGAGGCTGTTCTGAAACCATCAGCACCATGCCAGCCACTCCACAAGACAAGCAAACACTTCCTCTCCCATTGCTTTCAACCCCCCCTGCTCCAAAATCCAAACCAAACCAAAGTCAGCAACACTTCTGGGGCTCCTGATGTGCTCCTCAACCAATGTCACAGAACTCAGAGACTGACTAACTCTTCTGCAGGGCTGACAGTCTTGCTCCTGGGGGAACCAGACCCATTCACATTGTTTATTAAGTTCCAGCAATGAACTTGGGTGAGAGGAAATGGCCTCAGGCTGTGCTGGGAAGGTTGAGATTGGATATCAGGGAAAAAATCCTTTACTGAAGGAGTGGTCAAGCGTTGGAACAGGCTGCCCAGGGAAGTGGTGGAGTCACCAGCTCTGGAGGTGTTACAAAAATGTGCAGATACAGCATTTTGGAACACATTTTTTTTTCCCCAGGCATGGTGGTGCTGGGTTGAGAGCTGGACTTGAACTCAGAGGGGTTTTCTGACCTTAATGCTCCTATGAGTCTAACACACAGTGGTGCTGAGGGACATGGCTAGCACCGGGCTTGATAGAGTTAGATAATGGCTGAACTTAATGCTCTTGAAGGTCTTTTCCAGCCAAAATCCTATGATTCTATGATGTGACTGATGGCTTCTTGAGGATCATCCCAACAATAGCTGTTCATAGTTTCTCATAGTTTCATTCAGGGTTGGAAGGGACCACAAGGATCATCTAGTTCCAACCCCCCTGCCATGGGCAGGGACACCCCACACTAGATCAGGCTGGACAGAGCCTCATCCAGCCTGCTCTTAAACACCCCCAGGGACGGGGCCTCGACCACCTCCCTGGACAACCCATTCCAGGGCTTCACCACTCTCATGGGGAAGAACTTCCTCCTCATATCCAGCCACATCAGCTGTTACTGATCATGATGAGGCAGAGAACCAGACCAGCTTGGCCCTCTGGCCCCAGTCTGTTTCAGAGTGGGATGGTGCACAGGGGAGATGATTGTAAGGAGCTGGAGGAGCTGAAGTGACATGCAGCTTTATTTACTTTCATCACAGCCCCATCTCTGGCATTGTGTCTGTGAGTTCATCCCTTACCTGCTTTGCAGGAGGGGCAAACCTGAGTGGAGGTGGCAGAGTAAATGCCTGCAGACAAGACAGATATCTCCCTACATGTAAACAGGGATCAGATCCACAGATTGCTGAAAAACAGATGAGATACTTTGATATTTGGCAGACAGAAGCTGTGTTATAATGCTCCTGTGCCTGCTGCTCCTCCCTGCAGCCTTCCTCTCCTTCTCTTACTCCCTGTTTTGTAGGGCACACAAACCAAATGGCCCCTTCTTTGCATGATCTCACCGTAACTCTGCATAACAGTGCTCCCCAGCTCCAGGACACAAGATTTCTGTGTTGACAGCCTGGTGTTTCTGTCTAGCCAACCTGTGGCCAGTGCTGCACAACAACAGATGATTCACAGAGCCCATGTGGTGCTTGTGTTTCCCCATCCATCCCCATCACATGGATCTGTTTCAAGTGCTTGCATGCCTGAAATTAGTATTGCTGTGGCAGGAATCTGATACACCTCAGCTGGCAAACATGCATCTCTGTTGCCTGTTCCTCCCCATGCTGTGCTTTCTAGACATCTCCCTTTGATTACTAACCCTTGGGATTCTTTCTAGGCCTATGACTAGTCCCCATCTTTCCTTCTTCCTCCCTGCCCAAGCAAGATAGGTTCCTTTTGCATGACTTCTTTGTTCTTTGTGGTATTTGCAACACCCTCCCTGCCTTGTATCACCTGTGAATTGCATTCCTCCTGGTTGTGTTTTCCCTGGCTTTGCAGCACCTAGAATGACCAAGCCTTTTGTACTGCTCTTGCTGCAATTGAACCTCATACTTGAAAGGAGGAGAAAAGGTTGGAATAAACTGCTCTGGTGATTCATCCCCGGGGCTGAAAGATTTGCTCCTCTGATATCAGTCCCTTGATCAGAGCCCTGCTATGTTATCTCTGTTTGTCTGAGGAGACTTAATTCCTGGCACATTTAGGGTGGTGGAATCCCAGATACCAGAGCTGGTGACTGGAAAAGGAGCACACTGCATTCTTCTCCCTGTTGTAGATGTCAGAGAGTCTGAAAGGTTGATACAACTTTTGTCTGCATTTATGTAACTGGGAATCCCCTTTCTTCCACCTGCCAAAAGGAATTACCTACTCTCTCTGTACCTTATACCCCTGAGAAGGTGTCCCAACACAGCTTCCTTTTCCTCCTGCCTTGCTCTGTGGGCATATTTCCCTATCATAGTATCACAGTATCATTCAGGGTTGGAAGGGACCACAAGGATCATCTAGTTCCAACCCCCCTGCCATGGGCAGGGACACCCCACACTAGATCAGCCTGGCCAGAGCCTATCAATTCATCCCCTCCTTGTGTGCCACATGCTCACTAGGTATTGGCAACCCTTTCACTGTTCCTTTCTGAGAGTGAACAGTTATCCACTTCTCCCCAAGCAGGATGAGTGAAAACCATAAAAGGAGCATGGAAAAGCTAGCTGGAGCTTTGTCTCCCTCAAATGTCTCAACCAAAAGCCTAAGATCAAGAGAACGTCTGGATATGAATCATAAAATCATTAAGGGTGGAAAATACCTTGAAGATCATCCAGACCTTGAAGTCCAACCATCAATCCAACACTACCAAGAAGGATTCCCAGGTACTGACAGCTGAGTTGCAAGAGGAGCCATGGAGCCCCACAGTTTCACTACCTGGTCTGAAGTGGGAGTTCTGTGTAACACTTGCCTAGCAGTAAGCTGCAGGGCATTGCATGGGGACCACAGCTCTGTAGGACCAAGGGAATTTTCTAGTGGAGGGAAATGGTGTTGATCAGTTAGAGGGTAGAAGGGCTCTCCAGAGGGATCTTGACCAGCTGGACAGATGGGCAGAGTCCAACAGGATGGCATTCAACAAGTCCAAGTGCCAGGGGCTGCACTTTGGCCACAGCAACCCCATGCAGAACTACAGGCTGGGGACAGAGTGGCTGAGAGCTGCCAAACAGAGAGGGACCTGGGGGTGCTGGTTGATAGTAGGCTGAACATGAGCCATCAGTGTGCCCAGGGGCCAAGAGGGCCAATGGCATCCTGGCCTGCATCAGGAACAGTGTGGCCAGCAGGAGCAGGGAAGTCATTGTGCCCTGTACTCTGCATTGGTTAGGCCACACCTTGAGTCCTGTGTCCAGTTCTGGACTCCTCAGTTTAGGAAGGAGATTGAGAGACTTGAAGGTGTCCAGAGAAGGGCAACAAGGCTGGGGAGAGGCCTTGAGCACAGCCCTGTGAGGAGAGGCTGAGGGAGCTGGGGTTGCTTAGCCTGGAGAAGAGGAGGCTCAGGGGAGACCTCATTGCCCTCTACAACTACCTGCAGGGAGGTTGTAGCCAGGAGGGGGTTGGTCTCTTCTCCCAGGCAAGCAGCACCAGAACAAGAGGACACAGTCTCAAGCTGTGCCAGGTGAAGTTTAGGCTGGAGGTGAGGAGAAAGTTCTTCACAGAGAGATGTGTTTGTCATTGGGATGTGCTGCCCAGGGAGGTGGTGCAGTCCCCATCCCTGGAGGTGTTCAAGAGGGGATTGGATGTGGCACTTGGTGCCATGGTCTGGTCATGGGGTCTGTGGTGACAGGTTGGACTT
Organism: Melanerpes formicivorus; assembly: GCF_026170545.1. NCBI lineage: Eukaryota > Metazoa > Chordata > Aves > Piciformes > Picidae > Melanerpes > Melanerpes formicivorus. Next base: position 1,129,986 of record NW_027142448.1, on the reverse strand, counting down.
GATGATCTTTGAGGTCTTTTCCAACCTTGTTGATTCTATGATTCTATGATTCTAAGGTTTCTGTGTTTCCATTTTGGATAAGATGCTCTGCATTACATGATGTGGTCAAACATAACTTGAGGTGCCATACCTCAGACAGTTTGGTGTCATGACAGTTACCATCATTAAAAATCTTCATAGATTTCCTTAAGGAGAAGGCAAAACTTTGGAACAGGCTGCCCAGGGAGGTGGTAGAATCATTGTCCCTGAAGGTGTTACAAACCCCTGTAGCCATGGCATCTTGGGCAATGGGGTAGTGGGCAGGGTGGTGGTGGGTTGGTGGTGGACTTGATGATTTTAGAGGTCTTTTCCAACCTTAATGATGCAATGATTCTATCATCTCAAGTACTAAAAAAATAACAACAGTAAGCATCAGCAACTGTCCATTCCTGCTCTCTGTCAGGAGCAAATACAGCACAGAGAACATTAACCACGGTGAAGATCCATTATTCTAGGGGAGGTAGTCCTGACAGGCCTGCAACATAGCCTTGCATTTATTTTCTGTACAAACTTCTCTCTGCAGTGACAAAACTTGTGTCAAATAGGGAAGAGAAGATCACTGAAGGAGAGAAGTGAACCTTCCAGTTGTGGTGGGACACACCTGGTGTGGACAAGCACAGTGAGAAGTGGGAAGCACACAGCAGCATCAGGCTGACTGAGAATTTACTGCACTGTACTTGCACACTACCCATAAAATGGTAACCATATAGCCAGAGAAAGGGCTGTGGCCAGTGACCACAAATGCCTTTTAAATGTGAAGTGGAGACACAGAAGTTGCACTGAAAATGAAGTGTGAAGGATGGATAAGAGCAGAGGAATCATCCAGGATGTTTCAAAAGAGGTTGGAATGAGGCTGGATGTGGTAGATGTGGTCACACTGTGTGGGGCCTTCTCCTCTGCCTACCCTGATCACTTTTTTTAGCAGGCTGGAGAAGTAAAATCCTAAAGGTGAGACTCAGGAGACTGTGTCATGACTGCCTCCCCTAGAATAATGGATCTTCACTGTGGTTAATGTTCTCTGTGCTGTATTTGCTCCTGGCAAAGAGCAGGAATGGACATTTGCTGATGCTTACTGCTGGGGTTTTTTTAGTACTTGAGATGATAGAATCATTGCATCATTAAGGTTGGAAAAGACCTCTAAAATCACACAGTATCACAGAATCACCAAGGTGGGAAGAGACCTCAAAGATTTATTTAGAATAAACTTTATTTAGAATAAACTTTATTTAGAATAAACCAAACCAGGTTGGAAGAGACCTTCAAGATCATCGTGTCCAACCCATCAACCAATCCAACACCACCTAACCAACTAACCCATGGCACCAAGCACCCCATCAAGTCTCCTCCTGAACACCTCCAGGGATGGTGACTCCACCACCTCCCCAGGCAGCCCATTCCAATGGGCAATCTCTCTCTCTGTGTAGAACTTCTTCCTGACATCCAACCTGAACCTCCCCTGGTGCAGCCTGAGACTCTGTCCTCTTGTTCTGGCGCTGGCTGCCTGGGAGAAGAGACCAACATCCACCTGGCTACAACCTCCCTTCAGATAGTTGTAGAGAGCAATAAGGTCTCCCCTAAGTCTCCTCTTCTCCAGGCTAAGCAACCCCAGCTCCCTCAGCCTCTCCTCACAGGGCTGTGTTCCAAGCCCCTCACCAACTTTGTTGCCCTTCTCTGGACACCTTCCAGCAAGTCAACCTCCTTCCTAAACTGAGGAGCCCAGAACTGGACACAGGACTCAAGGTGTGGCCTAACCAGTGCAGTGTACAGGGGCAGAATGACCTCCCTGCTCCTGCTGGCCACACTGTTCCTGATGCAGCCCAGGATGCCATTGGCCCTCTTGGCTGCCTGGGCACACTGCAGGCTCATGTTCAGCCTACCATTAACCAGCACCCCCAGGTCCCTCTCTGCCTGGCTGCTCTCAGCCACTCTGACCCCAGCCTGTAGCACTGCCTGGGGTTGTTGTGGCCAATGTGCAGAACCTGGCACTTGGATGTGTTCAATCTCATGTTGTTGGATTCTGCCCATCTGTCCAGGTCCATCAAGTGCAACCTGTCACCATCATCAAGTCCACCACCAACCCACCACCACCCTGCCCACTACCCCATTTCCCAAGATGCCATGGCTACAGGGGTTTGTATCACCTCCAGGGACTGCCTCCCTGGGCAGCCTGTTCCAATGTTTTGCAACAATGAGTGCTGCCAACACTGGAAGTGCTCTTCTGATTATACCTTCTTCTTGCCCTCATCAGGGTCAAAACACTTCAAAGGACCTCATTGTGTGAAGGACTTTAGAAAGGCTGTATGAGCAGGAAAATATGGCAGAGTATTTCAAGATGTGTGTATGTATGTATGTATGTATGTATGTATCTATCTATCTATCTATCTGTGTGTGGAGCAGCACAGAGTTTTATTTGTACCTTTATTTGTACCAACCTGATCTCCTTCCATGCCCAGGTGACTGCCTGGTGGATGTGGGGCAGGCTGTGGATGTGGTCTGCCTGGACTGCAGCAAAGCCTTTGACACCATCCCCCACAGCAAACTCCTGGCCAAGCTGTCAGCCCCTGGCTTGGACAGCAGCTCTCTGAGCTGGGTTAGGAACTGGCTGGAGGCTGAGCCCAGAGAGTGGTGGTGAATGGTGCCACAGCCAGCTGGCAGCCAGGCACCAGTGGTGTGCCCCAAGGATCAGTGCTGGGCCCCATCCTGTTCAACATCTTTATTGATGATCTGGATGAGGGCATTGAGTCAGTCATCAGTAAATTTACAGATGACACCAAGCTGGGGGCAGGAGTTGATCTGCTGGAGGGTAGAGAGGCTCTGCAGAGGGACCTGGACAGGCTGGACAGATGGGCAGAGGCCAAGGGCAGGAGATTGAACACATCCAAGTGCCAGGTTCTGCACATTGGCCACAACAACCCCAGGCAGTGCTACAGGCTGGGGTCAGAGTGGCTGAGAGCAGCCAGGCAGAGAGGGACCTGGGGGTGCTGGTCGATGGTAGGCTGAACATGAGCCTGCAGTGTGCCCAGGCAGCCAAGAGGGCCAATGGCATCCTGGCCTGCATCAGGAAGAGTGTGGCCAGCAGGAGCAGGGAGGTCATTCTGCCCCTGTACACTGCACTGGTTAGGCCACACCTTGAGTCCTGTGTCCAGTTCTGGGCTCCTCAGTTTAGGAAGGAGGTTGACTTGCTGGAAGGTGTCCAGAGAAGGGCAATGAAGTTGGTGAGGGGCTTGGAACACAGCCCTGTGAGGAGAGGCTGAGGGAGCTGGGGTTGCTTAACCTGGAGAAGAGGAGACTCAGGGGCGACCTTATTGCTCTCTACAACTACCTGAAGGGAGGTTGTAGCCAGGCAGAGGTTGGTCTCTTCTCCCAGGCAAACAGCACCAGAACAAGAGGACACAGTCTCAAGCTGTGCCAGGGGAGGTTTAGGCTGGAGGTTAGGAGGAAGTTCTATAAAGAGAGAGTGATTGCCCATTGGAATGGGCTGCCCAGGGAGGTGGTGGAGTCACCATCACTGGAGGTGTTCAAGAGGGGATTGGATGTGGCACTTGGTGCCATGGTCTAGTCATGAGGTCTGTGGTGACAGGTTGGACTGGATGATCCTCGAGGTCTCTTCCAACCTTAGTGATACTGTGATACTAAGGCCTGAAGAACCAAAGGAGAGAAAGGGAATCCTTTTCCTTTTTCAGCACCCAACTGAAACTTGGATATATTCCCTCACTGGGAAGGGATTTTACCCTTTTCAGGGCTTTTCAGCCCAGCACCACACACCTTGATAAACCTCAAATGCAGAGCATGTTTATGTGCTCAGCACTGGTTAGGGCACACCTTGAGTCCTGTGTCCAGGTCTGGGCCCCTCAGTTTAGGAAGGACATTGAGAGACTTGAAGGTGTCCAGAGAAGGGCAACAAGGCTGGGGAGAGGCCTTGAGCACAGCCCTGTGAGGAGAGGCTGAGGGAGCTGGGGTTGCTTAGCCTGGAGAAGAGGAGGCTCAGAAGTGACCTTATTGCTCTCTACAACTACCTTAAGGGAGGTTGTAGCCAGGAAGGGGTTTGGTCTCTTCTCCCAGGCAAGCAGCACCAGAACAAGAGGACACAGTCTCAAGCTGTGCCAGGGGAGGTTCAGGCTGGATGTTAAGAAGGAGAGAGAAATCTCACAGAGAGATTTGCCTTTGGAATGTGCTGCCCAGGGAGGTGGTGGAGTCACCATCCCTGGAGGTGTTTAGGAAGAGCCTGGATGAGGCCCTTGGTGCCATGGTTTAGTTGATCAGATGGTGCTGGGTGATAGGTTGGACTTGATGATCTCTGAGATCTTTTCCAACCTGGTTAATTCTAATTCTCTCTATATATGTATTTTAAAATAGGTTTTGCCTTTCCACTGCTTATCCTAATTGCAGCAACCCCCTGTGTGCTGCTGGGGAAATAGAAAGCCCCACAGCACCCTCTTCTCTTACAGACTCATTAACAACTCATGCAAGGAGGATGAGGCCCTTGTGAGAGCAGGCAAACACATGTATCTGACTGGATTACAGAGCAGCCTCACACCAAACAAAGACAAGAAAGTAGAATATGATCAACTAGCAAAGGAAGAAAAGCCTTTTGAGAAGAATATGGTGCTTCAGGGGGAGTAAATTCAAGTTCAAGTGACAGCTGAAGAATTCATAGAACCATTAAAGTTGGAAGAGACCTCTAAGGTCATCATCAAGTCCAACCATCAAACCACCACCACTGTGCCCACTAAACCTTGTCCCAAAGTGCCATGTGTACATGGTTCTTTTACACCTCCAAGCATGGTGACTGCCCCACATAGCTGGGCAGCCTGTGCCCACTCTTCCAGTAAGGAAGTCAGCTAACATGTTGAGCTCAGTGGTTAACAGGGGAACAGTGGTGGAATGTTGCCGTGTGGAAATGCTTTAGCTCCTTTGCCTCCTATCAGTCAAGCTGTATTGTTAACGTTTTCACTTCCAAAAATGTCTTCAGGTGAAGCCATTACTGCCAGTGCCAATCCCCAAGCCCATAACTGCTGAAGTCTTCAGAGAAAGGAACACTGGAGGAAATCTTTCTGAGTTTGGAATGTGCTGCCCAGGGAGGTGGTGGAGTCACCGTCCCTGGAGGGACGTCCCCCCAAGAGGGGATTGGATGTGGCACTTGAAGCCATGGTTTAGTTAGCCATGAGGTGTTGGGTACAGGTTGGACTTGATGATCTCTGAGGTCTTTTCCAACCTTATTGATTCTGTGATTCTTTACTATTCTATGAAATGCTGTGGAACAAAATGATACAAAGCTTTGTCTTGAAATAATTGCAGCGACTGGCTTTGAACATTTCAACCAAACCACATTCACCAGGATTAAAGGCTGCAGAGGGTTATCAGGGACTCAACTCCTAGCATATCCCTCTGGGGAAAGGTTTATTTAATCATAGAATCAACAAGGTTGGAAAAGACCTCAAAGATCATCAAGTCCAAGCTGTCACCCAACACTTCATGACTACTAAACTGTGGCACCAAGTGCCACATCCAGTCCCCTCTGGAACACCTCCAGGGATGGGGACTCCACCACCTCCCTGGGCAGCACTTCCCATGCACCCCTTGAGTGGGGTCTGCTAAGGCCAAGCTTCCAAGGAACTTGCTGTTTTCCTGGCACGATGATTCAGCCACCCCCTGGGGAGCCTGCTCCAGTGTTTGCTAACCCTTTCCAGACCTCTCCTGGTGTATTTCCTCTTGTTCTATCACTTGTTACCAGGGGGAAAAGATCAACATAAAAGGCTAAACCAAACCTTGGTGGCTGTACTGCAGTAAAAGATCTACCTTGACCCTAGTCACTAAAATCAACATGATGTGCTCAAACATCATCTTTTTATGTCACCAGTTCTGATTCCCTACTCACCTAATAGCTGGACCTGAGGCAAACTGCATCACTGTCCCTGGAGATGTTCACAAACAGTTTGGATGTGGCACCTGGAGCCATGGTTTACTTGTCAGGTGGTGTTAGGTGGTAGGTTGGACTTGATGATCTTTGAGGTCTTTTCCAGCCTGGTTGGTTCTGTGATCCTGTGATTCAATAATTACTTCCAAGCTGTTGCAGTCCAAACTCAACTCACACCAGGGCAGGTTTAGATTGGACAGCAGAAGAAACTTCTTGACTGAGAGGGTTCTTAAACACTGGAACAGGCTCCCTGGGGAGGTGGTTGAATCCCCATCCCTGGAGGTGTTTAAAAGAGGCAGAGGGACATGGTTTAGCACCAGACTTAGGAGATTTAGATAATGACCTGACACAGTGACCCACAGAACTGCTAGTCAAAGGGGAGTGCAGATGTAGCAGCAGTCCTGTGGGTGGCATCTACACTGAAGGGATGTACACCGGGCAGAGTTACATCAAGAAGAGGGGATCCACAAGGGCTCAAGCTGTGACTGAATGTCTAAGTCTGCTCAGGACACTGCCAGCTTTAACTTTTAGTTCTTGCTCTCTTATGTCCACACTGTGCTCATTAAGCCTTGTTTGAGTGCTAGCTCTCATGGGACACATTGCCAGAACACAAACATCTGAGAGTCAGGTCCACCCAGTCCCTTTAGCCAGATCTGAGCTTGCTAATTTGACTCTGTCTGATTCCTCTTTTAGGAGTAAAGAGCAGCAATGGCAAACCAAGATGCCTGGAAGGTAATTTATTACCTAAAACTCCAGTGAAAAGCAGATGCAAAACTAAAAGCCAAAGCCCCAAATCCTCAAAAGCTGCTGCCTGGAAGGACAATGTTGTTGAGGTCATCCATGAAAGTTGTAGCAGTTGTTGCAGCAGTGTTTAAAGGTGGCTGGGCAGAGATTGTTATATGAAACTAAGGTTGCCAGGACTGTATGGACCATGCCAGGGGAGGCACCCAGCCACAGAATTGCTTCCATGAGCATGTTCTTCATAGTATCATAGTATCACAGTATCATTCAGGGTTGGAAGAGACCACAAGGATCATCTAGTTCCAACCCCCCTGCCATGGGCAGGGACACCCCACACTACATCAGCCTGGCCACAGCCTCATCCAGCCTGGCCTTAAACACCTCCAGGGACAGGGCCCCAACCACCTCCCTGCACAACCCATTCCAGGGCTTCACCACTCTCATGGGGAAGAACTTCCTCCTCACCTCCAGCCTCAATCTCCCCACCTCCAACTTCATTCCATTCCCCCTAGTCCTATCACTCCCTGAGATCCTGAGCAGTCCCTCCCCAGCCTTCTTGGAGCCCCCTTCAGATACTGGAAGGCCACAATTAGGTCAATTCATCTTCTGCTCTCCTTGAGCACCTCTTGAATGATGTCCCTAATTCCAGAGCAGTTTTGAAGGCTGGTTTTAAAGCCTCTTCTGCCTTCCCTGTCACTTGATTTACCTTGCCAGGATCACCCCTGTTCACTACTTTGTGCTTATCTTGGGCAATTCAGCACAAGTGACATCCACATCATGGAGGGCATGTGGGACAGAGAATGAGAAGTTTCATAGTATCAGTCAGGGTTGGAAGGGACCACAAGGATCATCCAGTTCCAGCCCCCCTGCCATGGGCAGGGACACCCCACACTACATCAGCCTGGCCACAGCCTCAGCCAGCCTGGCCTTAAACACCTCCAGGGACAGGGCCCCAACCACCTCCCTGGACAACCCATTCCAGGGCTTCACCACTCTCATGGGGAAGAACTTCCTCCTCACCTCCAGCCTCAATCTCCCCACCTCCAGCTTCATTCCATTCCCCCTAGTCCTATCACTCCCTGAGATCCTGAGCAGTCCCTCCCCAGCCTTCCTGGAGCCCCCTTCAGATCCTGGAAGGCCACAATGAGGTCACCTGGGAGCCTTCTCTTCTCCAGACTGAACAGCCCCAACTCCTTCAGTCTGTCCTCACAGGAGAGGTGCTCCAGCCCACTGCTCATCCTCCTGGCCCTTCTCTGGACACCTTCCAGCACCTCCAGATCCCTCTTGCAATAGGGGCTCCAGAACTGGAGGCAGTACTCCAGGTGGGGTCTCAGCAGAGCTGAGCAGAGGGGGAGAATCACCTCCCTTGCCCTGCTGGCCACACTTCTCCTGCTGCAGCCCAGGATCTGATTGGCTTTCTGGGCTGCAAGTGCACACTGAGAGCTCCTGGTGAGCTTCTCCTCCCCCAGCACCCCCAAGGCTCTCTCCTCAGGGCTGCTTTCCAGCCAGTCCCTGCCCAGCCTGCATTTGTGTCTGGGATTGCCTCCACCCAGCTGCAGGACCCTGCCCTTGGTCTTGTTGAACCTCCTGAGGTTGGCTTGTGCCCACCTCTCCAGCCTGTCCAGGTCCCTCTGGATGGATCCCTTCCCTCCAGCTGTCTGCTGCACCACACAGCTTGGTGTCATCAGCAAACCTGCTGAGGGTGCACTCAGTGCCACTGTCCATGGCACCCACAAAGATGTTGAACAAGCCTGGTCCCAGGACTGATCTTCCCGGGCACAGAGGTGAGTTTCCCACTTTCCTCCTGGTCTCTAGCTGTTAGTCTTATCTTACTTTATGAAAGTAACCTGGTTATTTACAGGCTCCTGTTCCATTGCTGTGTCTGTTGCAGGGTTAGAATAATGGAATTGTAGAATCATTAAGGCTGGAAAAGACCTCTAATGTCACCAAGTCCAACCATCAACCCAGCTCCCCCATGCCCACTAAACCATCTCCTACAGTGCCATGTCTACACCATTTTTGAACACCTCCAGGGATGGTGACTCTGCCACCTCCCTAGGCAGTCTGTTTCAACCTCCTTGGGCAGCCTGTTCCAGTGCCTGACCACACTTTCAGTGGAGAATTTTTTCCTAGCATCCAATCTAAACCTCCCCTGGCACAGGGGGCTCAATGCCACTCCAGATGAAGCAGAGGATGTGGCTGCTGCTGCATGTTAATGTTCTCATCCTGCCTCTGAAGCATTTGCCCTCTTTTTGTTGGCATTTGCTCTCAGCCTCAGGGTACAGAAGAGCATGAACCTGGAAAAGCTTTGTGGAGACCATTGTGAGAGAGCATATTTGTGGAGATCATATTTGTGCCCAGCATGGAGTAGCACAGTACCAGTCTGATGCCAAGCCACATCTGCCAGCTGCCTGCAGCGCTGGATTTAGGGAGCTGCTGCCTGTGCCACAGGAGAGATAAATTGCTCCCTGAGAGGTAGTTCTGCTCTGAAACCGTGGAGCCTGGTGCCCTGAGGTTCCTTCAGCTCCTCTGACTCTCAGCTCCCTTCCCACCCACGGGGAAGTGACTCCCACTCCCTGGTCCAGATGAGCAGGTGACTTTGCTCTCAGGGCCAGCACCATCCTCCTCCCCGGCTTCTGACTTTGTAGTGCAGGTGACTCTGCTGGTTTATTATGGCCTCTGGGTACTTTGCAAGAAAGATCCCAGACACCTTCAGAAGTAGCTGAAATCAAGCACATCAAGTGTGAAGTGTGAAGTGCTCAGTCAATGAGACTCCCAGCAAGTACAAAGATACCCACTGCCACCCAGGCAAGCACTACATGCCATGCTTTCTGCCAGCTCTTCAGATTAAGCAGTCTTTGGAGGTGTGCTGGTATTCTCCAGGTCTGCTACCTTAGGAGGTGTGCTGGTATTCTCCAGGTCTGCTACCCTGGTATTCTCCAGGTCTGCTACCTTGGTTTCTTTTTCTGGCAGCAACTAAGGCCATGGAAACTTGACCACCAAGTTATGGTAGCAGGCTGGACATGAATGAGAGTGATGTTATCACAAAACCACAGAATCATAAAATGGAGGGGGTTGGAAATGGCCTCTGGAGATCACCTGGGCCACCACCCCAGCACAAGCAGCTTCACCTGGAGCAGGTTGTACAGGATTGCAATGTCCAGGGGGGGTTTGAAAGTCTCTGGAGAAGACTCCACAGCCTTCCTGGGCAGCCTGGTCCAGTGCTCCAGCACCCTCAACAGAAAGTTGTTGGTTTTTTTCCCCTTGTGTTCAAGTGAAACCTCCTGTTTGTGCCCATTGCCTTTGTCCTGTCACTGGGCACCACTGAAAAGAGCCCAGCCCTATCCTCATGACATTTAGCTATTGTTATCCCTTACTGGTCTCACTCGAGCTGCCCAGAGGTGCCCCCAGCACTGTACAGCTCAACTCATTGCTGTCTGTCCCTTTTGCTTAGTCAGCTAAGGCCTGAGGGCAAATAACAAGGGATGATGATAGCAGCTCTTGTGGCACTGCAGCTCTGAAACGTGGAATGAGGAATGATTCAGAAGTGAGGTATGAGCCAAAACCACTCTGGAGAGGCTGCAGCAGAGGAATTGCCACGTGGAGGATGTTCTTGGGCTTCTAGCAGGCTACCTGTGCTCAAAACCTCTCTTTTTGCCTTTACATTCTCCCTTTTAGTATCATATTTAAAACTACATTTCTTATGCAGAGTCATGTCAGTCCCCACAGCCTGTAGGCACAGAGATGTGCTTTGTGCAAGCAGGAGACACCATACTGAAGGTCAAGTCAAAGAGAGCATATCCAGGCCCTCAGTTCCCACCAGCCTGCACCTCATAGGAAAGTGGATGGTGCTGAGAGAGCAGAATCATGCTGAAATGTGGGATGTGAGTTGGATGGTCTGCCTGTGATGGCTCAAGAGCATCTCCATTGATTTATGATTTACAGGTCCACCCAGAGCCTACTCCTGCAGTTCCTTTTGATTTCCAGGTCAGAAGGCTCCCAAGCTGCCCCTGCTCTCCAGACAAGGAAGCTGGGACTAGTAACTTGCCATAGGACAGAGCAGCAGCAGAAGTGTTGGTAGAATTGGTGTTCTTGCTCACTTCTACACATTTCTTCTCCTTGCTGACACTTGAAAACTCCTACAGCAAGCAGGTTCCCCCCTCTGGCCTGCTGGGCAGGTAGTAGATGCTAGCACAGTCTTGGGCAGAAGGCTGTGACAAGCACCTGCAGAGCAATGAGGTTCAGAGGGGTGCAAGAATGGTTCAGATTAAATCCACTCCCATGGACCTGCACCCTCAGCTTTGAGCTTCTAACATTATGGTGTAAAGGCAGGGCTGGCTTTAGAAGGAAATGTGTGAGTGAAGTCTGAGCACTGAGAGATGCAGGTGTTAGCTGGAGATTTGCAGTGTCTTTTGAGGTGAAATTAATAGAACCTCCCTAAATGTAGGCAGTGAAAAACCTCCTCAGGAGAAGAAACTGGAGCATGCCAGTAATTCAGGCCCACACCTCAGCTCTGTGGCTCACACACTTACCTCTAGTTATGTAGTCATAGAATCAACAAGGCTGGAAAAGACCTCAGAGATCATCAAGTCCAACCTGTCACCCAACACCTCAGGACTACTAAACCATGGTTCCAAGTGCCACATCCAATCCCCTCTTGAACACCTCCAGGGATGGGGACTCCACCACCTCCCTGGGCAGCACATTCCAATGGCCAACAACTCTCTCTGGGAAGAACTTTCTCCTCACCTCAAACCTAAACCTCCCCTGGCAAAGCTTGGGACTGTGTCCTCTTGTTCTGGTGAACATCTCTGCAGGTGTCTGCCCCCCTTGGCTTGGCCATATGTCAAGCAAACATCCTGCCTTAAAGGAAATTCTTCATCCTCATTCTTCCAGCCAGCCTTTGACACCCTGGCAAAGGCCACAGCCAAGGCTACACCCATGAAAGGACGTGCCTTTGAAAGGCCACAGGGAGAGCAGATCTTTTAGCTGTGGACCTCATGTGCACTAAATCTTCTCCCTCCTCCATGGTGAAAATGTCTCTGCTGATTGTCCCTCTGTATGCCAGCCAGCTGGGATTCCTGAGTCTGCTCTGCAAAATGACATTTGGTGCTGGACATGACATGGCCAGTGAGTTTGGGCTGGCACAGACATGTGGAAGGTGGGCAAGGCCCATGTGGGGCTGGCTGCCTCAAACAGCTGTAGGAGGGCAATCCCTTCTCAGTTTAAAATAAAAGAGTAAATAAAAGGAGGTTCTAGCCCCATCTAGCCCCATCTCTGATCCTTGCTGCCTTGTACCCTTTGCTCCATTTCTGGCACCTGCACCATCAATGTTGCCAGTGCTGCCAGCTCAGGAAGGTGTGCACAGGTCTGCGTGGGTCTTGTGGGGATGTCAGTATCACACAAGCCACCAAGCAATGGTCTCAGAGCCCTCTCCCTGGAGCCCAGGGCTTGGGTTTGCCTGGCACGGTAGTTAGCAGCTCAGCACCACGACCATGTCCGCTTCCATGTGGTGGAAATGGGTTGGGAGTTGTTTCCTCAGTGCAGTGAACAGCTGTCTTCTACAGAACAAGCTCATGGCCTTCCCTGAGCCCAAATAAGAAGGCCGGAGGAGGTTGCCTTCAGCTCTGGATCAGACCACTGCTCAGGTGTGACTGAGGAACCTGCAGAATGGGAGGAATTCAGAGGGGACGGATTTTAGCAGTGATGCTATGCGTGGCTTTCCCTTCCCCCCCCTCCCCGCTCCACCCTGCCCGGTCCCCACCCCACCAATCAGCCTCTTTAACATGACAAAGAGCCTCGAAGAGCAGCCGATGGTGAATATTGCAGTCCCAGGCAGGGCACAGCCAGGTATAAAGGTTTGTCTTCACTTCGGTGCTGCCTCGGCTTGCTGGTGGGACCTGCCGCCAAGGGAAGGTAGCAGTTAGTGGAAGGTGGGGAACCACCTTGCGTCCCGCCATGAGCGCACACTTGGCTCTGCCCCCCTACCAGGCTTACCCCAGTGGGACTGGCATGGGGTACCTGGAGTTTTACTGGAACTCGGCGGGCGAGGCAGGACATGCCTCCACTTCAGCCGGGCCAGCAGCAGTCACCAGTGCCACCCTGTCCCCAGAGGCAGCCAGGAAGAGGCAGACGACAGGTAAGATGTTTCAGCTAAGTTCTAGACATGACCCCCTGAATAATTCTGGTCCAGGTCAGCCACTTGCTCGACGATCTGGAGCAATTTTCTCTCTCTCCCTTCCTTTGTAATGTGTGAGCTAGGAAAAGATCGAGGTGGTAGCAAAGGAGGATGCAAGACCTTGGGGCAACCAAGCTGGGGAAGGGTCTGGAGAATAGGTCTTGTGAGAGAGAGGCTGAGGGAACTGTCGCCGTCATTGAAGGTGTTCAGGAGGAGACTTGATGGGGTGCTTGGTGCCATGGGTTAGCTGTTTGGGTGGGTTGGATTGGTTGATGGGTTGGACACGATGATCTTGAAGGTCTCTTCCAACCTGGTTTGGTTTATTCTAATAAAGGTTTATTCTAACTGGGGTTGTTCACCCTGGAGAAAAGGAGGCTGAGGGGAGACCTTCTGGCTCTCTACCACTACCTGAAAGGAGGCTGGAGTGGGTGCTGGTCTCTTCTGCCTAGTAACAAGTGACAGGAGGAGAGGAAATGGCCTCAAGTTGCACATGGGGAGGTTTAGGTTGGGTATTAGAAGAAACCCCTTGACTGAAAGGGTTCTCACACACTGGACTAGGCTCCCTTGGGGGGCAGCTGAATCCTATCGTTGGAAGTGTTTAAAAGAGGCAGAGATGTGCCAAGGCACATGCTTGTGATAAACTGTGTGCTACCAGACTGGGCAGAGATCAATAACGGTTAGCCTTGATGATTTGACAGATCTTTTCCAACCAGAACAACTCTATGCTTCTATGACTCTGTCTTTCCATGCTGCTGTTCTTTCTGAACTGTTTTCCTGCATTTCAGCAGAGGCTGTGACAGTGCAGGGCACAGGGCAGTGTGTGCTGCAGGCTGAAGGTGACAGCACCGTGTCATGGAAGCTCTTGGCCCTCTGGATAGGGAAGTAATTATAGAATCGTGGAATTCGGGTTGAAAAAGACCTTTGAGATCATGATATTTGTGCCACCTTTTAATCAGATGTTGTCACATGTGCTATGGAGAGAAACAGATCCTGAAGGTCACTCAGGGACGCTTGGGGCATCCCTTTTACTCTTGCAAGCTCCTTGCACCTTTCATGTGCTCATTCCACTTGAGCCAAGATGTGCCCTGGACTACTGGGAAATATGATCCCTCCAAGTTCAACTTTATTACTCTTTGCTTCTTGTAGTTTGACCTTTCCCTCCCTCTATTTCCCTCTCCTTTCCACGCTCTCCTTGCTTTGCCTTTCCCTCTTGGCAAAAAGAGAGCCCCAGGACTCACTACTGGCATTCCTCTCCCTGTGATGAAAGCAGGTTTTTGCTCAGCCCCACGGTGTGGTCAGCAGGGTAACACTCTTGTGAGGCCTATGGGGAGGGGGAGAGAGAGTTTTTGGGGTGCTGGTTTCAAACTGTCAGATGCCATAGAGAGGTACAGGCTCAGGCAGGGTGATCAGTAGTCACTTGCCACGGGGCTACTTGCCACATAATTTGGAGAAAGGCTAAAGCTCTCTGCATGCTCCCTGCTGTGCAAAGGCAGTAGGTGGATAGACTCATTCGTGTCCCCAGTGGGTCTGGCATATGGACTTCAAGCCCATCTCCAAACACTCTCCTCTGGTACCCATCTCTACAGGGAAAGCCCAGTCGTGGAAGCAAAGGCATGCAGGGGCTTGTGGAAGAGGTTCTCTCTTAAGTTTCATGTTCATGTCTATCACACTGCTGGCTGTGCTTTCGCCTTTCCCCCTCCCCTTCACTCTCTAAACATGGGCCAAGCAGTACCTTTGTCTTGAACTCATGCTACAGGGGGGAGATTACATAGCAGCTTTGGATGGGAGTGCCATGATGAAAGAACTTGTGGGAGCTTTAGCTCTGTGGTGTCCTGCTCTGGTTCCTCTCTAATGCAACACTTCCCTGGTTTCCAAGCTTTTGCTGTGCAGCCTGCAGAAGCCAACTGTCCTATGCTTCCATAGGAAATGTTAGCTTCCCATGCACCTATGTCACATTCAGTTCCCTCTAAAGCTCTGCAGCCTTGCTTCAGGCACATGACATCTAACAAGAGGTCCTTGCACCTCTTCTATTGACAACCCCTTTCTCCTTGTAGGAGGAATCTCTGTGCAGTCCTCATGGTCCTGGTCCCCAGTGCCAGAAACCTGTCTCACTACGCATTGGTCTCCTCACACAGCCCATGCCCTTGGTGGTTATCATTTCCTAGGGATAGCAAATAGCCAAGTGCAGGTAACCCTAGAGTGGCAGGCAGCACAAAGACAGGTGTGCCTCTGTGAGGAGGGTAACCAGGGAAAAGATGCTGCAGGCATGGCCACCTTTCTGATACCCAGCAACAGCTTCAGGCTTTGGAACTGGCTGCTTAGTGGTCTCTCAGTTCAGGGCAGAAGAAGGAAAGGTTCCCTCAGGAAGGCACTGGTGATTTGTGTTGGACTTGCATTTGGGAAGGTGTGCCAGTGGGCTTCAGAGTGACAGTTCTCAGGGTGACTAGAAAGGAGATTAGAAGCTATTGGTTGGGCTCAGTGGTCAGAAGGTGTGCACAAAAAAACTGGCACTGTCCCATTCACTGCACCATCTCTCTCCTGAAAAGTCAGTAGTGGAGCAGCTGGAGGGAGGAGGGATGGTGCAGGGGGGAGACTGCTATCACAGCCTGTTAGTCAGGGTCTCAGCCTCTCTTGCAAATCCCAGCACTGAGGCAGCTGGCAGAAAGGAGCTGGGGTAATCTGTCTCTTTAGCATTTCCCTATTCAGGCAGCCTGAATGCCTTTGCATCTGGGCAGCTTTTGTCTGGACTGGTAGCCCAGATTGTTTAGGAAGCTTTTTCTTTAGATCTTTATCTCTTCCTCAACAGACACCCCTTAAGTTATGCACCAGGACAAATGAGAAAGGGCTTGGACATCTTCCTCTGCACTCTTGAATTTTGCCCCCCGTGTCTCTGGCACAGGATTACTGGCTCTTCTCACCTGCCCCACACATCCTCCTTTCCTCTCTCTCTCCCTCCCCACTTCAACATCAAATTTCTCTTCTTGATTCTCCTGTCACCAGAAGCCCCCCTCAGCCAGATAGGTCCCTCCACTGATACATGTGTTTCTGTCAGCAGGTTTGTCTATGCTCACAGCTCCTTGAAGGAAGGAAGGAGGGTGGCATAAGCTTTTGCTTCCAGAAAGCCCCTATCTGGTAGGCAAGGAGAACCACAGCAGGCAGGGAGCATGCTCACACCTCTACAGCTGTGCATTGTGCCTTGGATAACTTTTCTGGTTGCCATTATTTCTAGAAGCATCCCCTGTTTCATCCAGCTCTGGGAACTTCAGCCATTTCACACCAGATTCAGCTACCAGCCCCCATTCGGCATCCTCCTCTCCACAGCCGACAGCTAAGTCCCAAAAGGGCAGAGAGGATTCAGTGGAGGGGGTGAGGAAAGCCAAGAGCCGCACAGCCTTCTCCAAGGAGCAGCTGCAAACCCTGCACCAGAGGTTCCAGAGCCAGAAGTACCTCAGCCCCCAACAGATCCGAGAGCTGGCTGCTGCCTTGGGGCTTACCTACAAGCAGGTGAACGCGGAGCCTTTGACCCATAGCTGTCCCCTAGTGACCGAGTGGTCACACAAGGCAGTGACAGAGTGGCAAGATGAGTTCCAAGTAGAGTGTACAGGCAAAGGTGCAGCTAACAGTTGCTCCTCTGCCTGGTCATGGCCAGAGATCAGAAGGACTTCTAGGGCAGAGCCAGTGGCACTTTGCTGCTGCCTCTCCGGTGGGGGGTGAGTTAAGGGTACTGCTGCTAACACTTGCAGTAGAATTGCAAACACAGTGATGAATATGCTGCCTGCCACAAACAGCCTGCACCCTGGGCTTGGCAGTGCTTCACAGCCTCTTCCAGTACACTGAGGAGCTTCACAGAATCATAGAATTGGTTTGGTTGGAAAAGACCTGTAAGATCACAAAGTCACCCTAACACCAGCATGGTCATTAAACCATGTCCTGAAGTGCCCTGCATCACCCCTGGCATGCAGCAGTTTTCTGAATCCCAGGCCTGCAAGATGCTGAAAGCTATTTCAAATAGTTCTCAGACTAACCTTGCCCAGTATCTGGTAATGTCCCACACTCAGACCTGCCTGGCTGCCTGACACCTACTCCCCACTCCATGTGAGTCCTGCTAGGTTCAGACACGGCAGCCTGTCATGGTCTCTGCTGATCTCCAGGTCGGTTTGTGTTCTGTCTCAAAGGATGCCTTCCTAAAGCAGTGGAGCTTGGGCAACAGGGTGCAAGTGCTTGCAGTCACAAGTCCAAAATCTGCCTGTAACTTGGATCTCAGAAGCAGGGCATAATGGCCTGGATGCCCCAAGGTACCCTGGGGGTAAAAGTGTTGTATATGCATTGTAGGGGCACACAATGAAACTGGTTCTGTCAGGAATAAGAGCAGTGTGACAAGCTGCTCTTTCCTTCAATCCACATCCCTGCAAAGGCTGCTCAGACAGAGCCCTGGGGGGAAACAGCTCTGGAATTCACCTCAGCAAGGAGCTTTGAATTTGGGAACTGCTGGGTACAAGGAGCAAGCCTTTATCTCCTCCACTCATGAGCGTGCAGAAAGAGTGCCCCACAAGTTTGCATATATCACAGGGGCTTGTCAAGAGCTGGGTGGGTCAAATTTGCACATTTGATTGAAATGAATCAATTTGTGCAGATAGAACTATCATCTGGCTATAACACTGCCTTCTCCCCCCAACATGCAGATGAAGCAGCCACCTGCTGAGGCTGCCAGACAGATATCTCCCCTTGGCAACAACCCCAGGGAGCTTTTCAAAGCTTTTATCTGCTGCTGCCCATGTATCTATGCCATCTGGTCACTCTCCTCCCGGTTCTTCCTGCTTCTGAATCTGATAACATTTGCCTTTCCCTCCTCTTTGCTGATGGTTTCTCTGCTCCCCCTTCCCTACTCAGGTGAAGACTTGGTTCCAGAACCGGAGGATGAAGCTGAAAAGGTGCCAGAAGCACAGCTTGTGGACTGAACGGGCTCAGTGCCTCATGCAAGTAAGGACACAGCTCACCATGGGCTTTCACAGAATAGCAGGGGCTGGAAGGGAGCTCTGGAGATCATCTGGTCTAACCCTCCTGCTAAAGCAGCTTCACCTACACCAGGCTGCACATGAACTTGTCCAGGCAGGTTTTGAAAGTCTCTGAAGGAGGAGACACCAAAACCTCTGTGGGCAGCCTGGTCAGTGAGGCACCCTCACAGGAGAGCAGCTTTTCCCTGTGTTCAGATGGAATCTCCTGGGCAGATAAACCCAGTGATCCTCCACTGGGGCAGATTATGTATACAAGCATCAGTGCACTCTGCCCTCTCATTTGTTCAGTGCAGAGGCACAGGCTTGGCAAAATCCTCCATGTTCTGGAGGTAGCCTAGCTGACTCTGCCACTGAAATGCTTCCAAACAAAAGCTGTTTTCCTGATATATGTACATGACTGCATAGCCTTCCCTGAGCTATAGGGATGGAAGCCATTCTTCCTTTACCCCCATGTCACTGCTGCTGATCAAAGCCAATGTGAAATGTGGTGGAACAGAGCCTCAATGCATGTTAGGCCTGCAGACACCAGTGCAGAAACTGTCTTCTGACTCACTCTCTTTCCCTTGCAGAGTGGCTTCCAGGCAAGTACTTATCTTGATGTGCACTCCAAATTCCATCAGGGCTACCCAGTCCCAGCAGCCAGCAACATCCAAGCAGTGCCCCCTCCCAGCCAGCACTACGGAGCAGGCCAGAACGCTTACACAATCATGAGCAGTGAGGATGGAGGAGTCTTTGGCAAAGGTGGGGGCACCTGCAGCGTCCAGCAGACAGTGGGCTTCATTTCCCAGCACAAAGTAGACTTTTATCACAGCTGTCCTGGCAGTGTGGAATACCCAGGCACAAAGACAGGTGACAGCTGTAATTTCCACCACTCAGCCACCATGGGGGCTCCTTTCCCAGCCACTTCTGGCCACCACTTCTATCACTCCTAAGCACTGAGGATGTGGAGTACTCGGGCAGCTGAGAACCAAACCTTATTCCCATCTCTCTCTCTGCTTTTCCTGTGATCCACAGTTCAAGGGCATCATGTATTTAGAACCTGTTTCAGCATCCAAATGTGTGCCTGAAAGCAGCACTGGCATAAAGCTGGTCCTTTGCTTGTGTGCTCTTATGTATGCACACACCATACTTCCCCTTCTTTATCGGCACAGGCCACTAACTTCTAAGCAAGAACCAAGATCTGGCTACCTAGATTGTGCCCTGGATCTTCTAAACTATGGATCTGGTAACTTGTCTCAGAGGAGGCACAGTTTGCCTTGGCAATCTCATTTATGCACCTCACTGTACAGCTGTGTACGTGAAGCCATGCAAGGTATGGAGAGCTGCAGGTCACATACCATTCATTGGGGTTAGAGAAGCTATTGTCATATGCAAGACATAGGATCAGCCAGGGTAGGAGGGGACCACAAGGATCATCTAGTTCCAACCCCCCTGCCATGGGCAGGGACACCCCACACTAGATCAGCCTGGCCACAGCCTCATCCAGCCTGGCCTTAAACACCTCCAGGGTCAGGGCCTCAACCACCTCCCTGGACAACCCATTCCAGGGCTTCACCACTCTCATCCATCTGATGGTTAGACCACTGCTTCTGTAGGTCACCTATGAGGTATAGAACCACAGAGTTGTTTTGTTTGGAGAAGACATTTAGTATTGACTCCAACCCTTCTCTAAGTCTACCAAGTGTGGTGCTAAGCCCTGTCCCTCAGCACCACAGCCTTGCTTATTTTAGCATTGATGAAGCGTCCAGGGAAGGGAAATGTGCTGAGCAGCTTACAGGAAGGCTGGTAAGATGGTCTTATAAGCATCAAAATGACAAGTAACCCCTCTGTTCAGGTCTTTCTCTTTCTGTGCCTCCCCTCCAGAAAGCCAAACAGTGCATTCAGTTTGGCAAATAAAAAAGGTTGGTTTTTTTGGGATGGATTTATGTATTTTTCTGTATCTCCTTTTTTTTTTTCCCACTGCAGTAGAGCATTGCAGTATCAAATCCAGATGGTGCATTACACTTGTGAAACAGTACTTGGGGAAGATTTCTGTTGGTCTGGGTTTTTTTTGGTGGTGTGTGGTAGGGTTTTTTTTCCCCCTTGATTGAAAGAAACAAAAGATTGCTGCAGTGGAAATTGTGTGGAGAGGGCATAAAGTAAATTGCCAGGGTCAAAGGTTTCTAGGTGACTGGTCCCTTCTGAGGTCAAACCTACAACTGGGATGCATAACAGTGCTGTAAGAGTGGGGAAGAGTGGCTAGAAGTCTGCCTGGTGGAAATAGTCCTGTGAGTATTGGTCAACAACCAGCTGAATATAGAATTTAGAATAGAATAAACCAGGTTGGAAGAGACCTTCAAGATCATTGTGTCCAACCCATCAACCAATCCAAAACACATAAACCACTAACCCATGGCACCAAGCACCCCATCAAGTCTCCTCCTGAACACCTCCAGGGATGGTGACTCCACCACCTCCCCAGGCAGCACATTCCAATGGGCAATCACTCTCTCTGTGTAGAACTTCTTCCTAACCTCCAACCTAAACCTCCCCTGGCACAGCTTGAGACTGTGTCCTCTTGTTCTGGTACTGGCTGCCTGGGAGAAGAGACCAATATCCACCTGTCTACAACCTCCCTTAAGGTAGTTGTAGAGAGCAAGAAGGTCTCCCCTGAGCCTCCTCTTCTCCAGGCTAAGCAACCCCAGCTCCCTCAGCCTCTCCTCACAGGGCTGTGTTCCAAACCCCTCCCCAACTTTGTTGCCCTTCTCTGGACACCTTCCAGCAAGTCAACCTCCTTCCTAAACTGAGGGGCCCAGAACTGGACACAGGACTCAAGGTGTGGCCTAACCAGTGCAGGGGCAGAATGACCTCCCTGCTCCTGCTGGCCACACTGTTCCTGATGCAGGCCAGGATGCCACTGGCCCTCCTGGCTGCCTGGGCATACTGCAGGCTCATGTTCAGCCTACCATCAACCAGCACCCCCAGGTCCCTCTCTGCCTGGCTGCTCTCAGCCACTCTGACCCCAGCCTGTAGCACTGCCTGGGGTTGCTGTGGCCAATGTGCAAAACCTGGCTATATGGACTAGTGTGTGGTCAAGGAGGCCAACAACATCCTGGCTTGGGTCAGCAATAGTGTGGCTAGCATGAGTAAGGCTGGGGGGACAATCCCCAACTCAGCACTGATGAGGCCCCTCCTTGGCTACTCTGTTCAGTTTTGGGCCCCTCGCTACGAAAAGGACATTGTGGTGCTGGATTGGGCCCAAAGAAGGGTAAGGAAGGTGGTGAAGGGATGTAGAGCACAAGTCTGGGAGGGATCTAGTGGCAGGTGTCCCTGCCCCTGGGACCTGATCTTTAAGATCCCTTCCAATCTAAACCAATCTATAAATAGCCACAGCAACCATATGCCATTGCTGTTACTCATTGGACTGTGATACAAAGGGAGATATTTCTGTGTTGTTAATGGATCAGCTTCATGGCTCTTGGCAGTGCCAGCTATCTATAGTCCAAAGACCAAGTGAGTAACTACTACCCACCTAAAGAATTTCCTTCACCCTGCAGTGGTTAATACTAGGGCTGAATAAAACACAGAGGTATCAATTTCTGAACTTAATGGCAATACAAATACCTCAAATCAGATGTGTGTATCAAAGTGCACTTCATAACAGGCAAATTATGGCTTGGGGAGCTGGGACTCTCAGGCTTTTTGATGATGACTGAGACTTTATCTTAATGCAATAGAGCAGATGTTGCAGTTAAAAAATGAAGGGAATTGATTTGTGCAGCTGGTGTAATAATGGGCATGCTCTTCTGTGGCCAAAGCTGCTTCCTATCCTGGCATTTGGTCTCGTGGAAATCCATACAGTTGGAACTCATCCTCTTAGCCCATGGAGCTAGCCTGTCTAGAGCCCCCTGCAGAGCCTCAAGCAGATCAACACTTCCACCCAGCTTGGTGCCATCTTCAAACTTACTAAGGGTGCACTCAACCTCCTGAGTCAGATCCTTGATACAAAGACATTAAACAGGACCAGACCCAGCAGTGAGCCTGGGGGAACACCACCTCCACTCCTGACCAGCCACCAGCTGGACTTAGCTCTATTCACCACCACTCTTTGGGCTCAGCTGCCCAGCCAGGTTTTTCACACAGCAGAGTACACCCATCCAAGCTCTGAGCAGACAGTTTCTCCAGGAGAATGCTGTGGGAAATGGTGTCAAAGGCTTTACACTAAAGTCCAGAGAGACAACATCCACGGCACTTCCCTCATCCACCAAGCAGATGACCATGTTGTGGAAGAAGATCAGGTTAGTCAAGCAGGACCTGCCTCTCATAAACCCATGATGATGAGGCCTGAGCATCTGGTTGTCCTGTATGTGCCACATGAGGGTACTCAAGATGATCTGCTCCATCAGCTTCCCCACTACCAAAGTTAAACTAAGAGGCCTGTGGACCAGGATCCTCCTTCTGGCTCTTTTCGTAGACGAGTGTCACTTTAGCTAACTCCCTGTCTGCCAGCACTCACTGGTCAGCCAAGACTGCTGGAAAATGATGGAAAGTGGCTTGGTGAGCACCTCTGCCTGCCCATTCCCTGGCTGAATTCCACCTGGTGCCGTAGCTTTGCATGTCTCTGTGTGGTGCAGCAGGTTGCTGACCACCTCTTCCTGGATTGGAAGATTCTGGTCTCCGTCTACCAGCTCACAGGGCTGAATTCCCCCTAATATAATTGACCCTATTACAAAGGCTGAGGCAAAGGTGGCATTAAGCAACTTAGCCTTTTCCTCATCCTGTATCAGAATAGAATAGAATAGACCAGACCAGGTTGGAAGAGACCTTCAAGATCATGGTGTCCAACCTATCATCCAACCCCACCTAAACAACTAATCCATGGCACCAAGCACCCCATCAAGTCTCCTCCTGAACACCTCCAATGATGGTGACTCCACCACCTCCCTGGGCAGCACATTCCAGTGGGCAATCACTCTCTCTGTGTAGAACTTCCTCCTAACCTCCAGCCTAAACCTTCCCTGGTGCAGCCTGAGACTGTGTCCTCTTGTTCTGGTGCTGCTTGCGTGGGAGAAGAGACCAACCTCTGCCTGTCTACAGCCTCCCTTCAGGTAGTTGTAGACAGCAATAAGGTCACCCCTGAGCCTCCTCTTCTCCAGGCTAAGCAACCCCAGCTCCCTCAGTCTCTCCTCATAGGGCCTGTGTTCCAAGCCCCTCACCAACTTTGTTGCTTCCTCCTGCATCTAAGAGGTAGGACCTAAGGCAGCAGTTCCAGTAAAAGATCTGCTGCTACAGACACAGCCCAGCTGCTCTGGGCACTCGCTGTCTGTGAGCAGAGGGACTTCCAGGACATGCCAGAAATCAATTCTATCCTGGTTATGAAAGATACTCACAGCTGTGATCTGAGGATGCTCCTCAAAGCATTGGACAGCGTGAAGATAACGTGGTCTTCCCAAGAAAACCAAACAACCCAATCACCAAAACCCAGCAACAACTTTCTTGTGTCCCAGACCAAAGCCATGATTTGCCACCCTTCATATCTTCTGATGCCCAGCATCAGCCAAGACGCCACTGGCTTCTGATGACAGCCAAGAGATGTGTGGCAAAGTTCTGCTGAAGATTCCCAAGTCTCTGTGAGCTCAACATTTTAAGCCACACGGTGTAGTTTGCACATGCCTGTAGGGAAGAGCCTATTAAAGCAAAGATCATGACTTTTATCTGCTCTGGAGATAAAACTGGAGCTGTGAGCCCCTGCTCATAGGCCACTCAGAACAAACACGTAGCTTGTAAAACATCACTGCAGGCCATGGTGACACTGGGAGCAAGGAATGAGGCTGCTTGCAACACTCTGCTTGCCTGGTATTTCCACTACAGGACAGCACAGGCTGGAGCTCAGTTATTAGTGAGCAAACTCTGGTCTGCCTCATCTGTACTAGATGGGATCTGTACTAGGTGGGATTCTTTGCATCTCTGCTGCTGTACCTTACAGAGCAGAGTCATAAGAAGCAACAGTTCCTACAGAGATGCAATGTGTCCCAGTGTGAGGGCTTTTGCTGGCATACACTTACTTCCTCCAAGGAACTATCTAAATATCCTTGTGGAGGTATGAGCCTGCAGGGGTTTGTTGC
Source organism: Melanerpes formicivorus (assembly GCF_026170545.1). Taxonomy (NCBI): domain Eukaryota; kingdom Metazoa; phylum Chordata; class Aves; order Piciformes; family Picidae; genus Melanerpes; species Melanerpes formicivorus. The sequence continues at coordinate 1,105,992 of NW_027142448.1, read as the reverse complement.
ATGTCCTCCATGTCCATTTCAGTGGTACTGCTGTACTGCAGCCCACGCAGCTCTTGCACACAGTGAGGGGACTCAGGCATGTCAAGGTAACAAATCCTACCACTCCATGTGCTGGTCAAAACGTGTGTGCAACTCAGGCTGAGCAACCAGGGCAATAACACACTCCTGAAGGCATGCTCCATTCCTGCAGAACACAGTGAATACAGTTAACACAAACCACAAGCTGCAGAGAAGCCCATCTCAGCCCTGCTGCTATTTTAGCAACAGTACCTGATTCTGCAGGAGGAGGATGTCTGCTGTTAAAGTTCTGGCTGCATACATAACCTTGTGGGGCTGGAACAAAAACCCCAAAACAAGAAAAACCCCAAACCAAACAAACAAACAAGCCCCACAACTACTACAAAACCCCAAACCCAACAACAAAACACCCACCCAAAACCTATAGTAAGCACCACAGCTAATTGCATCAAGCATCCTCTGCAACTGTTCTGCAAAGCCCCTGTGGAGTTCTGTAGAGTTTAAGTTTGCATCCTCAAAGGAATCATTAAATACACATGATAGGAAGCTGCTGTTTGGGAAACTGAAACACATGGCTCTATTGCAGAACTTTTATAGGTGTGTTGGTTTGTCAAGGGAACTGTTGAGATGAACACAATTACTAAGAACATTAACCAAAACTCCTTCAACCTGATGCTGGGAGGTGAGCCTCAGGTGAGGAGGAGAAATCTCTTCTGTAATACAGGAGACCATGAGAAGTTCAAGCTCAGGTGTTCAAAGTAAGAGGAATATAAAGAAGGTAAGGCTCTAACAAACCAAAGCTCACTGTGCAGAACCAGGTTCATTGAGTCTCTTAAAGTGGTGGCTGCTGATGCACTGCTTCAGTGCCAGTGAGTGTGTGTCACATCTCAGTACCTTTTAATTATTGCCTCCAGCTGCTAAAGGAAGAGAAATGCAGTTTTGGAGCAATACAGTGGACGAATAAGACTTGGTTTCAGTGCTGGAGGCAGGATTTGACTATTTAGAAACTTCTGCTGCCATGTGAGGTTAGCAAAAGAACCTCGGGAGCGCTGCAGCCTCACTGAGGCAGGACCTTCCAGGCCTCCAACTGTGACCTGGAGCAGCAGCAGGTGGCCAAACAATTTCTAGAGATGCTCTTTTTGTCTTGTCCTCATACTGAAATAGCTGTCTTGAAGCATTGACATTTAAGGACCAATACAACCATGTTACAGGGCTGCAAACCAGCAATGGCAGCCCAGTTGACCACACTGGAGGCCCCTTCCACTCCTCCCTTGCAGTAGGCAACAAACCTGCACATTGAAACCAAGTCCAACGGACTTCTGCCACCTACTCCCTTTAAAAAGTTGCTTGATCCTACTTCTGGGAGCAACAGTAGGGTTGGATGATTTCCTCCTTGCCCCAGTACCCTGTGCAGAGCAACTCTCTTCACCGTGGGCTGGCTCCGTGCAAGCTGGGCAGACCATGCCAACGTCAAAATAAAGTGATTTATTTTTAATCCAAACAAGTCTGTAAGAACATTCAACAGAAACAAAGTCATAAAAACCAACATGCACATAAAACATGCTCCAAGATTGCTGTGAGAAAGTACACTTCAGGAACGAACCAGTCTGAACAACAAACGTCGGCATCCTTTGCAGCACAACCCTGGGGCGGGCAGTCGAGGACAGGGTTGCCGTAACAACTGTGCACTGACCACAAAAAACAGTCCCAAACTTCTCACCTGTCCCAGAACTTGGGAAGCTTATGTCAGTTGAGGCAGCCTTTCAGCAGAGTAATGCAGAAGGGACCCAACTAAGCCTTGGGGAAGGGATAAAACCCCTTCTAGCTTACATGCTTAAACCAGAGATCGGACAAGAGAATGAGGACCCGTCCTGCTCTTGCCCTTTAGATGACAACTCCAGGCAGACCCAACAGGATTCCCTGCCCCAAGCATCCAGGTTCCAGGATAAGTGACATTAAACATTAGCTTTGAAACAACAGCTCCTTTACCTAGATGCCCACTTCCAGCCCAGAGAAAGCCACACTGTTAGTACTGCTGTGTTTATGAAGTGCTAGGGGACCATCATGTGCAGAAAACCAGACTGTTCTGATGGCTTTGAAGATGGCTACACACAGCTGCTCCTCACACTCCCAACAGTGGCACTTTGGGCTACCCTCTGCTGCAGTGTGCAGTCTGGAGCAAGCCACCAGTCTCTCAGCAGAGAGATGTAGAAAGGCAAGGTGTAAACTGAGTGGGGATAGACTCAGAGACACCATCCTGAATGAGCTGATAGCCACAACTAAGCAGCCTTGGGACCCAAGAAGGAATTTTGCAGGTGGCACATGGGTATTACTGTTCCTCCCCTCCTCTCAACTGCCCCATGAGAGCAACAAGCAAGAGGCAGGTGCTGACCCCTCCAAGAGGAGCTACTGACAGGAACTGGACAAAGTAACCTGAAATCAAATGCTGTCATGTAGCCGTTTCGTGAGGGATGAGAGTATGCTGATGAAGAACCTGTTAGCACTTAGCTAACTGAGGTAGTAACATGATCAGGCAAGACAGCAGGGAGGATTCTGGGCTACAACAGGATACTTCCAGCAAAATAAAATGCTCAAGTACAGGGTCTTCTGCAGCAAAACTCTGCTGCAAGACACAGGCAAAGGCTCACAGATCAGCTGATGAAGAGGCAGCAGAAGAGGGCAAAAATGTTGACAGGAAACACAGATTTTTACCACTTCTGCTGCTCCTGATTGTGGCATTGCACATTCCCCTCCATGAATGAGGTTACCTATCCACACACAAATCACCCTTGTGCCATGAACAGGCAGCTGTCTTCAAAATGGAAGCTAGCCCAAAGAAGGAGGGTGCTGACCTCCACCAATAGTTAACACAGAAGTAAGGGAGGAGGGCAAGCGAGAGAGCAGTGGAAACTGGATCCCAGGCCCCATGACATAAAACAGAAGGAAGAAAAAAACCCAGCACCTTAGACCTAAGACTCATAACCACTCTGGGTTCCCAGAGGATGCCAAGGGGCTTGGTACTGATGCTGTACAGGAGCGCCTGAGAAGGGTGCAATGTTGTCAGAGGTGTTCTGGAAGCCATAGGTATCTTCTGGCTCCAGGCTGACATACTCCATGTCAGCAGAGTAGCTGTGGTAGTAGTTCATCTGCTGGGTTAATAAGCCCATGGCTTGCTGTGTATTGCAGCTGGTCCCACCTTTTCCACCAAAAAGCCCCTCCTCCTCCACAGCCATGAACGAGTAGAGGTTCTGCCCATTCCCATAAGTCTGGCCACTGCTGTAAGCTTGATGCATGTTGGTCACACCTTGGAGGTTTCTGTTGGCACCAACAGGGAAGCCCTGGTGATAATTGGAAGTTATATCCAGGTAGGCAGCCTGATGAAATCCCTGCTGGGAGAGACAAGAAAAGGCTGTTCAGTAACACAGAGCTGTGCCCACTGTGGATGGGACCTCTTCCTCAGCCACTCCCTTCCCCAAGCCAGACAGTAGTGGTCCTCACTATGGACTAATAAAAGCAGAGATGACCAGCTCTTAAACTCAACATGCAATCAAAGTGTCTGGGAACACCATGCTGGGAAGATAACCAGCATGATTGGCCTTGCTGGCCCTCTGGCTGGTTTGTTTTCTATCTAGTCCCAACTGGGAGATAAGCAGACTGGAAATAAAACCCTGGCACATGAAATACAGCTGGCTTGGTGATGTACAGTCCCATGCACTGTTCCAGTGAGCAGGCTGGACAAGGCACACTTCAGCAAACAAGCTGGAGATGACAAGGAGGGGGGAATTCTCTCACCTGTGGGAGATACACTCCTTTTTCCACCCACTGGCTTTCCTTCTGGCAACGTTTGAACTTCATCCGCTGGTTCTGGAACCACGTTTTCACCTACAAGTGATTGGGAAAGGACACAGTGCATTAGAAATTAATTCCTGGAGCTTCCCACACAGCCTGAAGATGTGATTAGATTAGATGTGATTAGATTAGACGCCTTTTAATACAATCAGTTTTCTGCTTTGCTCCTAATACCGTGCATGATTTGAGCAGTTAAGAACACGCATCAGATCCAGGTAGCTGTAGCATCACAAACCTGAGACTGGAGAGCTAACACCCTTAACTCTCCAGATCACCACGGGATCCTTCACAGGCCTGAGAAACAGGCCAAAACAGCTGCATCACCTCGCCACCGTGCTAAGATTAGCGCTGACTCAGAAGTGAGTCATTCCTCCAGTCAGACACAAGGAGCTGGTGGGGCAGGGACCTTCTCTCTAGGGAGAGACCCCACGCTGCTCTGACTAAAAAAGGCACTTTGCAGCGCAGCAAAATGGTCTGATTTTTCATGTTCTGAAACAACACATGTCCACACGGAACAGCAACCTGGCTCTGCGCAGCCCTGCTTTCTATGCGCTTTCACACACCTGCACGGAGGGGGTGGATGGTGCTGGAACCAACCATAAGAGGAACACTGAGTCATAAATTTTCACACCCGCTACTCACTCATGTAAGCAATGGCATAAACAAGACCGCGAAAGAAACTCCAAAGTGTCCCAACCCCGATCATGCAACTCTTGCTGCTCAGAGCAAGATGTTTACCTGCTTGTAGGTGAGCCCCAGGACAGCAGCCAGCTCTCGGATCTGCTGGGGGCTGAGGTACTTCTGGCTCTGGAACCGCTGGTGCAGGATTTGCAGCTGCTCCTGGGAGAAGGCTGTGCGGCTCTTGGCCTTCTTCACCACACCCTCGCCTTCCTCCTTGACTTTCTGGGAAGAGGGATGGGGAGACGGACGCTCGGCGGTGGGGCTAGTGGCAGAGTCGGGGGTGTACTGGGTGAGCATCCCAGAGCTAGAGGAAGCTGGAGAAACATCTGAAAAGAGAGAGGTCTGGTGTCAGAGATGCCCGTGTGGGAAAAGACTCCAGACTTCATAGCCCCGCTTCTCTGGAGATTTTAAGACTGGGTGCCTCGGGGACTTGCAGGGGCTCCCGCGGGCAGAGCACAAAATCCTTCTGGTTCGAAAACACCTTTAAGATCATCGAGTCCAACCGTTATCTAACCTTACCAAGACTGGCGCTAAGCCATGGCCTCAGCACCACGTCTCTGCCTCTTTTAAACACCTCCAGGGTTAGTCAAACACTCCCCTGGGCAGCCTGTTCCAAAGTTTGAGAACCCTTTCAGTGAAGAAGTTTCTAATATCCAACCTAAACCTGCCCATGGCGCAACTTGAGGCCTTTTCCCTCGTCCCGTCGCTTGTTAGTAAGGAAAAGGGCTCAGGCGCCCTTGGGTCAGCCAAGCCGAGACCGTTCTTCTGCTCCCACCTCTGCCCCGTCCCTCCTGGTCGCTGGTGGTTGGCCCCACAGCTCCCCGCCGCCGAAGCCGCGGGCAGCCCTGTCGCGCCTTCGGGCTCGGCCACCTACCTGGCTGGCTGGGGGTCTGCTCCGGTGCGGCGCAGGGCACGGTGTCCGCCAGCGGAGCCTCCTCGGCCGGCTCGCTGCTCTCCGTGCTCCCCGGGGAGAGCCAGTAATAGTCGCCACAGCTGAAGGCGCCGGGATAGGGCATGTAGGGTGGCATGGCTAGGTGGGTGCTCATGGCCAGGCCTTCCAGCCCCTAGCTGGCGGTGAGTTGTGCAGCAGGCAGCCCGCAGGCAGGTACCCCATTAAACGGGGGCAGGGGTGTGTGGGATGCTTTATGTCCTTCCCAGCCTGGCCTGGGCTAGAAGGGATTGTCATGGCCATTGTCATGTTAAAAGTCGGTTGATTGGAGGGGAGGGGCTTTCGGCGCTATTCAGAGGGTGGGGGAGGGCTTGGCTCACCAGGTCCCGGATCCCAACTCGTCTTTCAGGTGCCTGAGCTGCCAGGACACCCCCTCCCTGCTGGGGGGTGGGAGGAAGACTCTTGTTCCCCCACCCTGCCAGGGGCCAGAAGGCCTGGGCAGGGCCGTTTGGGGAGTGAGCCAGGGCTTAGCAGACATCCCCTGCCTCATCCCCGCATTTAGCACTCTGTCCCCCACCTCCGCCTCCTCACCGGTCACCACCCAAATGCAGAGAATGGAAAGGACCCCGGAGCCTGCCCCGGGGCATGCAAGGGCTTATGCGTGTCTGCATTGCAGATCGCAACCATCGTAGCAAACAGAGAAGCCCTCCACCCTACCCCCCCCAGCCAGTGACTATAGACTGGGTGGGGGAAGGAACACCATTGCAGAGCAGTGTCTGTATTGCAGAGAAAAAAGGTTCAAAGCCACACAAGCTGCTCGCTTGTGCAGCAAAGACTTAAAACAGGCAGGTCTGTTTTGCAGGGGCGTAAAGAAACGGCATTTCACCTTCCCCAAGCTTCTTTCATCAGCCATTTGACATGTTTGGCTTTGGGGGGTTTTGTGTGTGCGTGTGTTGGTTTGGGGTGTTTGTTTGTTTGGTTGATTGGTTGGTTTGGTTTGGTTTGTTGTTGGACTTTTGTGTTTGTTTTTAAAGAAGTGGCATCTTTTAGTTAGTTATTTATTTAACTATGCATTGGGAATCACCCAGGCAGGATTTAAAGGGAGCCAGAGCAGTACAGATATAAAAGATCCCTATAAATCTTAAGGATGTGAAGCCAGCGTCTACAGCCTGCTTGGGAAAGAAAATATTCCTTCCCCTTCCTCTCCTATTTCCACAGATTCACAGAAGAGTGGGGGCTGGAAGGAACTTCTGAAGGTTATCTAGCCTAACCCTCTGCTGAAGCAGCATCACACAGGAGCATGTCCAGGCGGGTTTGGAATGCCTCCAGAGATGGAGACTCCACTCCAGGCAACCTGTGCCAGCGCTTTGCCACCCTCAATGCAGAGAAACTTTTCCTTCTGTGTATATGGAACCTCTTGTGTTCTCATTCGTAAATCACAGCTTTCTTTAAGGAAATAATAATTAAAAGAAATAAATCAAGAACGTCTCACAGCCCTTGAGTGACAAAAGCCACCTGGCAGAAGTACAAACTGCAGCTTGTGACACATTAAACCAATTCCCCACCTCCCCCAGTACAGGGAAACAGGCACCTACTGGTATACAAAGGCAGGAGAGTAGGTACTAAATCTGTTGGAGATAACAGAGAAGGGTCTCCCTTGATTTCCATATGTTTCCTCCCCCCCTCTTGATGAGAAACAAGCAGCAGCTGGTGCCTTGAATCATCGGGGAATGCTGCTCACATGGAGGGGTTCTCTTCTAGCCCACCTTTCATCACTTCCTTATTAAGTGGGATTTTGGGTCTCAGAATCTGAACAGGATCCAGGTGGAGAGATGATAAGGAACATGAGGGGAAAGGGTTATAATCAGATGAAATATAAAGTCTGCTTCTAGCTCTGTGGTAGAAAGTGCTGCTGCTGCAGGCATGGAAAGGGATTTCCTCTAGGACACGAAGCTCTTGTGTTAGCCATTGTGGGGTGAGAGCTCCTGGAGGCACTGCTGGTTGTCCCATAAGATGCAGGGATCCCCAAGCCATCCATCAGAAGGGAAGTGGCTTGTAGGTAGCATGTGAGGCAGAGGGACCCTCACTTTGGAGCCAGAGTAACACCAACCTCACCAGCAATTCCTCCCTGGTGGAACTGTGTGTGTGTGTGCTTGGAAACACCACAAAATGTTTGTGATTTTCACATACAGGCCAGGCTCTCCCCTGCAGACAGCCCTGCTCTGCAGTACCCATGGTATTGTTTCTCACTCCTCTTTCTTCTCTCCTTTCTCCTTTCTCTTCTCTGTCCATATTTAGATTTTCTCATCTCACTTGGTTTCCATCCTCTTTGGGTTTATGCTTCCAAGGCCAAATGTCTTTTTCATGTATCACCTTACAGTGAGGATCATTCGCTCCCCCTCACCAACCATACCTCTAACTGGGTGACCAAACAAACATGTTTTTGTAAGAGGAACAAGGCCTATGTGAGTGTATAAAACCACAGCATCTGAAATCAGAATCTACTCAAGCAAAGAAACCCAGTTATTCCCCCTCAAATAAAAGATGCACTGAAAAGCATCCAGGGAACGTAAAGCCAGAAGTCCTGCAGGCATAGAAGGCTAAGGAAAGCAAAATGAAGAAGTGTGAGAGGCTTCCAGGATGCTGGGTGTGGGACACCTACTGATGGCACCACCAGCCTGTGACCTGCATGTGCTGTCCATGGATGTCTGAAGCTGATGTGAGTTAAAATAATACCTGTTGGGAACAACTTGTGGAGCAGATCTGCCTTTCCTTTGGAGATGTTTTTAGCTGTAATGCCAACATAGTTCAGATCTAGCTCAGTGCTGCTCCCAAGTTATTGCTGCTGTTTGGGCCAAAAAGCAGCAATAGTTTAGGGATTTGACCCAAGGTTGTGGCCCACTCTCTGGTCATGCTGTGGCCATCATCCCTTTTGCAGTTCTCAATTGATTATATGTCTAATACTGTGAAACATTAGTCAGGTGAGTAAGAATAAGTTGGTTCATTAAGTGTGTGGAAGTAAATATCACCACTCCCTGGACTGAAGCATGCCCTAACAAGCTTTTTCCATAGCCCTTCAACAGCAGTGATGAAAGCTCAGGTCTAAAAGCAGTCTTCACCTCCTGGCCTGAGCACAGGGCAGACAGGACCATGCCTGGGAGGTGTTTTCATCCAGCAAGTTCCCTCTGCAAGGCATTCCCTCTTAGTGTCAGTCAGGTCACTATCTTGGCTGGACTGAAGTGGTTCAAACACATCAGTTTACAGCGACTGGAGCTGAGGAAGCAGCGGTTCACTGGCACTGTAAATCCAGCTCTGGAGATCGAGTCACTGGCTTAGAAAAGCTATCTATGGGTCCCTACCTCAGAGCATTGCTAAACTCGTTTTAATCTGCACGTTAATGTTCCTATTACACTGGTAGAGGTTGCCTTAAATTTAGTGTAGGTGAAGTGCCCTTCTGCCTCCCTGTAGCTGCCTCAAACGTGTCATTTGTGCTTTGGTGAAGTGTCACTGAGTGTCCCTGTGCCATTCTGCTCAGCTCCATGGGGGCTGCATGCTTGGTGTTCATGAACAAGGAACCATGCCCAGAGCTCTATTCCCCTCCAAGATTTTCCTGGGACCTATCACCCAGCTGTGTGTTTTGGGAAGGCAGGTAGAAATCCCTCCCTCGTACACTGCTGAGCTTGTCTGGCTTTAGTGCCAACCAAGACTTGATTTTACGGTTTTAGTTTCATTTTAAACCGGAGCACTGCTCAAGCGAGGCATAAAGCAGCCTGCAGCACCGGCCCGGCACTTGGCTCCGGGTAGCTGCCCCCCTGTCGGCTGGTCCCAGCTTGCAGGCGGGACTCAAGACGCCATGTCCGTGTCAAGAAAGAACAACAAAAATTAGACCTTCATTCATATGAAAATGCAGTTTTCCTTTTTCTTGTCCCTTAAGGGGAGCAGGTCTAGAAAAGGACAAAGCTTCTCGCTCCCATTAACAAGCCAGCTCCTCAATCACCTGAGAATCACTGGGTGACGTGGCCCATTGTTAGCAGCGGGGCAGAGGAGCCCTGGCACAAACCCAGGACTCCTGAAGAGGCAGGAAAGCTACGTGTGAAACGAACAGGTGAGAAGCAGACTACCGAGGCAACCCAAATTTCTGGGGTTTGATGGCTCCACTCTTTCATTAGCAGCCCTCATCCGTGCCTGCCACATACCCGACACCGGAGCGCGGTAGTTATGAGCGCTCATCTCAAGATGCATTCCTTATCAGTGCCCATCAGCTGGAATACGGAATAGTCTCTGCAAGGGAAGGCTTGCAAACAGCACAGACTGGAGCCAGGGCTGTGCAAAGTCCGGGGGAACACGGAGAGACCATACATATTGGACAAAACTCTTCCAAGAGTGCTTTGTGCTTGAATCCTGACCCTTTACTCATAGTGTCTTTATTTCTACGGGCTCAGCTCGCTGTCCTCTTACTAAAAACGAGCCCATGGCTGTGGCTGTGTTGAGATGCTTTCTGCGGTTTCCAACACCCAGAAGAGAGCAGCAAACCCTGTGTTTCTCAGGGTAGGTAGGAAGGGTCTGTGTAGCTCAAACCGTGCCACCTCCCGCACTCCCCTCCCAGGGGCTGCGCTGTACCGGGCACTTTGCCTTTTGTTCCCCAAGAGCACACCACTTAGAGCTTTCAAATGAAACTCAAGCTCTACTTTTTCCCTTGATGCTTCTTTCTTTGTCTTCCCCATTCTGAGGTGGGCCAGTTTCCTACAGCTCACCCGCAGGGAAAAGTCTGCAAACCCCATATTTCTGTCAGCCTTTGGACTAAACCGGGCACCCAAGTGGTAGCTAGATTCCCTGCGTGTTGAAGGCTCTGTTAAATTCACTTATGTGGCACCCACTTTCTTCCACATCTCTCATCTGAGGCTGATTCCACGAATTTTACCATAGTTACTGCATATCAGGACAGAGGTAATAAGGATTCTGTGCCGGGTGGATGACACTTGTGCAGGTCGCCGGTAGGCACACAGCCTGCAAACGCTGCTAACACATCCCACTCACCAAGCTCTTCTAAGTACCTACTTTTCGGGCAGGTCACTGTGCCAAATCTGTGGCATCTGATGTTGGTTTTTGTTCGTTTGGGTCCCACCCCCAATCCCCAGAAAGACCCCATAAGAGCAGATCACCTGTGAGGCAAGTTATGGGGAGGCTGGGGTCAGGGAAAAGGGTACTCATCTTCCAAACCCATCAGGGGTTGAGTCAGGCCAACAATGCCTGGCTCTGACCCCCACTCGTCCACCCTCTCATCTCCATTTCTCCAAGGCTGGCTCTTGCACATGCATTCATGAGCAATTAGCAAGTGTTAGAGTGTGAGGCTCCCTAGCTGGCACCTGCTCTACATCTGAATGGTGCAGCCGGTGAAGCCCAGGGCTGTGGAATGGGATCTGCAAGTGGATGCTGTCTGGGACTGAGGAAGAAAAAGGTTTACCTGCATTTGTCTAACAATAATTAGATGGCTGACTTGGCTGAGGTGGAAAGAAAGAGAGACAAAAGAGAAGCCAACACGGAGCAGCTTTAGCTTGTTAAACTGGGGGTAATTTTCTAGGCACTGAATCCAACGAAAGGTGCAGGCTGGAGAGGGGAATGAGGCATTGACATCAGCTAGTGGTGTAGAGGTAAAAACTGTCTGCACTTCATCTGCTTCAGATTGTTCATGGAGAACCAGCTCACATGAAGGTGTGAAGCCACATGTTTTGGGGCAGTAGGAAAAAGTTACAAACAGATCAAAGAGATTGCCTTATTAATTGCATTTATTTCCAGGCTGCAAGGTCAGGAAAATCCACAGTGGCAGAACTCCAGACCCCCAGGCTCTACTGTGACCAAATAAAAACACTTCCCTAGCACCTCTGAGTCCTGAAGGAAGGGGGAGTGCCCATGTCTGTGTTAGGAACAACATCTTGCTACAAACTACTGTTCCAACCCCGTTTGTTTCCTCCATGCATACTCCGGGGCTAAGTTAAGCTTGAGAACACCCTCTCCTAACCCCACTCAGGACTAAGCTGCTTTACTAGTAACAGTATCAAAGTTCCTGCAGATGCAAAGTCAGCTTGCAGCATGTTGCATGACTTTGGTGCAAAGGTGCTGGTGTTGACTTTTGACTTGCAGGGCCCTGTGATGTGGCAGCACCTCAGCTCTCTCTTCTACACTTACTGCACCCAAGAGACTTCCTCATGGAAGAAGAAATGGTCAAGCCCACAGAGCCTCCTCAGCCACAGTCGCTCAGAGGCAGCATGCTCACATAAACTGCTGAAGATTTCAATTTCCATCACTACCCATCTGCTCTGTGCAGACATGTGCTGGCCCCAGCTGGAGGCCTGATCTCTGATCTGGCCACTAGCTGCACCCATTGTGAAGCCAAAGCAGCAGCATTGCCCTGCAGCCAAAGCAGGCTGTTGAACAGCATGGTTCCAAGCACCGTTCCGGTGATGAAGGCCAGCTCCTGTCGTGCTCCTCTTCCGTGATGTGATGCTCTGAGAACACATCTACATTACTCATGGAATTCTATACCTGTCTCCTGCTTGTGTCCTTCGTGTTACCACATTCCAGTGTCTTAAGAGGGCTGCCTGGAGCACCTAGAATCATAGAATGGAATCAGTCAGGGTTGGAAGGGACCACAAAGATCATCTAGTTCCAACCCCCCTGCCATGGGCAGGGACACCCCACACTAGATCAGCCTGCCCAGAGCCTCATCCAGCCTGGCCTTAAACACCTCCAGGGATGGGGCCTCAATCACCTCCCTGGACAACCTGAAGCTGTCCCTTACATCCCTGAATGATGCAGTCATGGAAAGGCCAAGGGTGGCTGGGAGCCTGCTTAACAACAATCTGCTGTGGTACCAAGAAAGAGGAGGAAAAGAAAAGGCTCAGAATCAAGCTGTTCTGTGAAACATTCTCCTCCTAGCTTTAAAACCTTCCCTGTGGTGAAACACATGGACATATGGTTTCAACCTCCTGAAGTTAAGGTTAAAAGAGAAGGAATTAGATCAGTGGGCCACATGCTGACTTCTCTTGCCTCTATGGAACCAGGAGAATTCCTCAGCAGGGATGGATAATGGTCTCACGACACTCAAAGACACTTTCAAGTCAGTTGGGACGGCACCGAGGTTTGAAACCCTTCTGTGCTTGTAGCAGTGCACCTGAGGGCCTATTCTCACCCTTGCTTTAATTGTGGCAATACATGCATTCCTGGACAAAGAAATAAAGATAGACACAGGGAGAAAAAGCTAGGCCACATTAATAGAGATAAGGAAAGAGAAAAAGGGAACAGAAAACCTCTCTGTTCCGTCTAGGTTCCTAGATTGCCCACACCGTTCCGGTGTCTGGGCGTTTTCTGGTGGAGTCTGCAGTGCCCTTGACTCAGATCTGCTACATGTGGTTCTTGGTCTTTTTCTCATCCTCTCTGCAGGCAGAGAGCTGCATGGGCAATTTGAGTCTGGGTCATTGGAGGTGTTCAGGAGGAGACTTGATGGGGTGCTTGGTGCCATGGGTTAGTTGTTTAGGTGGTGTTGGATGACAGGTTGGACTTGGTGATCTTGAAGGTCTCTTCCAACCTGGTTTGGTTTATTCTATTCTAAATAAAAGAACTGTATTGACTTCATCAGGCTTAAGATTCAGCTGGCCTGGTTTAGCTTCACCAGGCACTCCTGGCTGTTTGTGTTTGAGGGGTGTGTGGGACAAGTGTGCCTTCTGCTTGGAAAGACAAGCAGCGAGGTAAGGGTGTGTTGCAGGGTCACAGGAACACAGAATGGTGAGGGATGGAAGGGACCTCAGGAGGTCATCTCTTCCAACCCCCCTACTAAAGCAGGTTTGCCTACATGAGGTTGCACAGGAATGCATTCATGTGGGTCTTGAAATCTCTAAAGGAGATTCCACAACCTTTCTGGGAAGCCTGGTCCAGTGCTCTGACACCCTCAAAGGGAAGAATTTTTTCCTCATGTTTAAGTGAAATCTCCTGTGTTCTACTTTGTACCCAGTGCCCCTTGTCCTGGGCACCACTGGAGACAGCTGAGCCCCACCTTCTTGACTGCTACCCTTTAGATGCTGGTCAGCACTGAGGAGATCCCCTCTCAGTCTCCTCTTTTCTAGGCTAAACAGCTCCAGGTTTCTCAGCCTGTCCTCATAAGAGAGATGCACCCTCAGCATCTTTGTGGTCCTCTGCTGGACTCTCTCCTGTCATTCCCTGCCTCTCTTGAACTGGGACACACTTCAGGTTTGGCCTCACCAGGGAACAGTAGAAGGGAAGGAGAACCTCCCTGAATCTGCTGGCCACACTCTTCTTAATGCACCGCAGAACACTGTTGGCCTTGGCCACGAGGGCACACTGCTGGCATGGTGTACTTGTGCACCAGGACACCAGGTCTTTCTCCACAGCTCTGCTTTCTAGCAGTTCAATCCCTAACCTATGCATGACCCATGAGATGACTTTGCCACCTACAAGATTTTCAGTGTTAAGAGAGCTCACCTGCAGCAGTAAGGAGGAACCACTGACACCAGTAGATGGCAGCTGTTGGTTTGAGTGTCTCAAAGGAATCTCTGCATGCTGGTTTGTGCCTGCCGGGTTCCTGAACTGGGCATTTGGGTGAGTAGGGAGCAGCTTCAGAAAACATGGGGCAGATACAAAGAACATGAGGTCAACAGAGACAGGGGAACATCCCCCAACCCTGCCTTTGTGCTATAGTCCATTGACCTTGAAGGCTGCCAGCACTGTTTGCTAATTGATGTTGGGAGGAGAAAAGAGTTTCTCCCTGTACAAGTTGTCATAAGAAGGATAACTGACCAACTGACCTGATCAGGAAGTGGTGTACTTAGCATAATGCCCAGGCTAAATGAGGGATGTCCACCACCCCACTGTGCTGACTCCATCACAAATCATAGTATCACAGTATCAGTCAGGGTTGGAAGGGACCACAAGGATCATCTAGTTCCAACCCCCCTGCCATGGGCAGGGACACCCCACACTAGATCAGCCTGGCCACAGCCTCAGCCAGCCTGGCCTTAAACACCTCCAGGGACAGGACCCCAACCACCTCCCTGGACAACCCATTCCAGGGCTTCACCACTCTCATGGGGAAGAACTTCCTCCTCACCTCCAGCCTCAATCTCCCCATCTCCAGTTTCATTCCTTTCCCCCTAGTCCTATCACTCCCTGAGATCCTGAGCAGTCCCTCCCCAGCCTTCCTGTAGCCCCCTTCAGATCCTGGAAGGCCACAATGAGATCACCTGGGAGCCTTCTCTTCTCCAGACTGAACAGCCCCAACTCCTTCAGTCTGTCCTCACAGGAGAGGTGCTCCATCCCCCTGCTCATCCTCCTGGCCCTTCTCTGGGCACCTTCCAGCACCTCCAGATCCCTCTTGCAATAGGGACTCCAGAACTGGAGGCAGTACTCCAGGTGGGGTCTCAGCAGAGCTGAGCAGAGGGGGAGAATCACCTCCCTTGCCCTGCTGGCCACACTTCTCCTGCTGCAGCCCAGGAGCTGATTGGCTTTCTGGGCTGCAAGTGCACACTGAGAGCTCCTGCTGAGTTTCTCCTCCACCAGCACCATCCATGTTCATCAGCATGCTCAGCTCCAATCAGCTTTTCATATCAGGTAAGGACCTTACCTCACCACAGGGACCACTGTTCTTGGTTACATCTCCAAGCCATCTCTTAACTTGGTCACGGATTATGATGGAGTTTGGACAGCTGGAAGCTAAGAAGCTGAAAAACTCATCTGAGATGCTGGTTAGACAGATACTCTGGCAGTGACCTGGAGGAGTAGTGTCCAAAGTGCAAGCATATGGAAGGGAATTACATTAGGGAGTACTGTGGGGAAAATGATCTATATGTGGCCTGGTGTGGCATGATCTAAAATATCAGGTTAGAGGAAAGACTGAAAATCACCATGTCCTCACTGTAGCTGACAAACAGATCCCAGCACCACCCAGCAGCAGTGGGTAACTGCTATTGTGTTTTTGTTTGATTGTTTTCCCAACTTGCCAGGAAACTGAGGCACCAGGTTTTGTGGTGGTCCTGCTGGGCCTGGAGCAAGATATCAGGTGATTCATGTGTCTTTGACACCTTGCAGTTCTAGGCTGAGAAGAGGTGAAGATCTCCCTGATGTGCTCCTGCCTTGTGCTGCTGCCCAGGGAGACTGGCTTCCTGGTCTTAGCTGGGCTGGGGCGCTGCAGCACTCGAGTTCCTCCAAACCTCCCCAGGGATTGCCATTTCTGGCAGAGAGCAAGTCACTTTAAATTAGTCCAAACAGCTGCACTGAACTGAGCAAGCACCTCCTGAGGGCTTTCTGCTCTATGTAGTCCATCTCACACTCAAAGAGGAGGTGCAGCCTTGTGCACAGACCAGCCCTGAAGCTTGGGGCTTACCCAAACTCGGTGACTGTGGCCCAGATGTGAGTGAGGGAGAGCTGGTCCTGGGATGGGGAATGTGTGAAGGAGGTCCACGAGGTCAGCATTTTGCGGTCATGTTGCTGCTGGGAAGGTGAAGCATTCGCTAGCCCAAGGACAGCAGGTTTCTGGGGGGGAGCCCCTCACTACAAGAAAGACTTTGAGCTGCTGGTGAGGGTCCAAAGAAGGGTAGCAAAGCTGATGAAGGCTCTGAAGAACAGGCCTTGTGAGGTGCAGCTGAGGGAGCTGGGTTTGTTTAGTCTGGAGAAAAGGAGGCTGAGGGAAAACCTTTTCATAGTCTACAACTCCTTGAAAGGAGGCTGGAGTAAGGTGAATGCTGCTCTGCTCTCCCTGGTAACAAGTGGCAGGACAAGAGGAAATGGCCTCAAGTTGCACCAGGGGAGGTTTAGGTTGGATAGCATAAGAATCTTCTTGACTGAAAGGGTTCTCAAAGACTGGAACAGGCTCCCCAAGGGAGGCATTTCAAAGATGTGGTGCTGAGGGTTTAAAGGGCTTGGTAGAGTTAGATAATGGATGGACTTGGTAACCTTTGGGCATTGATTCCAACCGATTCATTTCCATAACTCTGGCGAGTTAGGCTGAACTAGGGGGCCACGACGCGGGAGCCCCCAGGGCTCTCCCCTGTTTCACCCCCAGGCCGCCACCGAGGGGCAGCAGAGAGTCGCGGCGGCGAGAGCGGCAGGGAGGGCTGCAGCCGCCCTGGCCCCCGGCGCTGCCGCTGGACGTTCCCCAGCGCGGGCGGCTGGAGCGCGTTCCTCCTCCGGGCTGCATTCACCCCCACGGACCCTTCCAGGGCGTTTTTAGCACCTCGGTCGCTTTCGTCATGCGAGAAATGAGGCGGCTCCTTGAAACGCAGGGCTGAGGCAAGCCGGGGGCGTTTCTGTTGCCTCGCTGTTCCCCATCTCTCAAGGGCAGTCTGTAGGAGATCTCCATCTGGCAGCTTCAGAAGGAGAAACATCTCCCTGCCTCAGCGAATGAGAAATTCTTCTTGGCCACCGCCTTGCAACGAACACCACGGCAAGGCATCGTGGAACAGACCATCTCCATGGTGGCTGCTCCATGCATAGGGCGAGACAGGCTTGAACTGCAGAGGTCTTTTACAACCTTCAGCCTCCTTTCCCACACACGAACGACACCTTCAGCCTCAAAACAAGAGCTGAGCTGCAGCTGAGGGGCAGGAGAAATATAATCACATAATCACAGCATCATTTCAGCTGGAAAAGACATTTAAGATCACCAAGTCCAACCACTATCTAACTCTAACAGGTCTGGTGCTAAACCATGGCACTCTGCCTCTTTGGAACACCTCCAGGGAGGGGGATTTGACCATGTCCCTGGACAGCCTGTTCCAGTCTTTCAGAACCCTTGCAGCAAAGAAGTTTTTTCTACTATCCAACCTAAACCTCCTCTGGTACAACTTAAGGCCTTTTCCTCCTGTCCTCTCACTTGTTACTAGGCAGGGCAGACTGGTTCCCACCTCACTACAACCTCCTTTCAGCGAGCTGTAGAGAGGGAGGTCTCCCCTCAGCTTCCTTTTCCCCAAACTGAACACCTCAGATCCCTCAACCAATCTCAGAAGAGCTGTTCTCCAGACCCTTCACCAGCTTCATTGCCCAGTGGGGAAACATCATTCACAGGAAGAAGTCCTTCTCCCCAGAAGGGCAAATGCTGTGCATTTTCTCCCACAGCACTGTCCACTGCTATCCCATAAGTGATGCTGTGATTTGAGGTTTCTTCCTTTATTATCCTCTGGTTTTGTCTATTCATTCATAACAAGGTTGGCTCCTGGGGGCTATTCCTGAGAGGGCCTCGGGTACCTTCACAGTGCCTCCAGATGCATTCACAATGTTGTGAACCTTGACAGGACACACAGGTGTGACAGCATGTAAACCCAGGAAATTCTGTTTACTCATCTTGCATCCAAAATAAAAGCTTGAAAAGCAGCTTCCCCTGCCCCAGCAATTCCTCTCTCTTCCTCTGCTTGGTTTCTCTTCTCCGAGCTCACAGCACTCACATGCACCTGTGTTTCAGACATGATTTTTGTGGCTGCCATCAAGTCCCAGACACAGACACAAACTCTATACGTTGGCATTTGCATTGGTATCAGCTTAACTATCTCAGCTGATGCAAAATGGACATCAGAGAATCATAGAACTATTTCAGTTGGAAATGACCTTTAAGATCAGCACGACCTTTAAGAGGGGATTGAGTCAGTCATCAGCATATTTGCAGATGACACCAAGCTGGGAGCAGATGTTGGTCAGTTAGAGGACAGAAGGGCTCTGCAGAGGGACCTTGACTGACTGGACAGATGGGCAGAGGCCAACAAGATGGCATTCAACAAGTCCAAGTGCCAGGGGCTGCACTTTGGCCACAGCAACCCCAGGCAGAGCTACAGGCTGGGGTCAGAGTGGCTGAGAGCTGCCAAACAGAGAGGGACCTGGGGGTGCTGATTGACAGCCACCTAAACATGAGCCAGCAGTGTGCCCAGGTGGCCAAGAAGGCCAATGGCATCCTGGCCTGCATCAGGAACAGTGTGGCCAGCAGGAGCAGGGAAGTCATTGTGCCCTGTACTCAGCACTGGTTAGGCCACACCTTGAGTCCTGTGTCCAGTTCTGGGCCCCTCAGTTTAAGAAGGACATTGAGAGACTTGAAGGTGTCCAGAGAAGGGCAACAAGGCTGGGGAGAGGCCTTGAGCACAGCCCTGTGAGGAGAGGCTGAGGGAGCTGGGGTTGCTTAGCCTGGAGAAGAGGAGGCTCAGGGGAGACCTCATTGCCCTCTACAACTACCTGAAGGGAGGTTGTAGCCAGGAAGGGGTTGGTCTCTTCTGTCTAGCAACCATCACCAGAACAAGAGGACACAGTCTCAAGCTGTGCCAGGGCAGGTTTAGACTCGAGGTGAGGAGGAAGTTCTTCCCAGAAAGAGTAATGGCCATTGGAATGTGCTGCCCAGGGAGGTGGTGGAGTCCCCATCCCTGGAGGTGTTCAAGAGGGGATTGGATGTGGCACTTGGTGCCATGGTTTATTCATGAGGTGTTGGTTAACAGGTTGGACCTGATGATCTCTGAGGTCTCCTCCAACCTTGGTGATTCTGTGATTCTCTGAGTCCAACCACCATGTCCTGCAGTACCACATCTACAATATTTTTTAACACCTGCAGGGATGGTGACACCACCAGCTCCCTGGACAGCCTGTGCCAATGCCTGACCACTCTTTACATAAAGAATTCCCCCCTAATAGCTAATCTAAACCTTCCCTGGCACAACTTGAGGCCATTTCCTCTCACCCTATCTCTCGTTATGTGGGAGAAGATACTAACTCCCACCTCACTGCAACCTGCTTTAAGGAAGTTGTGCAAAAATCTCCTCCAGCCTCCTCTTTTTGGAGCTAAACAACCCCAGTTGCTTCAGCTGCTCCTCACATGAAGTCTCACAGAGGTTTTGTGTTTTCAGTGGCTGCTGAAGCTACTCTTTCCTTGTGTTTCTCTTGGCGTGGCGCAGTCACCAGCTGCTTTGCTGCAGGGAATTCAAATTCTCCTTGAGTCCTGTTTTTGGCTGCCTGTGCTGCAGGCAAGTGACTCATGCACTAGGCTTCTCGCTGCGTAGATACCTGTATGATAAAGGCCACAAGTTGGGGAAATTTCCTGTGCAAAGAAGCCCTTTGGCTAAAAGGGTTTCTGAAGATCTTAATCTGCAGGATAAACCCTGAGGGCATGTGGCCTGAGCTCCTGGGGGGCTCATTAGCCTGGGAATCAAGCCAGCTGTATGAAATTCGGCTGAGCTTCCCCTGCTTTAGGATGATGTTGCGCTAACGTTCCTGGCAGGGCTGAGGCATACACCAGAAACCAGCCTGGCAAAGATTAAAGGCTTTAGTGGAGCTAGGAGAAGCATTTCCTTTCCCTTTGTCACCTCCCATGCTCTTCTGGTCTTCCTCTGTGCATAGGATGAGTGAGCCTTCTAACATGGCATTTTCTTGGTGATCTTGGAGGCCTTTCCCAATCCTAATGATTCTATGATTCTTTTCCTTGTGTGGCATTCCCAGAGAGCCTTCTGTGCCTGGCCCCATCTCTGATCTCCTTTCAGATTTTTCTGCTTTTCCTCGCCCTGTTTCTTATTTTGCTCTCTCTTGTTTGAGTTCAGTTCTCTCCTGCATCATTTTCACCCTGTTCATTTTGTTCTCCAGATGGCATTTTAAATTCTTCTCTCTCTGAATGTTTTTCCCCTCACGACCCTGTTTCTCCTTGCTCTGTTTTCTGAGCAAGGTATCACAGTATCACCAAGGTTGGAAGAGACCTCAAGGATCATCCGAGTCCAACCTGTCACCACAGACCTCATGGCACCAAGTGCCACATCCAATCCCCTCTTCAACACCTCCAGGGATGGTGACTCCACCACCTCCCTGGGCAGCACATTCCAATGGCAAAGAACTCCCTCTGTGGCACAACTTGAGACTGTGTTCTCTTGTTCTGGTGCTGGGTGCCTGGGAGAAGAGACCAACCCCCTCCTGGCTACAACCTCCCTTCAGGGAGTTGTAGAGAGCAATGAGGTCACCCCTCAGCCTCCTGTTCTCCAGGCTAAGCAACCCCAGCTCCCTCAGCCTCTCCTCACAGGGCTGTGCTCAAGGCCTCTCCCCAGCCTTGTTGCCCTTCTCTGGACACCTTCAAGTCTCACAATGTCCTTCTTAAACTGAGGGGCCCAGAACTGGACACAGGACTCAAGGTGTGGCCTAACCAATGCAGAGTACAGGGGCACAATGACTTCCCACCGCTTGCTGGCCACACTGTTCCTGATGCAGGCCAGGATGCCATTGGCCCTCCTGGCTGCCTGGGCACACTGCAGGCTCATGTTCAGCCTACCATCAACCAGTACCCCCAGGTTCTGTACTGTACTGATGGGGTACAGTACCCCATCTCCCAGGCAGCCAGCACCAGAACAAGAGGACACAGTCTCAGGCTGCGCCAGGGGAGGTTTAGGTTGGATGTTAGGAAGAAGTTCTACACAGAGAGAGTGATTGCCCATTGGAATGGGCTGCCTGGGGGGGTGGTGGAGTCACCATCATTGGAGGTGTTCAGGAGGAGACTTGATGGGGTGCTTGGTGCCATGGGTTAGTTGTTTAGGTGGTGTTGGATTAGTTGATGGGTTAGGCACGATGATCTGGAAGATCTCTTCCAACCTGTTCTATTCTATTCTATTCTATTCTATTCTATTCTATTCTATTCTATTCTATTCTATTCTATTCTATTCTATTCTATTCTATTCTATTCTATTCTATTCTATTCACTGAGCTGGGTGAGGCTAAGGTTTGTGTGCCTTTTTAAACTCACATCTGCGGCATCCCAGCTTCACGCCGGAGATTATAACCTGAGGACAGCACAGAGTGTGGGTGTGAAGCCAGTGAGACAGGGAGGAGGGACCCTGTGTGTGTTGTGAGTCAAAATAAAAGTATCTCATCTGGGTGATGCTTTTTAGGAAGCAGCACTGCTGATTTCTGGCCAGCTGTCGTCAAGCTTGGCTGAAAGCAGCCAGCAAAGGTATTTCTGGGAAAAGGAGATTTCCAGGTTTGTGGTGTGCCTCGTTCCACACCACACTGCAGCTTTCCAGTTTGCTTTGCTGGTGTGCCTGCTTATTTTGTGGCCCAAATCCATCTGTTCCTGCACAGAACTGCTCTCAAAGCTCCTTTACTACCTCTTGCAGAGCTGACTGGATTAGAAGTAAACACAAAAATAATCTACAGAGGAGGCCATTTGTCCTGACCCTCCCCACGGCACAGCTGCAAGGGTGGGAACTGGCAGGAGAGGAGCAGCAGTGAACAGCCAGGCACAGGCTTGCTGCAGCTCTGTGAGGACAGACTGAGGGAATTGGGGCTGTTCAGTCTGGAGAAGAGAAGGCTCTGAGGAGACCTTCTTGTGGCTTTCCAGTATCTGCAGGGGGCTACAAGAAAGCTGGGGAGGGGCTTTTGAGGGTGCCAGGGAGTGACAGGACTGGGGAGAACGAAACAGAACTAGAAATGGGTGGATTGAGATTGGATGTGAGGAAGAAGTTCTTCCCCATGAGGGTGGTGAGAGCCTGGCACAGGTTGCCCAGGGAGGTGGTGGAAGCCTCATCCCTGGAGGTTTTTAAGGCCAGGCTGGATATGGTTGTGGGCAACCTGCCCTAGTATGAGGTGTCCCTGTCCATGGCAGGGGATTGGAACTGGATGATCCTTGAGGTCCCTTCCAACCCTAACAATTCTATGACTCCATTTGCTGTAGTAAGTGGAGCTATCCTACCTCAAACCATCTGCAAAGATAGGAGGCAAGCCAAATGAAGCAACTTTAGCTGTTGTTGTGGGATCTGGATTTGGGCTCATTCCAGAGCTCACCCTGCTGCTTCTCCTATAGGCCCTGCTATGAAATCCTGGTATAGACACAGTCTGTTACTTGAAGTTAAGATAAATCTGTTCTGACTTATGTCATGTCCTTCTAAGGCTAAGGACCAGGGACAAACAGGGTCCAGAAAGAAGAAAATGAAGTTTGCCTCTTTCCTTGTCTCACAGTAGGTTTCACCTGAACTGGGATTTTTTTCCCTTGCCACAGGCTTTTGCCAAACTCTTGGCCCTACTACCCCTGCACAGCCACCATGCCCTTAAAGAACCTCTGTGTCCCCTTCCCTCCTTTTACTCACCTCCTACCCATTGCTGCAGCTTGAATTGTCCTTCTGAAGATACACAGATTCAAGAGATTAGATGGGCTCAGGGCTGACTTGAGGACAGAGTTCAGAGACACATTCCAATGTGTAGCTCCATTGCCTCTGTGATGTTCACGGCTGGTGTCTGAAAAGAAGCCTGTGGACATTAGAGTTGAACCAGAGAATCTACAGGCTTTCCCCAGACTTACCAGAGCAGCAAAAGACTGGAATGAAATGGGGCACAAGTTGCTGTCCAGAGAAGGGCAATGAAGCTGGTGAAGGGTCTGGAGAACATGTCTCCATGGGGTTGTTCAGTCATGAGAAAAGGAGGCTCAGGGGAGACCTGAGTTGCTCCTTTTGGAGGTTGGAGTGAGGTGGGAGTTGGTCACAGGCAATAGCAAGGGCCAGTCCTACCCAAGGGTCCTCAGCTCTGCTGGCTCATCTCATGCTGCTGTGCCACCAATATGTAGGCAGCTGCCTGCTACTTCTGAGGTGGCACAGAGGAAGCTGAGTAATGCCTAAGGGCAGACTGGCTTCTGTCAACACAGAAGGCAATGGAAGGGCATTGCAAATGGACAGCTAGAGCTGCACAGAGAAGTGTTATAGCCCAGGCTGGCTTTGTCTGACTCCTGTTCCCACTCTATGGCAAGAGCTTCCATGACCAGCTAATTGGAGTAGCTGAAGAGCAGTGTCAGCTCAGGGCAGACTCTTGGCAGTGAGAAATGGCTGCATGGCTCATGGGTGATGCAGAGATCTCCTTTCAAGAGAGGGAAATCCTTTATGCTCCTGTGCTGCTCAGGCAGACTTTTCCTGTTCCCTTTTGCCTTGCTGCAAACACCAGCTTTCAAAACAGAAGCTGTCTCACTCTGTGCCCCATTACCTCCAATTCTTTGAAATTCCTTAGGGCAGGATGTGCCTTGCAAAGCAAGGAAACAAGCTTGATGACAGGGATCAGGAATTTCTCTGGGGTATTTATTTGGCTCTTTGATTTTTGAGCTCTGAACTGTCCCTCCTGTTCTTTGTCCCAGAGGCCTGGACAAAATATGTAATGTCAGCTCAGTGGCTCTAACGCAGGTCTGAGGCTAGAGGGGCTGAGATATAGGGCATGAGATACAGGTTTTGGTGACAATTAGCTCCTATAAACCTCTGTGTCCAGTTCTGGGCCCCTGAGTTTAAGAAGGACATTGAGAGACTTGAATGTGTCCAGAGAAGGGCAACAAGGCTGGGGAGAGGCCTTGAGCACAGCCCTGTGAGGAGAGGCTGAGGGAGCTGGGGTTGCTTAGCCTGGAGAAGAGGAGGCTCAGGGGAGACCTCATTGCCCTCTACAACTACCTGAAGGGAGATTGCAACCAGGTGGGGGTTGGTCTCTTCTCCCAGGCAAGCAGCACCAGAACAAGAGGACACAGTCTGAAGCTGTGCCAGGGGAAGTTTAGGCTGGAGGTGAGGAGAAAGTCCTTCATAGAGGGAGTTCTTTGCCATTGGAATGTGCTGCCCAGGGAGGTGGTGGAGTCCCCATCCTTGGAGGTGTTCAAGAGGGGATTGGATGTGGCACTTGGTGCCATGGTCTAGTAGTCATGAGGTGTTGGGTGACAGCTTGGACTTGATGATCTTTGAGGTCTTTTCCAACCTTGTTGATTCTATGATTCCATTGTATGATTCCTGATTTACATGGGTTCTCCTATCCTATCCAACTCTGGGAGATGATAAAGACTCCTTAACAAGACCACAAAGAGATGTGGGGGACAGAAAGATGCAGCTGTTGGGGGGATCAACATCCAATTTGTGCATAGGAAATACTCCCTGATAATCTGCAAGCTTTTAGAAGAGGAATACTAACCACAAAGCTGCAGTTATGCTATGGTTTGTATTTCATAACCATGATAAATCTAAAGAGCAGCATTTTGGATGAGAGAGGTTGAACTCAAACATTATGATTCATAGGTACCATGGCTGAGCTGCCAGAACAAGATGTTTTGTGTTCCTGGTTGAGTTACCTGCCTGTTGATGATCTCACCTTGTGTTTTTCATTGACCCTTTCAGTGAAATAACAAATATGGCTAAAGTGCTCACAAGGCAAAATGACTCTGGACACATTAATCAGAGTAATCTGTTACCTTCTTCACAGTCTCACAGTATCACCAAGGCTGCAAGAGACCTCAAAGATCATCAAGTCCAACCTGTCACCACAGACCTCATGACTAGACCATGGCACCAAGTGCCACATCCAATCCCCTCTTGAACACCTCCAGGGATGGGGACTCCACCACCTCCCTGGGCAGCACATCCCAATGGCTAACAACTCTCTCAGTGAAGAACTTTCTCCTCACCTCCAGCCTAAACTTCCCCTGGCACAGCTTGAGACTGTGTCCTCTTGTTCTGGTGCTGCTTCCTAGAGAGAAGAGACCAACCCCCTCCTGGCTACAACCTCCCTTCAGGTAGTTGTAGAGAGCAATGAGGTCACCCCTGAGCCTCCTCTTCTCCAGGCTAAGCAACCCCAGCTCCCTCAGCCTCTCCTCACAGGGCTGTGCTCAAGGCCTCTCCCCAGCCTTGTTGCCCTTCTCTGGACACCTTTCAGCATCTCAACCTCCTTCCTAAACTGAAGGGCCCAGAACTGGACACACGACTCAAGGTGTGGCCTAACCAATGCAGAGCACAGGGCACAATGACTTCCCTGCTCCTGCTGGCCACACTATTCCCAATGCAGGCCAGGATGCCATTGGCCTTCTTGGCCACCTGGGCACACTGCTGGCTCATGTTTAGGCAGCTGTCAATCAGTACCCCCAGGTCCCTCTCTGTTTGGCAGCTCTCAGCCACTCTGACCCCAGCCTGTAGCTCTGCATGGGGTTGCTGTGGCCAAAGTGCAGCACCTGACACCTGGACTTGTTGAATGCCATCCTGTTGGACTCTGCCCATCTGTCCACTTGGTCAAGGTCCCTCTGCAGAGCCCTTCTGTCCTCTAACTGACCAACATCTGCTCCTAACCTGGTGTCATCTGCAAACTTGCTGATGACTGACTCAATGCCCTCATCCAGATCATCAATGAAGATGTTAAAGAGGATGAGGCCCAGCACTGATCCCTGGGGCACACCACTGGTGCCTGGCTGCCAGCTGGCTGTGGCACCATTCACCACCACTCTCTGGGCTCAGACTCCAGCCAGTTCCTAACCCAGCTCAGAGTGCTGCTGTCCAAGCCAGGGGCTGACAGCTTGGCCAGGAGTTTGCTATGGGGGACGGTGTCAAAGGCCTTGCTGAAGTCCAGGCAGACCACATCCACAGCCTGCCCCAAGTCCATCACGCACAAGAAAAAGCTGAGAGGGTAAAAACACCAAACCAAACAATAAAACCTGCTGACCAAAAAAAATAGAACAAAACAACCAACCTCCTGACTTCAGCTCTCTGTGGTCACTGCTCCAACCCAAGGGGACCTTTGTGGCCCCAGGGGTCTGCTTTGTGTCTGTGGAAAGGCAAGGATGATGTTGGTGCTGGCATGCTGAGTGAGAGCCCTGGTCCCTGGTGTAACTGCAGGGGGCAAGGGACTGCACCCAGGTTTGAGCCTGTTGGGGAAGCTCCTGTCTGCATGAAACTGAAACAGCAGCCAAAAAACGTCAGGGAACAAAGGGAACTGATGAAACTGAACAAAAGATGGGCATGGGTCGGGGAAAAGCTGAGGCAGGAGCTGGCTCACACAAATGCTGGGCAGCAGAGAATCCAAAAATGCCTCTTCCCTTCTCAACAGTTTTGACATCTTCAAACTGCTGTTGTGCCACAAAAAGCCAGGAAGTGTCAGACCAGACATTTTTTGTCCAATAGAGGGGGAAAAAAGTAGTTTGAATGCAAAGTTGAGTCAAATGCATTAGCAATGCAAAGTGTTTAGGCTGGATGTTAGAAAGAAGTTCTTCCCAGCAAGAGAGATTGGCCATTGGGATGTGCTGCCCAGGGAGGTGGTGGAGTCACCATCACTGGAGGTGTTTAGGAAGAGCCTGGATGAGGCACTTGGTGCCATGGTTTAGTTGATTAGATGGTGCTGGGTGATAGGTTGGACTTGATGATCTCAAAGGTCTTTTCCGGTCTGGTTAACCTCTTCTCTTCTCTTCTCTTCTCTTCTCTTCTCTTCTCTTCTCTTCTCTTCTCTTCTCTTCTCTTCTCTTCTCTTCTCTTCTCTTCTCTTCTCTTCTCTTCTCTTCTCTTCTCTTCTCTTCTCTTCTCTTCTCTTCTCTTCTCTTCTCTTCTCTTCTCTTCTCTTCTCTTCTCTTCTCTTCTCTTCTCTTCTCTTCTCTTCTCTTCTCTTCTCTTCTCTTCTCTTCTCTTCTCTTCTCTTCTCTTCTCTTCTCTTCTCTTCTCTTCTCTTCTCTTCTCTTCTCTTCTCTTCTCTGAACCTCTCCGAGCCTCTCCTCTCTGAACCTCTCCTCTCCTCTCCTCTCCTCTCTGAACCTCTCCTCTCCTCTCCTCTCTGAACCTCTCCTCTCCTCTCTGAACCTCTCCTCTCCTCTCCTCTCTGAACCTCTCCTCTCCTCTCCTCTCTGAACTCTCCTCTCCTCTCCTCTCCTCTCCTCTCCTCTCCTCTCCTCTCCTCTCCTCTCCTCTCCTCTCCTCTCCTCTCCTCTCCTCTCCTCTCCTCTCCTCTCCTCTCCTCTCCTCTCCTCTCCTCTCCTCTCCTCTCCTCTCCTCTCCTCTCCTCTCCTCTCCTCTCCTCTCCTCTCCTCTCCTCTCCTCTCCTCTCCTCTCCTCTCCTCTCCTCTCCTCTCCTCTCCTCTCCTCTCCTCTCCTCTCCTCTCCTCTCCTCTCCTCTCCTCTCCTCTCCTCTCCTCTCCTCTCCTCTCCTCTCCTCTCCTCTCCTCTCCTCTCCTCTCTGAACCTCTCCTCTCTGAACCTCTCCTCTCCTCTCTGAACCTCTCCTCTCCTCTCTGAACCTCTCCTCTCCTCTCTGAACCTCTCCTACTCTCTGAACCTCTCCTCTCTTCAGTGGAGGAAAAATATGGATCAGAGTTGCCACATCTATGCTCATACATTTTCAGATATTATCATTACTACTATTATTACCTTGCAATTATTAGAATGTTAAGTAGTTTGAAGCAAAAAGGTGGTAGAGGAAGGAAGGAAGGAAGGTTATTAAAATATCTGTAATGGTGCAGGTTATTACAGCAGGTTTTATTCAGGGGTGGATTAGTTTTAGGACCTCTTTAGGTAAAATTAGCACATTTTAAAAGGACATCACCGCAGTTCTGTTGGTGTCATGGCTGATGGGAGAACAGAGCAGGCACAAAATAACACATATGAAAAGGTATTATGGTCAGTGAATATGTTTTCAAGCTTTAATGCACACAGTGCATAGTTAGCAGCTGCACATCGATGGAAAAGAAATAGAATAGAATAGAATAGAATAGAATAGAATAGAATAGAATAGAATAGAATAGAATAGAATAGAATAGAATAGAATAGAATAGAATAGAATAGAATAGAATAGAATAGAAGTAGAGTAGAATAGAATAGGAGTAGAATAGAATAGAATAGAATAGAATAGAATAGAATAGAATAGAATAGAATAGAATAGAATAGAATAGAATGGACCAGGTTGGAAGAGACCTTTGAGATCATTGTGTCCAACCTATCATCCAACACCACCTAATCAACTAACCCATGGCACCAAGCACCCCATCAAGTCTCCTCCTGAACACCTCCAGTGATGGTGACTCCACCACCTCCCTGGGCAGCCCATTCCAATGGGCAATCACTCTCTCTGTGTAGAACTTCCTCCTCACCTCCAGCCTAAACCTCCCCTGGCGCAGCCTGAGACTGTGTCCTCTTGTTCTGGTACTCCAAAGACAGCTGTCTTGTCTACCTCCTCCTGTCATTTTGTCCCATAATAACCTGTGGTAGTTTTAGCCTATGCCTTTAAAACTTTTCACAGATCTTGAGCAGAAAAGTAGTAAAATGTAAAGGAATCACTTCTGGGGGTAAAAAGGAAAATCAAGATAGTTCCAAACAATTCCATTGGAGAGACAAGGAATTGGTTGTACCAAAACATCTTTATTGATGATCTGGATGAGGGCATTGAGTCCATCAGCAGTAAATTTGCTGACGACACCAAGCTGGGGGCAGGAGTTGATCTGCTGGAGGGTTGAGAGGCTCTGCAGAGGGACCTGGACAGGCTGGACAGCTGGGCAGAGTCCAAGGGCAGCAGATTGAACACATCCAAGTGCCAGGTTCTGCACATTGGCCACAACAACCCCAGGCAGTGCTACAGGCTGGGGTCAGAGTGGCTGAGAGCAGCCAGGCAGAGAGGGACCTGGGGGTGCTGGTTGATGGTAGGCTGAACATGAACCAGCAGTGTGCCCAGGCAGCCAAAAGGGCCAATGGCATCCTGGCCTGCATCAGGAAGAGTGTGGCCAGCAGGAGCAGGGAGGTCATTCTGCCCCTCTACACTGCACTGGTTAGGCCACACCTTGAGTCCTGTGTCCAGTTCTGGGCCCCTCAGTTTAGGAAGGAGGTTGACTTGCTGGAATGAGTCCAGAGAAGAGCAACAAAGTTGGTGAGGGTTTTGGAACACAGCCCTGTGAGGAGAGGCTGAGGGAGCTGGGGTTGCTTAGCTTGGAGAAGAGGAGGCTCAGGGGTGACCTTATCACTCTCTACAACTACCTGAAGGGAGGTTGTAGACAGGCAGAGGTTGGTCTCTTCTCCCAGGCACCCAGTACCAGAACAAGAGGACACAGTCTCAGGCTGCACCAGGGGAGGTTCAGGTTGGATGTTAGGAAGAAGTTCTATACAGAAAGAGTGATTGCCCTTTGGAATGTGCTGCCTGGGGAGGTGGTGGAGTCGCCGTCATTGGAGGTGTTCAGGAGGAGACTTGATAGGGTGCTTGGTGCCATGGGTTAGCTGTTTGGGTGGGTTGGATTGGTTGATGGGTTGGACACGATGATCTTGAAGGTCTCTTCCAACCTGGTTTGGTTTATTCTAATAAAGTTTATTCTAATAAAAACAATTCCTTCTTCTCCTCTCACTTCTTCACTCAGGACAGACACTGACTTGCTTCTGTTGACCTTGGCTGCGTTGGTTTTGTCTAACAGCAGCTTCCTCTGCTCCTTTCTCTTCTCCCTTTTGTACAGGGGGGTGGGGTGCAGAAATGGAGAAGTCTTTGGAGTTGGTGTATTAGTCCCTAGCTCTTGAATTCTGAGAGGGTTATCATTTCAGCTTCCTGACCCTGATTTGGAATTTAGAAAGAAAACTGGAAAAGGCTTAGGATTGTTGGTTTTCCTTTTAATTATTTTCCAGCTCTTCAATTTGCCTCCTGTCTGTGTCAAGGAACCAGCCATTAAGTCCTGATAGTTTTGGAAGAGCAGCTTCAGATCCAGGGTGTCAGAGAGAGTGAGAAGCTCTCTCCTCATCCTCCTTTTCTCTGGCCTAACCCCCCCCAGTTTCCCCACAAGACCTGTTCTTCAGGCCCTTCATCAGCTTCATTGCCCTCCTCTGGACCCTCTTCACCACCTCAATATCTTTTCTGTAGTGAGGGCCCCAAGCCTCAACACTGTAAACACAGTAAGTGTGTGGGAAAAAAAACACCCCCAAAAAAGGTAAAAGAAGTTGTTTCTGCACCAGAACTCAACATTTGGTGACATTTTGCTCCATCCACATACATTCAACACAAAAGTCTGATAAGGAAATCTGCTTGCATCATTTCTGTCACCTATATACACAGAGTTTATATAGGCAACAGGAGCTCTGTGTTTCATAAACAAGAAGTATTTAAATGTGCAGGAGGCTGCTGTGAGGAATGAGGCAGGGTAAGAAGAGAACACCTCCTGACTGACTCAGATGCTTTGTTAGTGGGTAACAAGTCCTGCAGCTGTGGAATGTGGCACCTGCTTGGTCTGCAAAATGTCATTTGTCCTTAGCTCAGGCAGTGAGTTTGGTTTCTCTTGTTATGGGTGGCTTCCAACTCATAAACAATCATAGTAGTATCAGTCAGGGTTGGAAGGGCCCACAAGGATCATCTAGTTCCACCCCCCCTGCCATGGGCAGGGACACCCCACACTACATCAGGCTGCCCACAGCCTCGTCCAGCCTGGGCTTAAACACGTCCAGGGATGTGGCCTCAACCACCTCCCTGCACAACCCATTCCAGGGCTTCACCACTCTCATGGGGAAGAACTTCCTCCTCACCTCCAGCCTCAATCTCCCCACCTCCAGCTTCATTCCATTCCCCCTAGTCCCGTCACTCCCTGATTTCCCAGTCATGTTCAAGCACCATTTCTTTTAGTCCTGCTCTGGGCTAAGTTTCATAGTTTCATAGTTTCATAGTTTCATTCAGGGTTGGAAGGGACCACAAGGATCATCTAGTTCCAACCCCCCTGCCATGGGCAGGGACACCCCACACTAGATCAGGCTGGACAGAGCCTCATCCAGCCTGCTCTTAAACACCCCCAGGGACGGGGCCTCGACCACCTCCCTGGACAACCCATTCCAGGGTTTCACCACTCTCATGGTGAAGAACCTCCTCCTCACATCTAGCCTGAATCTCCCCACCTCCAGCTTCATTCCATTCCCCCTAGTCCTATCACTACCTGATATCCTGAGAAGTCCTTCCCCAGCCTTCCTGTAGGCCCCCTTCAGATACTGGAAGGCGACAATTAGGTCTCCTCGGAGCCTTCTCTTCTGCAGACTGAACAGCCCCAACTCCCTCAGTCTGTCCTCATAGGAGAGGTGCTCCAGCCCTCTGATCATCCTTGTGGCCCTAAGTGAAGGATTCCCCCACACTTCTGGATAAAAGCATGGGTGCTTGAATAGCAATTGGTGGTGGTGGTGGTGCTTCCTGCATGGACAGGGGGGTTGGAACTAGATGATCCTTGTGGTCCCTTCCAACCCTGAATGATACTATGATACTATGATACTATGACAGGCTTCAAAGCCCATTGTTGCTGTAGGGAAGAGCCTCTTGTGCTGTCTTCATGTATTAAATGTCACAGAATGTTAGGGGTTGGAAGGGACCTCTGAAGGTTGAGTCCAAAACCCTGCCAGAGCAGGATCATGCAGGAATGCATCCAGGTGGGTTTTGAATGTCTCCAGAAAAGGAGACTTCACAACCTCTCTGGGCAGCCTGTTCCAGTGCTCTGTCACCCTCAGAGTGAAAGGGTTTTTCCTTATGTTGATGTGGAACCTCCTGTGCTCCAGCCTTATTTATGTTTAGCTTTTGTGCAAGGGATAATGTGTGCTTAGGCTGCACCTCCAGTCCTGTGTCCAGTTCTGGGCCCCTCAGTTTAGGAAGGAGGTTGACTTGCTGGAAGGTGTCCAGAGAAGGGCAACAAAGTTGGTGAGGGGCTTGGAACACAGCCCTGTGAGGAGAGGCTGAGGGAGCTGGGGTTGCTCAGCCTGGAGAAGAGGAGACTCAGGGGTGACCTTATTGCTCTCTACAGCTACCTGAAGGGAGGTTGTAGACAGGCAGAGGTTGGTCTCTTCTCCCAGGCAAGCAGCACCAGAACAAGAGGACACAGTCTCAAGCTGTGCCAGGGGAGGTTTAGGCTGGAGGTTAGGAAGAAGTTCTACACAGAGAGAGAGTGATTGCCCATTGGAATGGGCTGCCTGGGGAGGTGCTGAAGTCACCATCACTGGAGGTGTTCAGGAGGAGACTTGATGGGGTGCTTGGTCCATGGGTTAGTTGTTTAGGTGGTGTTGGATTGGTTGATGGGTTGGACACGATGATCTTGAAGGTCTCTTCCAACCTGGTTTATTCTATGTATTCTATGTATGTATTGGCATACCCACAGGTAAGTCCCCACCTGTGTTGAGGAAAAAGGCAGTAGGAGCTCATGATGAGCTTCATGAGTTGCTTCTCTGTTAAGAGTCTGTCCAGTTGCCCACTAGATTTATTCTGAATTGCTCTAATATGGTGTGGTGGGTTGAAGCTCCTCCCCCCCAGCACTAACTTTTGCAGGCCAACTCAGTTAGAAGCAAATGAAGCTGTGTTTACAAGCAAAATCGACACTCTACAATGGACTGCAATGAATGGGTACAAAATATCCAGGAGTTATTAGCAAACAAGACAAAAATCCCCCTGGTCAAGAGCCCAGGAAGCTGTTCCACTGCTTCCCCTTCCCCCCCTGTCCCAAGAGAGAAAGGAGCAGAGAGAGGAGCAGTAGGTTAGACTTAGCCAGGGCCAGCCAAAGCAGGCAGATCATCTCTCCCTAGCGAAGCAAAGAGCCAGAGATCAGAAGAGAAGAGAAAAGGGAAGAATTGTTGTGGACAGCTCCTCTTCTTCCAGATCTTTACCCAATGAATTTGTTTAGAATAATCTTTTGTCTTCCTTTATACACCCAGCAGTGATTTATTTGTATTATTCTACGTTTCTGCTCAAGGCCTGCAACTTAGGAGAGGCTGAGGGAGCTGGGGGTGTTTAGCCTGGAGAAGAGGAGGCTCAGGGCAGACCTTCTTGCTGTCTACAACTCCCTGACAGGAGGTTGTAGCCAGGTGGGGGTTGGTCTCTTCTCCCAGGCACCCAGCACCAGAACAAGAGGACACAGTCTCAAGCTGTGCCAGGGGAGGTTTAGGCTGGAGGTGAGGAGAAAGTTCTTCCCAGCAAGAGTAATTTGCCTTTGGAATGTGCTGCCCAGGGAGGTGGTGGAGTCACCATCCCTAGAGGTGTTCAATAAGGAATTGGATGTGGCACTTGGAGCCATGGTTTATTCATGAGGTGTTGGGTGGTAGGTTGGACTTGATGATCTCTGAGGTCTTTTCCAACCTTATTGATTCTGGGATTGTGTAACTGGAAAAACTTGGGTGAAAGATGGAGGACAGGAATGCTCACTGTGTGTCTGTTCTGATGGGTAGGTACCAACCTAAGCATCTTTTCTGTGGGGCCAGGTCTCTGATATGTAGAGTAAGGCCTCATGCAGCACTCCATTCTGGCTACCTGTTCTGTTCACATCCCCTCCATCTCCAGCCCAAGTCCATGTCCTACCACATGGTGTGATGACTGCTCTCCTCACAGTATGTTTCCCTGCTGGACAAATCTGTTACTTCCTAGCAGCATCCCTGTGGAGGCTCAGATCTGTCAGACACTGGAGGGGTTGGAGCTCTGTCACTGTTTCTCCTGGATGTTTCTTTCAGCAGATCAGGGCTCCTATGGCAGCATGCTCTCTGTGTATGCCACCCCATCTGTGCATCTGGATGGTCACTTGACTGCATTTCAGAGTTTTGAAAGAGCCAGGGAGCAGCCAGAGCTTTAATCTTCCCACAGTGGCTCTGGGAGCCTGGGCTCAGCTCTGCTTCCTCATCTGCAGCCCTAGAGAACTGCTCTAGAGTCCCAGAGCTTTGCACTGGTATTGCCTTGCTGGCACTGCACCTGTTGTTGACATGGGTCTTGTTAAACCCAGAGCATTTTTCCTGCCAGGTGAAGTCTCTCTTCATCCTTGAACTTTAGCCATGTGGTGGGAGGTTGAGTGTCTCAGTTAAAGGGAAGGTGGATTGTGCACTGGGCAGTAGGCTGTGGCAAATGAGGTGCAGATGGATGTTGCCCCTCCTGCAGCCCTGCCTGTCCTACAGGACAAGAAGTAATTGTGTTACCCTCCAAATGTGCAGCCAGTGTTAGCTGTAGGAGTGAGCTGTGGCAGGGCTTCCCTGCTAGTATCATAGTATCATAGTATCAGTCAGGGTTGGAAGGGACCACAAGGATCATCTAGTTCCAACCCCCCTGCCATGGGCAGGGACACCCCACACTACATCAGCCTGGCCAGAGCTGCATCCAGCCTGGGCTTAAACACCTCCAGGGACAGGGCCCCAACCACCTCCCTGGACAACCCATTCCAGGGCTTCACCACTCTCATGGGGAAGAACTTCCTCCTCCCCTCCAGCCTCAATCTCCCCACCTCCAGCTTCATTCCATTCCCCCTAGTCCTATCACTCCCTGAGATCCTGAGCAGTCCCTCCCCAGCCTTCCTGGAGCCCCCTTCAGATACTGGAAGGCCACAATGAGGTCACCTGGGAGCCTTCTCTTCTCCAGACTGAACAGCCCCAACTCCTTCAGTCTGTCCTCACAGGAGAGGTGCTCCAGCCCTCTGCTCATCCTCCTGGCCCTTCTCTGGACACCTTCCAGCACCTCCAGATCCCTCTTGCAATAGGGGCTCCAGAACTGGAGGCAGTACTCCAGGTGGGGTCTCCCCAGAGCTGAGCAGAGGGGGAGAATCACCTCCCTTGCCCTGCTGGCCACACTTCTCCTGCTGCAGCCCAGGATCTGATTGGCTTTCTGGGCTGCAAGTGCACACTGAGAGCTCCTGGTGAGCTTCTCCTCCCCCAGCACCCCCAAGTCTCTCTCCTCAGGGCTGCTTTCCAGCCAGTCCCTGCCCAGCCTGCATTTGTGCCTGGGATTGCCTCCACCCAGCTGCAGGACCCTGCCCTTGCTCTTGTTGAACCTCCTGAGGTTGGCTTGTGCCCACCTCTCCAGCCTGTCCAGGTCCCTCTGGATGGATCCCTTCCCTCCAGCTGTCTGCTGCACCACACAGCTTGGTGTCATCAGCAACCCTGCTGAGGCTGCACTCAATGCCACTGTCCATGGCACCCACAAAGATGTTGAACAAGCCTGGTCCCAGGACTGATCCCTGAGGGACTCTGCTTGTCCCTGGCCTCCCCTGGGACATGGAGCCATGGACAGCCACTCTTTGGGTGCAGCCATCAAGCCAGTTCCTTATCCATCTAGTGGTCACCCATCACACCCATGTGTCACCAGCCTGGAGACCAGGATGTGGTGTGGGACAGTGTGGAAGGCTGTGCTCAGCTCCAGGCAAACGACATCAGCTGCTCTCCCCTCAGCTATTGATGGTGTCACCTGTGCAGAGAAGGCCACCAGGTTGGTCAGGCAGGATTTGCCCTTGGTGAAGCCATGCTGACTGTTCCAAATCACCTCTTCACTATTCTTCTGAGCCAGCAGTGCCTCCAGGAGGATCTGCTCCATGATCTTTCCACAGGCACAGAGGTGAGACTGCCTGGCCTGGAGTTCCCTGGTTCCTCCTTCTTGCCCTTTTTGCAAATGGGGGTGATGTTTCCCCTTTTCCAGTCTGTGGAGACTGCCCCAGACTGCCATGACTTTTGAAATATAATAGGGAGGGGTTTAGCAACCTCCTCTGGCAGTTAAATCATGCATGGTTTGTCTAAAACAGGAACACTGACATGCCAGATGCTGAGACACAGCACTGCAACTGCCCTCTGCTTCCAGCTCCTATCTGGATTACTGGTCTACGCCAGAGTGAGGGCTTCCCACAGCAGCCTCTAGAGCAGTGAATGCCTAACCCCTATCACCAGGGCCAAGACTGGGTAGTTGGAGATGATCTCCAGGCCTCTTTCATGGACAGGTCAGATGAGCATTTTTGGATGTAAGGCCTGCCCTTCTGCTGTCGCCATTCCCTGCTGCATCTTGATTTCCATCTCATTTGTTTTTCACTTCTGCCATCTGCTGCTCACAAACACTGCTTAGCCCCATACCTGCTTTTTAATCCCTCACTTAAGATCTATTTCGATGTAGTGAGCATGATCTGTAATCACCACATTGCATAAACATCACTGCAGCAGGTCTGGCTCCTTCTTGTACTGCTGATGATACTGTGATACTGTGATACTGTGACTGGCATGAACAACATGGCTTCAACCTGGGAGAAAGGTAGCTGGAAGCCACCACTTCCCCTGTGCTCCCCAAATATCTTCCCTTAAAGGGGTAACTTGCATCTGTCCCCTGCCATGATTATTTGAGTTCAGAGCTACCCAAACTACTGATACATGGTCCCCTGAAGGTTGTCCTGCCTCTGCTCTGAGGAATATTGACAGCTGCCTGAACATGAGCCAGCAGTGTGCCCAGGTGGCCAAGAAGGCCAATGGCATCCTGGCCTGCATCAGGAAGAGTGTGGCCAGCAGGAGCAGGGAGGTCATTGTGCCCCTGTACACTGCACTGGTTAGGCCACAACTTGAGTTCTGGGCCCTCAGTTTAAGAAGGACATTGAGACACTTGAAGGTGTCCAGAGAAGGGCAAGAAGGCTGGGGAGAGGCCTTGAGCACAGCCCTGTGAGGAGAGGCTGAGGGAGCTGGGGTTGCTTAGCCTGGAGAAGGGGAGGCTCAGGGGAGACCTCATTGCTCTCTACAACTACCTGAAGGGAGGTTGCAGCCAGGAAGGGGTTGGTCTCTTCTGCCAGGCAACCAGCACCAGAACAAGAGGACACAGTCTCGAGCTGTGCCAGGGGAGGTTTAGGCTGGAGGTGAGGAGAAAGTTCTTCACAGAGGGAGTTCTTTGCCATTGGAATGTGCTGCCCAGGGAGGTGGTGGAGTCCCCATCCCTGGAGGTGTTCAAGAGGGGATTGGATGTGGCACTTGGTGCCATGGTCTAGTCATGAGGTCTGTGGTGACAGGTTGGACTGGATGATCTTTGAGGTCCCTTCCAACCTTGGTGATACTGTGAGACTGTGATACTGTGACCACCTGGGCACACTGCTGGCTCATGTTCAGCTGGCTGTCAATGAACACCCCCAGGTCTTTCTCTACTGGGCAGCTTTCCAGCCACTCTTCCCCAAGTCTGGAGTGTTCATGGGACTGTTGTGACCCAAGTGTGGGACCTGGCACTTGGCCTCATTGAATCTGTAGCAGGACATGGCCAAAATACAGATATGTTCACTTGCAGCTTCTCTTTTTTCACACTGACTCCTTGTGAAATCTCTTTGATTCACTTCTCTGATTTCTCTAGCTTCACCAAGGAATGTGAAAGAATGGTAGAAGGACATTGGGATGTTTTGTTTAGCTAAGGAGAGTAATAAAAAAGACATCCTGAAATAAGTGCACAGGTCAGTCCTGACTAACAATCTGCTCTCCACCTTGCCTGCATCAGGGCTCTGCCCACGCTTTGGGCTGGTCACCATTCCACTTCTTTGCTCAGAGTCAGACTCATAAAGCTCACCCAGTCACAGCAAGGCGTCACTAATTCTCTGAGCATCTTATCTTTTGGTTTCCATTCATGGAAACTGAGCAGGAGTCTCAGTAAGGTTTGCCAGCTCACTGCAGAGGCTTGGACAAGAGGACCTTTGACAGTCCCTTCCAACCCAGTGCAATTTGTGAGTCTGTGATGATGCTGTGTAACCTGCTGAGAACAGCAAAGGTGTTGGGGGGAGAGAAAAACATGGGTGTGCTAACTGATTTTTCATCAGCCCTGGCTCACTGGAGAGGTCCCAGAGGACTGGAAGCTGCCAGCGTGGTGCCCATCCACAAAAAAGGGCCGGTTGGATGAGCCAGGGAATTCCAGGCCTGTCAGCCTGACCTCAGTGCCAGGCAAGATCATGGAACAGGTCATCCTGAGTGCAATCACACAGCACTTACAGGATGGCCAAGGGATCAGGCCTAGCCAGCATGGATTTAGGAAGGGCAGGTCCTGCCTGACCAACCTGATCTCCTTCTATGATCAGGTGACTGCCTGGTGGATGTGGGGCAGGCTGTGGATGTGGTCTGCCTGGACTTCAGCAAGGCCTTTGACACTCACCCATAGCAAACTCCGGGCCAAGCTGTCAGCCCCTGGCTTGGGCAGCAGCACTCTGAGCTGGGTTAGGAACTGGCTGGAGGCTGAGCCCAGAGAGTGGTGGTGAATGGTGCCACAGCCAGCTGGCAGCCAGGCACCAGTGGTGTGCCCCAGGGATCAGTGCTGGGCCCCATCCTCTTGAACATCTTCATTGATGATCTGGATGAGGGGATTGAGTCAGTCATCAGTAAATTTGCAGATGACACCAAGCTGAGGGCAGGAGTTGATCTGCTGGAGGGTAGACAGGCTCTGCAGAGGGACCTGGACAGGCTGGACAGATGGGCAGAGTCCAACAGGATGGCATTCAACAAGTCCAAGTGCCAGGTGCTGCACCTTGGCCACAACAACCCCATGCAGAGCTACAGGCTGGGGTCAGAGTGGCTGAGAGCAGCCAGGCAGAGAGGGACCTGGGGGTGCTGATTGACAGCTGCCTAAACATGAGCCAGCAGTGTGCCCAGGTGGCCAAGAAGGCCAATGGCATCCTGGCCTGGATCAGGAACAGTGTGGCCAGCAGGAGCAGGGAAGTCATTGTGCCCTGTGCTCAGCATTGGTTAGGCCACACCTTGAGTCCTGTGTCCAGTTCTGGGCCCCTCAGTTTAAGAAGGACATTGAGAGACTTGAAGGTGTCCAGAGAAGGGCAACAAGGCTGGGGAGAGGCCTTGAGCACAGCCCTGTGAGGAGAGGCTGAGGGAGCTGGGGTTGCTTAGCCTGGAGAAGAGGAGGCTCAGGGGAGACCTCATTGCTCTCTACAACTACCTCGAGGGAGGTTGTAGCCAGGAGGGAGTTGGTCTCTTCTCCCAGGCAAGCAGCACCAGAACAAGAGGACACAGTCTCAAGCTGTGCCAGGGGAGGTTTAGGCTGGAGGTGAGGAGAAAGTTCTTCACTGAGAGAGTCATTAGTCATTGGAATGTGCTGCCCAGGGAGGTGGTGGAGTCCCCATCCCTGGAGGTGTTGAAGAGGGGATTGGATGTGGCACTTGGTGCCATGGTCTAGTCATGAGGTCTGTGGTGACAGGTTGGACTTGATGATCTTTGAGGTCTCCTCCAACCTGATTGATTCTATGATTCTATGATACAGACATGTAGCAACTCCTGCATGCTCCTAATAACTTTCCACCCAGACAGATGACCCTTCTGGAGGTTATCATCATCCTCCAAAGCACTGCAGTTTGATCCCTGTACCCAGGATGTGATTTTGTTAGGGTTAAAACAACAACCAGATATGGAAGGACTTCATCTCCTCACATCAGGCTGTCAGGAACAATGGAACAATTGGGGGTTTATTTTCCCCATAAAGCATCTTGATCTTCCTGAAGACACCTGGCATTTCCCTGCCTCTGCTTGGACTCATTCTTCCTTTCTCTGAATCCTGTGGCACATTGCTAGGTTTATGCCAGGAGCTGTTGCTGCTGAGCACTGATGATGATCAAGCAATTCTTGCAGATCAGACTGTGCATCTCAAAGTCTAATTTACAACTGCATACTTGCAAACACTTGCTGCAGAGAGAGGGGAATGAAGAGATGGAGAGGTGGGCAGAGGTGAACCTCATGAAATTCAGTGAGGGAAATGCAGAGTCCTGAACCTGGGGAGGAATAACCCCCTGCACCAATACAGGTTAGGGGCTGACCTGGTGGAAAAGCTCTGTGGAGAAGGACCTGGGAGTCCTGGTGGACAACAAATTCACCATGAGCCAGGACCGTGCCCTTGTGGCCAAGAAGGCCAATGATCCCCCAGGGTGCATTAAGAAGAGTGTGACCAGCAGGTGACAGGAGGTTCTCCTCCCCCTCTGCTCTGTCCTGATTAGACCACACCTGGAGTATTGCTTCTATTTCTGGCCTCCCCAGTTCAAGAGAGACAGGGAACTACTGGAGAGAGTCCAACAGAGAGCCATGAAGATGATGAAGGAACTGAGAAGGAGAGGCTGTTAAATGCAGGTCTGCTTCAGCACCTCACTATCTTTTTCTTAATGAGGGCCCCAAAACTGAATCCAGGACTCAAGCTGTGTCCTCACCAGTGCTGAGTACAGGGGGACAATCACTTCACTGGTCCTGCTGGTCACACTATTCCTGATAGAATAGAATAGAATTAACCAGGTTGGAAGAGACCTCAGAGATCATCGCATCCAACCCATCATCTGACACCATCTATTCAACTAACCCATGGCACCAAGCACCCCATCAAGTCTCCTTCTAAACACCTCCAATGATGGTGACTCCACCACCACCCTGGGCAGCACATTCCAATGGGCAATCTCTATGAAGAATTTGTTCCTAACATCCTGCCTGAACCTCCCCTGGTGCAGCTGAGACTGTGACTTCTTGTTTGGGTACTGCTTGCCTGGGAGAAGAAACCAACCCCCACCTAGCTACAACCTCCCTTCAGGGAGTTGTAGAGAGCAGTAACGTCTCCCAGGCCAGGAAGTTACTGGCCAGGAAGTTGTTTGCCTTCTTAGAGGTTAGAGGGCAGAATGGCTCTGCAGAGGGACCTTGACCAACTGGACAGATGGGCAGAGTCCAACAGGATGGCATTCAACAAGTCCAAGTGCCAGGGGCGGCACTTTGGCCACAGCAACCCCATGCAGAGCTACAGGCTGGGGTCAGAGTGGCTGAGAGCAGCCAGGCAGAGAGGGACCTGGGGGTGCTGATTGACAGCTGCCTAAACATGAGCCAGCAGTGTGCCCAGGTGGCCAAGAAGGCCAATGGCATCCTGGCCTGCATCAGGAACAGTGTGGCCAGCAGGAGCAGGGAAGTCATTGTGCCCTGTGCTGTGCACTGGTTAGGCCACACCTTGAGTCCTGTGTCCAGTTCTGGGCTCCTCAGTTTAAGAAGGACATTGAGAGACTTGAAGGTGTCCAGAGAAGGGCAACAAGGCTGGGGAGAGTTACAAAGTAGAACACAGGAGGTTCCACCTAAATATAAGGAACTTTGAGGGTGCCAGAGAACTGGACCAGGCTGTCAGAAAGGTTGCAGAGTTTCATTCTCTGGAGGCTTTCAAGACCTGCCTGGACACGTTCCTGTGCAATCTGCTCCAGGCTAATCTGCACTAGCAGACTAGATGATCTCCAGAGGTCTCTTCAATGCCTACAAGTCTGATGCTGTGAAGGGAATAGTGTGGCAATGCCACATCTGCTCTTCCTGAGCGTCATATCTGCACATTCCAAACCACATTAATCAAAGGCTTTTTTGTTTCAAGAAGCCTTTGGGTGTTTGAGCTGATCCTCTTCACTCTTCTTAAGGTATGAATTAATGCCCCAGCCCCTAAGGCACAATTCTGTGTTGTGAAATGAATGGTGACCTTGCAGCTAAAGAGGTTTTGAAGGCAGATGCTGTGTTGGCACTGTACTGCCTGATAATCTGCTGTGACTAGCCAGTGGGTCCTACCAGTGCCTGACTCCATTCTCCTGTTCATGATCACTCCACTGTTTATGATCTCTTCTGTTTCATAGAATCATAGAATCAACAAAGCTGGAAAATACCTCAGAGATCATCAAGTCCAACCTATGACCTAATACCTAACACCTCCTGACAACTAAACCATGGCTCCAAGTGCCACATCCAATCCCCTCTTAAACACCTCCAGGGATGGGGACTCCACCACCTCCCTGGGCAGCACATTCCAATGGTCAATAACTCTTTCTGGGAAGAAATTTTTCTTCACCTCCAGCCTAAACTTCCCCTGGCACAGCCTGAGACTGTGTGCTCTTGTTCTGGTCCTGGTTGCCTGGGAGAAGAGACCAACCCCCACCTGGCTACAACCTCCCTTCAGTTGTTTGCTCTGCTCTTGAAGGAAACTGAATAGTTTTTGACAGCAGCACATTGAGGGGCTGGCCTCAGAGAGTATAAATAAACCACTCCCCTAGTTTTACAATCCAAGTGAGGCTCAGTCTTGAGGAATGCAATGACTTTGTCTTCAGGGAGTGCACATTACTTGGATGATAGCTCACCAAAGATCCACTTCTGCAGCTTGCATCAGAATTTCATTCTTTGCTTAGCATTAAGCTGCTAAGGTTGGCCCTCAGTCCCTGGAGGTAAGAGAGACAGTCTGGAGGAAGGAAGACTCTCCCTTAGTTTAGGAGGACTCATTTAGAGATCCCCTCTGCAAGCTGTACCCACACAAATCCATATGATGCAGTCACTAGTGCTGAAGACTAGACTAGACTAGACTAGACTAGAATAGAATAGAATTAACCAGGTTGGAAGAGACCTTCAAGATCATCGTGTCCAACCCATCAACCAACACCACCTAATCAACTAACCCATGGCACCAAGCACCCCATCAAGTCTCCTCCTGAGCACCTCCAATGACAGCAACTCCACCACCTCCCCAGGCAGCCCATTCCAATGGGCAATCACTCTCTGTGTAGAACTTCCTCATAACCTCCAGCCTAAACCTCCCCTGGCACAGCTTGAGACTGTGTCCTCTTGTTCTCATGCTGGTTGCCTGCCTGAGAGAAGAGACCAACCTCTGCCTGTCTACAACCTCCCTTCAGGTAGTTGTAGAGAGCAATGAGATCACCCATGAGTCTCCTCCTCTCCAGGCTAAGCAACCCCAGCTCCCTCAGCCTCTCCTCACAGGGCTGTGCTCCAGACCCCTCCCCAGCTTTGTTGCCCTTCTCTGGACACCTTCCAGCAAGTCAACCTCCTTCCTAAACTGAGGGGCCCAGAACTGGACACAGGACTCAAGGTGTGGCCTAACCAGTGCAGTGTACAGGGGCAGAATGACCTCCCTGCTCCTGCTGGCCACACTGTTCCTGATGCAGGCCAGGATGCC
Organism: Melanerpes formicivorus; assembly: GCF_026170545.1. Lineage (NCBI taxonomy): Eukaryota > Metazoa > Chordata > Aves > Piciformes > Picidae > Melanerpes > Melanerpes formicivorus. The sequence continues at coordinate 1,063,154 of NW_027142448.1, read as the reverse complement.
ATTGGCCCTCTTGGCTGCCTGGGCACACTGCAGGCTCATGTTCAGCCTACCATCAACCAGCACCCCCAGGTCCCTCTCTGCCTGGCTGCTGTCAGCCACTCTGACCCCAGCCTGTAGCACTGCCTGGGGTTGTTGTGGCCAATGTGCAGAACTTGGCACTTGGATGTGTTCAATGTCATGCCATTGGATTCTGCCCAGAAGGAGCTGGCTAAGGTTATTGCTGAGCTGCTCTCCTTTATTTCTCTAAGGTCATGAGGAACAGGAGAGGTGCTGGAGGGCTAGGTCAAAGCCAATGTCACCCTAATCTTCAAAGAGGGCAAGAAGCAGGACTCAGGAAGCTGCAGGCTGCTCAGCCTCACCTTCATTCCTGGAAAGGTGATGGAACAGCTCATTCTGGAAGTCATCTGTAAGCATGTGGAAGAAAATAAGGTTATTCAAGAGTAGTCAGCATGGATTGATGAAGGGGAAGTCATGTGTGGCCCATATCATAGCCTTCTGTAATGGTGTGAGCAGTTGGGTAGATGATGGGAGAATGCTGGATGTTGTCTACCTTTATTTCAGCAAGGCTTTTCACAATGGGAAGTATGGGTTAGACAAGTGGACAGTGAGGTGGATCCAGAACAGGCTGGAGGACAGAGCACAGATGGTTGTGATCAGTGGCTCTGGGTCCAGTTGGAGACCTATGGCTAGTGGTGTTCCCCAGGGATCAGTGCCAGGCACAGTCCTGTTCAATATGCCCACCAATGACCTGGATGAAGGGACAGGGTGCACTTTCAGCAAGCTTTCTGATGAGGAAAAACTGGCTACAAAAGAATTGTGTCATAAACCCAGAGCAAACTGTGATAGACACTGACCAGCACAGTCACCTCTAACCAAGCCATGTAGAATCACAGAGTCATTAAGTCTGGAAAAGACCTCTTAAGCTCATTAAATCCACCCTCAGCCCACCACCAGCATGCCTACCCAGCCTTGACCCAAAGTGTCATGTCTCTTATGGTTTTTGAGCACTTCCAGGGCTGCTGACTCCACCACTGCTGTCGTGGGTTTGAGAGGAAGGCCCAGCCTTCTCCCCCCAACAAAGTGAAGGAAAAAAAAACCCACAGCTAGCCACAGCTGGAGGAGCAAAAGGAATGCTGTATTTACAAGCAGTTTTAGGGACTGCAGGGTATATAAACACAATTTACAGTATTTACAATATATACACAGAAATATACAGCAAAGTAATACAGGAATGAAATTCCCCCCCCCCCCCCTTCTGGAGGAGGGTTCCCCCCCTGTAGCCCCTTCTCTCCCCTTTTTCCCCAGAGAGGGTTAGAAAGTATCACAGTATCACAGTATCACAGTATCACAGTATCACTTAGGTTGGAAAGGACCTCGAGGATCATCGAGTCCAACCTATCAACACAGACCCCATGCCTAGACCATGGCACCAAGTGCCACGTCCAATCTCCCCTTGAACGCCTCCAGGGTCGATGACTCCATCACCTCCCTGGGCAACCCGTTCCAATGACGAATGACTCGCTCGGTGAAGAACTTCCTCTTCACCTCGAGTCTAAACCTCCCCTGGCACAGCTTGAGACTGTGTCCTCTTGTTCTTGCTGCTTGCCTGGGAGAAGAGGCCAACCCCTTCCTGGCTACAACCACCCTTCAGGTAGTTGTAGAGGGCAATGAGGTCACCCCTGAGCCTCCTCTTCTCCAGGCTAAGCAACCCCAGCTCCCTCAGCCTCTCCTCACAGGGCTGTGCTCAAGGCCTCTCCCCAGCCTTGTTGCCCTTCTCTGGACACCTTCAAGTCTCTCAATGTCCTTCTTAAACTGAGGGGCCCAGAACTGGACACAGGACTCAAGGTGTGGCCTAACCAGAGCAGAGTACAGGGCACTATGACCTCCCTGCTCCTGCTGGCCACACTATTCCTAATGCAGGCCAGGATGCTATTGGCCCTCCTGGCCACCTGGGCACACTGCTGGCTCATGTTTAGGCTGCTGTCAATCAGCACCCCCAGGTCCCTCTCTGTTTGGGAGCTCTCAGCCACTCTGACCCCAGCCTGTAGCTCTGCATGGGGTTGCCGTAGCCAAACATGGGATTGCCGTAGCCAAAAGTGAGGAAAGGAGCAGCTGTTAATTAAAAGCAGTTATAAATTAGAGCAAAGTTTTAGTAGGCCATGCTTATCTGTCCAAGCTCAGTCAGGCAGAGAGCCTAGAAGCAGACAAGCTGGAAAGGGAGAGAAGAGCGAAGAGAGAAAAGACTCAGCAGCACTCCAAACTTAAAGCTGCATTCTACCAATCTACCAATGAAATTCATTTGGACCTGGCTTTTGTTTACAAAACATTCAGCCACAGTGCTCCAGCACTGTCCCTTTCTTAAAGGCACAGCCTCAAACGGTCACAACTGCCTTGAGGATGAATGTGAAGAACCCTTTGAGATCATTTTGCTCTGAAAGCCAGTCTTGGGGGTGCCAGTCACAGCAAGCTTCTCACCAGCAGCCACCATTGCTTCACTCATGGGGAAGATTTTTGTGCTGCAACTTGTGTGAGTTACAGAACAGATCACAGGAAGGTAATGCTCAGCTTGTGCTGAAACATGTGCAGAGGAAGTCTTCTGTTTCCTTCTTTGCATCAGGTTCTGCTCAGATAATATATCTTCTCCCAGGCAAGCAGCACCAGAACAAGAGGACACAGTCTCAAGCTGTGCCAGGGGAGGTTCAGACTGGATGGTAGGAAGAAGTTCTACACAGAAAGAGAGATTGGCCATTGGGATGTGCTGCCCAGGGAGGTGGTGGAGTCAACATCACTGGAGGTGTTCAGGAGGAGACTTGATGGGGTGCTTGGTGCCATGGTTTAGTTGATTGGGTGGTGTTGGATGATAGGTTGGACACAATGATCTTGAAGGTCTCTTCCAACCTGGTCTATCCTATCCTATCCTATCCTATCCTATCCTATCCTATCCTATCCTATCCTATCCTATCCTATCCTATCCTATATGGATGCCAGCAAAGTATCTGCCGTGCCACAGCATGGCAAGAGATTGAACACATCCAAGTGCCAGGTTCTGCACATTGTCCACAACAACCCCAGGCAGTGCTACAGGCTGGGGTCAGAGTGGCTGAGAGCAGCCAGGCAGAGAGGGACCTGGGGGTGCTGGTTGATAGTAGGCTGAACATGAGCCAGCAGTGTGCCCGGGTGGCCAAGAAGGCAAATGGTATCCTGGCCTGCATCAGGAACAGTGTGGCCACCAGGAGCAGGGAAGTAATTGTGCCCTGTGCTCAGCTCTGGTTAGGCCACACCTTGAGTCCTGTCCAGAGAAGGGCAACAAGGCTGGGGAGGGGTCTGGAGCACAGCCCTGTGAGGAGAGGCTGAGGGAGCTGGGGTTGCTTAGCCTGGAGAAGAGGAGGCTCAGGGGTGACCTTATTGCTCTCTGCAACTCCCTGAAGGGAGGTTGTAGCCAGGTGGGGGTTGGTCTCTTCTCCCAGGCACCCAGTACCAGAACAAGAGGACACAGTCTCAAGCTGTGCTAAGGGAGGTTTAGGCTGGATTCTAGGAAGAAGTTCTACACAGAGAGAGTTGTTGGCCATTGGAATGTGCTGCCCAGGGAGGTGGTGGAGTCACCATCACTGGAGGTGTTTAGGAAGAGCCTGGATGAGGCACTTGGTGCCATGGTTTAGTTGATCAGATGCTGTTGGGTGATAGGTTGGACTTGGTGATCTCTGAGGTCTTTTTCAACCTGGTTAATGCTATTGTGTTCTATTCCATTTCATCCCATTCCATTCCATTCCATCCCATGTGCCTTGATGCCATTTGTGTACGTGTTCTTTCTCTTTGTGCATTGGGGTGACTAGAGGAGCACTGCTTTTCAGTTCTGGGCTGGTGATACTAAAACCATTCCCCTGCTGTGCTGCACTGGAAAATCACAAAACAGGATCACACGTTACTCTGGCTTCTGGAAGGGAACCTGCCCTCCACCCCCCGATCCACACCTGAGTGAGGCTCACCCTCTTTTGCAGCCTGTGGCTGCCTGGATCTTGCTTTCGGTTTCCCCCAGCGGGGTGGTTTCCCTGGGTATGTAGGCAAAGTTTCTGTGAGGAAACGTTTCCTGGATGAAGTCCAAGGCTCAGCCTTGAGGAACAGAAACTGAAAGAATTGCAAGACTAATAAAAGGAGATCCATCACCCCACGGAGACCCAGGAATAGCCATGGCTGCTCTCCCAGCTGGAGGTAAGCATGTGCCTATGCAATGCAGGCCTATTTCTCCGTGTTAAGTAAAGATATTTACTGTTGTTGTGTCTCAGGAACTGAGTAGTGCAGACAAATATGTGTGTTGGCACACAAAGATGCACAGGAGACACCCGTGGATTTGTGTGTGTTACGTCTTTGAATGTATTACTGTCTCAGGGGAGACATTATTGCTCCCTACAACTACCTGAAGGGAGGTTGTAGCCAGGAGGGGGTTGGTCTCTTCTCCCAAACAACCAGTGTCAGAAGGAGTAGACACAGTCTCAAGCTGTGCCAGGGGAAGTTTAGGCTGGAGGTGAGGAGAAAGTTCTTCACAGAGAGAGTTGTTAGCCACTGGAATGTGCTGCCCAGGGAGGTGGTGGAGTCACCGTCACTGGAGGTGTTTAGGAAGAGCCTGGATGAGGCACTTGGTGCCATGGTTTAGTTGATCAGATGGTGTTGGGTGACAGGTTGGACTTGATGATCTTTGAGGTCTTTCCAACCTTATTGATTCTGTGATTCCATGATTGTATCTCGAGTCTCAGGTCCAGCTTCAAAACAGTGACAGAATTTTCTTAGCTCTGATGTGGGGTCAAGAAATTAAGACAGGAAGGAGAAGCTGTGAGAGGAAGAATTCAAACTTCAGAAGACCTCTTAATGTGGAAAGAGATCTCCAAGGCAATTCAGAATGCAGCTAGCTAGTTGCCTTCCTTTCTACCTATTTAAGTTTCATTGCAGTAAGCAACTACACAATGCCTGTTAAAGAATTAAAACATGAAGGCTGTGGAAGGAGCTGATCAGGTCTCTGTTGCTGTGAAAGACTATTTTGCTCTTGCTGAAATGTAATTTCACTGCTTATCTCATAATTCCTTGTCTTAAAGTCTCCAGAGCTGTGGCAAGGTGCCTTTTGTAGTTTAATTCTAAGCATTGGAATTATTTTATTAGATAATTATATTTCTTTGATCAGAAAGGGGCTCTCAGCTCCTTCAGTTTGCTAGAGATGAACCTTGACAAAAGCAGTAACTAGCCCTGACAACCTAGCCCTGACCACCTACAATAATTTTCATTTAGATCCTCAGCTGGGAAGGGATGAATGAGTCAAGTTGGGAGCAGATGTTGGTCAGTTAGAGGACAGAAGGGCTCTGCAGAGGGACCTCGACAGACTGGACAGATGGGCAGAGTCCAACAGGATGGCATTCAACAAGTCCAAGTGCCAGGGGCTGCACTTTGGCCACAGCAACCCCATGCAGAGCTACAGGCTGGGGTCAGAGTGGCTGAGAGCTGCCAAACAGAGAGGGACCTGGGGGTGCTGATTGACAGCTGCCTAAACATGAGCCAGCAGTGTGCCCAGGCCAATGGCATCCTGGCCTGCATTAGGAACAGTGTGGCCAGCAGGAGCAGGGAAGTCATTGTGCCCTGTGCTCAGCATTGGTTAGGCCACACCTTGAGTCCTGTGTCCAGTTCTGGGCCCCTCAGTTTAAGAAGGACATTGAGAGACTTGAAGGTGTCCAGAGAAGGGCAACAAGGCTGGGGAGAGGCCTTGAGCACAGCCCTGTGAGGAGAGGCTGAGGGAGCTGGGGTTGTTTAGCCTGGAGAAGAGGAGGCTCAGGGGAGACCTCATTGCTCTCTACCACTACCTGAAAGGAGGTTGTAGCCAGGTGGGGGTTGGTCTCTTCTCTCTAGCAAGTGGCACCAGAACAAGAGGACACAGTCTCAAGCTGTGCCAGGGGAAGTTTAGACTCGAGGTGAGCAGAAAGTTCTTCACTGAGAGTTGTTAGCCATTGGAATGTGCTGCCCAGGGAGGTGGTGGAGTCCCCATCCCTGGAGGTGTTCAAGAGGGGATTGGATGTGGCACTTGGTGCCATGGTCTAGCCATGAGGCATGTGGTGACAGGTTGGACTGGATGGTCTTTGAGGTCTCTTCCAACCTTGGTGATACTGTGATACCACAAGAGACAAATTGTGTATAACCAGGCAGGTCTCTGGTGCCCCACTGTAGATATTCACTAGCCAGAAACCACTTTCCTTTTATGCACTGATATTTTCTCCTTGGCACTGATATTTTTTCATGCTTTGAAACACTTTCATGCTGAGAAAAGAAAGAACCATTGGCTGTGATAATGTCTAGACTGACATTTAAGTACCAAGAGAGAATAGAATAGAATAGAATAGAATAGAATAGAATAGAATAGAATAGAATAGAATAGAATAGAATAGAATAGAATAGACCAGGTTGGAAGAGACCTCCAAGATCATCGTGTCCAGCCTATCATCCTACACCACCTAACCAACTAACCCATGGCATCAAGCACCCCATCAAGTCTCCTCCTGAACACCTCCAATGATGGTGACTCCACCACCTCCCTGGGCAGCACATTCCAGTGGGCAATCACTCTCTCTGTGTAGAACTTCCTCCTAACCTCCAGCCTAAACCTCCCCTGGTGCAGCTTGAGACTGTGTCCTCTTGTTCTGGTGCTGGTTGCCTGGCAGAAGAGACCAACCCCCACCTGGCTGCAACCTCCCTTCAGGTAGTTGTAGAGAGCAATAAGGCCACCCCTGAGCCTCCTCTTCTCCAGGCTAAGCAACCCCAGCTCCCTCAGCCTCTCCTCACAGGGCTGTGTACCAAGCCCCTCACCAACTTCATTGCCCTTCTCTGGACACCTTCCAGCAAGTCCACCTCTTTCCTAAACTGAGGGGCCCAGAACTGGACACAGGACTCAAGGTGTGGCCTAACCAGTGCAGTGTCCAGGGGCAGAATGACCTCCCTGCTCCTGCTGGCCACACTGTTCCTGATGCAAGAGGAAAATGGCTGAAGCTTTGCCTGGCAGAAGTGGTTTGGAGGGTAGAAAGGGATAAGAGATTAGATTTTCCTTTTCAGTTAGTGAGGGAAAAGGAAAAGCTGAAGTCAGTGAAGTTAAACTTGAGTGAGACCACAGTCACCCCTGGTGTGTTAAGGTGCACAAAAGGCTTCAGGTAGAGCATAGTATAACCAGCCCTCATGTTTAGCTTCCAGGTGGAAATCCACCACTCCTGCACCCCACAGTGGCTATCCCAGGTTTGGCAGGGAGTGTAGAGGAAGTGTTGCTTTCTGATCTGCTCTCTTAAGTAACTCACAGATCTTTTCTATCTAGGTCCTGCACTCAGAAGGAACAACGAAGGGTAAGAGACAGAGTTCCCTCAGCCTGCTGCCTCAGCTTCATGGCGACTTCTGGAGCTACACAAAGCTAAGAAGCCTTGTGCCTTGTTGTCTTCAAACCATCCCTTTCCCTGACCTAACAGGTGTCTCACTGCTTTGACCTGTGCTGATCTCAGAGTGGTAATGGAGATGATTATCCTCTCATCAGTTCTCAAGGAGGTGCTCTGGATGTTTTATCTGGGGGAAAATTCTGGAGTTTTCATCATATTTTTATCATCAATTTAGATCATTAGATTACTTATTTGTGATGGTAGAGGCTGAGAGTGGGGGAGCTGGCTGATGTTGTAAACAGGCAACAAACAGATGTTGAGTTGCTGGAAGGTGTCCAGAGAAAGGCAACAAAGCTGGGGAGGGGTCTGGAGCACAGCCCTGTGAGGAGAGGCTGAGGGAGCTGGGGTTGCTTAGCCTGGAGAAGAGGAGGCTCAGGGGAGACCTCATTGCCCTCTCCAACTCCCTGAAGGGAGGTTGTAGCCAGGTGGGGGTTGGTCTCTTCTCCCAGGCACCCAGCACCAGAACAAGAGGACACAGTCTCAAGCTGTGCCAGGGGAGGTTTAGGCTGGATGCTAGGAAGAAGTTCTACACAGAGAGAGTTGTTGGCCATTGGAATGTGCTGCCCGGGGAGGTGGTGGAGTCACCGTCACTGGAGGTGTTCGGGAAGAGCCTGGATGAGGCACTTGGTGCCATGATTTAGTTGATTAGATGGTGTTGGTTGAGAGGTTGGACTTGATGATCTCTGGGTTCTTTTCCAACCTGGTCAATTCCATTCCATTCCATTCCATTCCATTCCATTCCATTCCATTCCATTCCATTCCATTCCATTCCATTCCATTCCATTCCATTCCATTCCATTAAACTCTTCCATTCTACTCTATTCCATTCTACTCTATTCCATCCTATCCCATCCTATCCTATCCTATCCTATCCCATCCTATCCTATCCTATCCTATCCTATCCTATCCTATCCTATCCTATCCTATCCTATCCTATCCTATCCTATTCCATGAAACACCACTGAAGCACTAGGATTGTAACACTGCTGATAACTTTTGTTGCAGGTGGAAGATACATCCAGATGACTTCAAGTTGAATTACATGCCTGTGGGTCGTCCAAGGGTGGTGTACCTGCTGTATGAAATCAGGTGGCGCAGCGGTACCATCTGGAGGAACTGGTGCTCCAACAGTTCTACCCAACATGCTGAAGTCAACTTCTTGGAGAACTGTTTCAGGGCCATGCCCTCAGTTTCTTGCTCTATCACCTGGTTTCTATCTACTACCCCCTGTGGGAATTGCTCCAGAAGAATTCTGGAGTTCCTGAGTGCACATCCCAACGTGACCTTGGCAATACACGCAGCCAAGCTCTTCAAACACCTGGATGTCCGCAACCGGCAGGGGCTCAAAGCCCTGGCTACGAACGGAGTGGTTCTACATATCATGAGCATTGCAGGTAACCTGGCTGCTCTTTGGCTTTGCCCAGGTGTGCACTGAAAGCTCTGGCATGATGTGCATTTGCAGCAGTTGTGCTTTGCAGTAGTGGTGCTGCTGGCATTGGGGAGCAATAGTGACTGCTGAAATGCTCCTCTCTTCTGCCTTATTTCCTCTCCACTCCCAGGACCAATGTGGTTCTTTCCTTGTGCCAAATCTGAACAAGGAGAGTTTTTTCTTGCTCTAGCCATGCAAGTCTCCTTTGTATACAGTGAAGAGTCCTGAGCATAAGATAGAACCTGTCCCTCCTAGCATATAGATATTGACTTGCTGGAGTGTGTCCAGAGAAGGGCAACAAAGTTGGTGAGGGGCTTGGAGCACAGCCCTGTGAGGAGAGGCTGAGGGAGCTGGGGTTGCTTAGCCTGGAGAAGAGGAGGCTCAGGGGAGACCTCATTGCTCTCTACAACTACCTGAAGGGAGGTTGTAGCCAGGAAGGGGTTGGTCTCTTCTCCCAGGCAACCAGCACCAGAACAAGAGGACACAGTCTCAGGCTGCGCCAGGTGAGGTTTAGACTCAGGTGAGGAGAAAGTTCTACACAGAGAGAGTGATTGCCCATTGGAATGGGCTGCCTGGGGAGGTGGTGGAGTCACCATCCCTGGAGGTGTTCAGGAGGAGACTTGATGGGGTGCTTGGTGCCATGGGTTAGTTGATTAGGTGGTGTTGGATGATAGGTTGGACTCGATGATCTTGAAGGTCTCTTCCAACCTGGTCTATTCTATTCTATTCTATTCTATTCTATTCTATTCTATTCTATTCTATTCTATTCTATTCTATTCTATTCTATTCCATTCTATTCCATTCCATTCCATTCCATTCCATTCCATTCCATTCCATTCCATTCCATTCGTTTCCCTTGATAGCTGGAGAAACAACAGAGACATATCTACAGAAGACTTTTAGATGAAGCACCAGAGGGTACATCTGGCTTGTCTGTCTTTATGTGTGTTTATCTTGCTTGCCTATTGATGCTGGGATGTAAATACAGTCCAGATAAGTAGCTTGCAGAAAAGAATGAACATTTACAGCATCACAGAACCACAGACTGGTAGGGGTTGGAAGCTCAGCCAGTCCAGCTCCACTGCTGGAGCAGGGGACCCAGAGTAAATTGCACAGGAATATGTGTGAGTATCTGAAGAGATAAATCCCACATACCTGTCTGGATACTTACTACTGGAGCATGCAGCTATGAAACCTACCAGGTAAATACAAACTTAACAGACATTGTTTATCAGGGGACCTGTCTCTGGGATTTTACCACCAGAACATTAACAGAAGGGTGATCCTAGCAACACTGAGATCAAGAGAACAGACTAGACTAGAAAGAATAGAATAGAATAGAATAGAATAGAATAGAATAGAATAGAATAGAATAGAATAGAATAGACCAGACCAGGTTGGAAAAGACCTTAAAGGTCATCAAGTCCAACCTATCACCCACCACCACCTAATCAACTAAACCATGG